>NC_046220.1:47483309-47818309 GCF_011004875.1 Balearica regulorum gibbericeps | reverse complement strand
CTATTCAAGGTGATCTTTACGAGGTCCATTCAGACAGCAGGTAGATGCCATTTCCCACAATGTTTTAGCAACTATAAGCACTACACAAGAATAAACACTAAGTCTAGTCCCATCAAGGACTTTTTAAAAGAGTACCTTCAAGTCCACCCTCAGAGGCATACACTTTGTATAAGTAACTCTGGTAATCTAGGAATTTTAGAGGACTGATCTGAATAATTTTTGGTGCTTTGTTTTCACTTTCTGAATTTCAAGCTGAGAGAAGGCACAGAAAAGTAGGGCCTGAGAGCAGGGTGATGCCTCCTACAACGCCTGCCCTGAGCACTTATCTGAATTTTCTCAAGGCTATCCCCAGCATTCCCAAACCCCAAATATACAAGCAATGGGCAGAGAAGCAGAGCTCTAAGAAACATTTCACACCTCACTGTTAGACAATGAAATACCCACAGGGTCAAATGAAATTTATTTAACACATTCTGTTCTTTGTCTGACAGCCAGTATTAACATGCTGCAAAAGGAAGAGTAGCAATTTACAAACAATTAATTTCAAACAGGGTATATGAAAAAAAAAAGACAAAAAAGGTGTGTCTAAACATCTAATCATACAAATGGCCACATAGCATATATAAAAAAAATATATACTTTACAAAACGTCCTCAGTCTTTTGACTTAATAATACCAAGACAGATTCCTGAGGTTAAAAATAACCAAATTGTCTCCTGCACATGTTCCTGGGGGTGGGGAGCAAAATACTTCTCCAGCCTCTCCTTTTGCAGAAAAGGATAAATAACTGATTTTTTAGCTTGCTGGCTGAACCAGAATATCACCAAAACCAGTTTCAACATAAGATATCTTTTTCTTTTTTTTTTTTCCTCTGCAAAAAGTAAAAAATTATTTTTAAGTGCCAAAATGCATACTTTCATCTTACTTACTTTTGGAGATACTGAGGAATCTCCAAAGCAGAAATATTTTTTCCAGATGTAGATTGAAATGCTTCCTTTGCTTGACAAGGTACTGTCATTTCTTCATGTAAAAATTGTGCTTTCCTTTCCTACATTTTTCAGTATGATTTTTTTTTTTAATTTTTCTCCTGACTTACAAGTAATTTTTTTTCTCTGCTCTGCATGGCAGATCTGCCTACAGTGTTTTTCTGTTATGAACTCGTCTCTCAGCTATGTTATTCATTCATGGATAAATGTCATTCCCATATATTTTAAGTAACATTTTCTCCTTTATATTTTCTTCCAGTGAAAATAATCACTGCTTCTTCACAGGATGTAAATATTTTCTTTATAACTACAGTGTGAATCTGAAGCTGTTTTTAATCTCTGTGTCAGTGAAATTCTACTTAGCAGCTACAAAGATTTTGTTTCCCCAATGCAGTAAATGATTACTGTCTTCAGGGTGGATAGCAAGGGAGCACCAGTTCTGATTGGTAAATATAAATTTCTACAAGTCGCCCATATCTTAGGTTATTGTTTTAAGCAGGGCCCACATAAGAGATCTGAAGTTTGGTGGAATAATTAAAATACCTCCTTAAAAAATTTAAACTGCGTGGCTTAGACTGCACAACAGCGAATACATGAATCACTTGGAGAGAAAAATACGGCCATATTTATTGCTTATGGTCCTACTATTTCAAGGAAGATGCATGGAAGGTGGAGAATATGTTGTTCTGTGCAACATTAATGGTGAGCTGCCTTAGTCTCCCCTCCACCCATAAATGTGTGCCAAGTACTGTAATAAGAAGTAATCTACAGATACTCTACTATTTAGCATGCTTTCCTTTGTTACTGGGTAGCTCCTGCCATCCTTAATATTCTGTACACAACAAATCTTAGTAGCATTGGCCACACTTGCCAGTGTTAATATACAAAACTTTGCTGAAGTTCAGTTTTTCTCTGCAAAAGCTTCCTAAAAATAGCATTGTGAAGCTCCACATGCACTTTTTCTCTCAATAATTACCATTCTAAATGCACTTGGTTTAAAAGTAAAAGGAGAGTGTTCATTTGTTGCTGATAGCTTTGTAAACTCAAATGCTCATGGGGTCCCATTGGGTCCTTTTTGTATCATATATTATCACCTGGAGTAGTGCCTTTAAAACAGAGTTGTTAAAGCCGTGGTGACATCCTCTGTTACAGTCATGTCATGTGTCCCCGTCCTGTCCCTGGCATGAAATTCTCAATACTTATGTAGATGACATAAAGAGATCAAGTATCTGTCCTTCGGTTCCCAGAATCAGCCATACAATATCTAGTTCTCATTTTTCCTGATAGCAATTGCAGTCTTGACCTGCAATGAAGTTTTTGATATCAAAAATATAAGCATCACTTGCATAACATGACACACTTTTTACTCAGGTGGGTGAAATTTGGCTAGAAGTAGGTAAGCAACCAAATGAAACCAATTAAGAATTTTTTTTTTTTTTTTTAGTTAAAATCCATAGCCATTACATCACTGGATGTTAACAAAATGCTTTGCATTTGAACAGTGACAAAAATAAGCTGTGGAGTTTTGAAATTCACCAACCGCAGTGGCAACCAGAATAGTCTCTTCTACATGTCCGCAGCCCTCGCTAGATGATCGCTTTTTTCCATTTTGTCCCTGGGCCTACAATAAGTAGAGATCTCATTACAGTGCATAGTAGAAGACTCCAGCGTGATGGGCATGATTTTGTTTTAATTGTCAGAAATGTATCACAATGAGCACTGAACCAAGTGCACTGAACAAAAAGATAAAAAAAGACTTTTTTTCCCCCTCCACTGTTATATTCTATTGAATATTTAAAAACACAAGAAGTTCATGGACTCTACATTTCAAATATAGCCCATTTTTTGTGCTTGCTTCTCAAATGAGGACAAATCACATATCTGAGAAAAAACTGTTATCTTATACCTATTACAGAAAAACAGCTAATTAAATGTTAAAAGCAGAAGTCATGCAACTAAATAGTGGAGTACCAGCTGTACAACCACACATATGCATTTTTATTTCTTGTAACTGGTAAGATGTACTTTAAAATTGTAAAAATTGACATATATAGCAAGGTACAAGCCATGACAACTACTCATACACATATCAGTGTGTCAAACCCAGTGTGTTTGATTTCCATTTGTATTCATGTGCCCTCCCTTACAAAGTGTGTTTGTGCACATGAAAGTGTAAATACACACCAATTTATCTGTAAATCATTGTGACCACATATTCAAATCTGGTGACAATCCAGTGGTTATTTCATAGTATAATTTTTATTTATGCCACCATGCATGTAGAATGAATATGTACAATGAAATTAGGCATCAGGCCTGATTCTTGCTTACATATTAGGTAGACTCCTGTAGATTCATTAGATGTATATTGGCCAAGTTCTGAGAAGTTTTCATTGAAATGTCATGAAAAGGAAGCTTATTTCTATTAGATCAAATAAAAGGGTAGTGGGATGCAAACAGATGTTCATCTGCCTGTCACCATCCTGACCTTTGGCCCCTCAGGTACCTATTTCAGTTTCTGAAGGACAGTTTTGCATACAAAACAGAGCATCACTTATTTGTTGCAGAAATTCTATAAGTTGCTATCAGGTAATACAAACAAAATAAAGTCCTCAAATAATGAACCTACTTTATTCTGAACTGAATAAAAAACCGAATACAAAACTGTTAAAAACAACTCATTGACCAACACAGGTAAATAAGAACTGTTCAAAACATCCAGGGCTTCCTGCCATTCTGGAGAATAAATATACAGAGACCTACTGTTTAAGATAGAGTGAACATTGAGGGTTCATAGTATTTGTACAATTAATATTTTATTGGTGATAAATTTTAATAACTCCCAGAGAAACAATGTCACTGAACATTTGCTTACCAGAGGGTGGGCTCAGTCATGCCTACACTAGTAGACAAACGGGGTCAAGCTGCCATTCCAGATTTAATCACATTCGGCTTCCTCAACTCTTACACGCAGTTTTCATGTACCTCAAGATGCTGTTTAACTTGTTATTTTTCTAGCCAAGGAAGAACAGTCTGAATTTGAAAAGGCTAATAAATTTGAATTAGAAAGGCATTTTTGCCTAAACATCTCTTTCCTAACAGGGCAATGTACACGGAGAAGAAGACTCTCTGGTTTCACCCTTAGCTCTAGCAAGATTTGTAAACTCTTTTGGCAATTTTTTTGCAAATTTTTCAGGAACCTGCTGTATCACACTTTCAAGATCCAGAGGAGACACTGAAGCCGTTGTGTTCCTCCCAATGTCAACTAAAGAAGTGGATATACAAAACTGTAGAATAGGCAGCACATAAAATCTCTCTGTTATTCCAACATTGATTTTGAATACAAAATAATACTTACAGGCTCTAAAGCACATGGCAGAGCTTGGTAAGTGAGAGTCAAGATCTAATTTGGCCCACTCCACAGGCCTAGCACAATCATCATGCATTAAGGAGACCAGATTTGCTGTTGCACCTGTCCTCTAACAACTGTGGTCAAATCCTACTTTGTGTACCTATTTTTTTCTACAAGTCATTTCTTCAGCTTCGGCTTTCTGGAGAGGGTCTCCTGCCCTAGCTTCCTTCCAGACCCCATGCTCTCCTGGCCTTGAGGCTTGCAGTCTCAGTAGGGAGTGGGAAGCATTTCTTTGCTTTGCTGCAGTCTTGCATGGATGCAACCATGAAAAGCAAAACTTGAGTAGCTGTCATCAGCAGTACTAATAAATCTATTGACCAATAAATTTAAAATGCCACCACAGCTCCCCCATTCACAGCGTTCTCATACCAAAGGCTTTATGTAGAAACACAGCCTTTCTTCCACGGAAGAGTAAGTCACATAGCTAACAGGAACAGATTAAGATCCTAAAATATTTAACAGTGAAGTCAGCAATTTAAAATTCTGTTTTGGAATATGGACCAAGTCTGAATCAGTGATCTTCTTCAGAGACTGGTCACAATAAAGAAACATTTCAAAAGCATTTTCAGTTAAACAAGAAATTATGCTTTCTCATGTAGTTTTTTACTTTTACCTCATTATGAACAAACCTATTACCTTGAATTTGTTTCAAAGTAGCTTATTACCAAAATTTTAGCTAGACAGAAGCAAAGCAGAGAAGGAAGAAGGATTACTTGGCTTGTATCTAGTCATCTATCTATAGCACAGTTCCATTTTAGTTTTGGATAAGGAAAGAAAAATTCCTTTATTAACGGTACTCACACTGCTGCCTACCTAAGATCAGGTTAACTACAGCAACTTAATCCTTCAATGCAAGAGGATTTTACCCTGAGAAAAATCCCCTGTAATTCTCTTACCTCTATAAATGGCTCCAATATGCTTACCCAACAAGGAGCTTCCATCTCCTAACCATGGGTCTGCTTGCCATAACATCAGTGGCTCCACCTTTTTTTGCCTGCTCTCTCATCGTTACAGCTTTAGACTCACCCAAAGTCTTTTTACTGCAATTAAAACGTTCTGCAGGATCATTCACTTTGTATTTACCTCGCATTGTTGTAAGCAGAGGTCTAAAACAGGTTCATAATTCATGATTTAATTGAAACTATTCTCTGGACTTTTTATTTCATGAGGCAGTGATGTGTCTAGATCTGGAAAGTGAGAGCCAAAACAGGGGTTCATTCAGTTCCTGGCTCTGTCACATCACTATGTCATTGTAAATGTTAATTATCGACCAGATGTGCTTTCTTCCTTCAGGACAACTGTAACCCTTTACTTGTATTGTGACCCTTGTGCAAAGCATAACTCCCAGGCCACGCACAACTTTTCACAAAGTCTAAAAGGGAACCGCAAAGTAATCACTATATGAAAACAAAATGTAGCACTTAGGTTCCAATGCAACACGCTCAAGGATGGTAGAATGTTATGACTTAATTGTTTTCAGTACATCATTTCCACATATTTACCCCGAACGATTCTCTCAGCAGAAGATATTTAAAATAGCATCATATCTTTGAAATATTGTTGCAACAGGAAAAAAATACCCCCTTCTCCGCCAAAACTATTTGTTTTGCCATCGTGTAGAAGGAATAGGAAACATACTGAATAAATAAAGGTTAAAACTTAAAAAGAATTACACAAACTCTGTGTGAGGACAGTAAAAATTAGATGTTTGAAATAAAGCAATAAATAATAATTATACACCCTCTAGCTCTTACATTGCACTTTTAGAAACAGATTTTGATCTGTTGTGGTCATATAAATTCAGTTCAACTCTTTTGGTTTTGATTGAATTACTTCAGGCTCACCAGCATAACCAAGATCAGAGGCTGATTAAGTGATTTGCCCAAAGGCAATCACCAATTTAAAACTGCAGAGTAGAAATTAAAGCTTTGGAGATCCAGTCTCCTCTTACATTGGTTTTCAGCAATGGAAAATACAGAATATAATCTGACTCACTGACGAAGAAAAATACTGTATTTTCCAAGTGTTTCTGATTGAATATTTGGACCATATCGAACCACCTCATGGTCTGACAGCATTGTCATTGATGCTACCCAAAGTATATAGCACACACACAATCTAAGTTAAAAGAACCTTGTTAAAGCAGTGAGTTCGAGCTCTCTAAAGTTAGGAAATACCAGAAATAATTTTTTCCCTCTGGTGTGTATGCATTATGATACAGCTGTTAATTACAAGATTCAATAACGTGTTCTCCATAGAACTCTGCCTCACTTAATACATAGGATGGATAGTGTTCATTGAAAAAATAACCAGTCAATAGCCTGTTTTCTGCTAGTTGTTCAATGTTTGGCCTGGGGTCTTATTTGCTGTACACACTACACAACACTTGTCTAAAACCAGAATTCTTAGTTTCTCATAGGCCTTTTTTTAATGTTCTTTGGTATCCAAATGCTTTAAAAATATTAATATATTTATTTTTATAACATCTTAACCAGATATGCATGCACCAACTTTAAAAAGCACCAGCTGAGGAACAGGGAGACTAAAATAAAAGAAATAAACTTGTTCAGAAGCTTTCTTAATTAGATGGCTTATCTTCTGAGATGTTGATTTGTCAGCTGTTTATGAACAGTTTTGGTGAAATATTTCCCAGGAAAGGTTTCCTTATTGTAAGATATTTGCTGTTTCCTGACTGCCAGAAGCTATAGAAAAGCTAGTTGTCAGATAAGACAGACATTCAGCTGCAACGAAAGAGGTGGCTGTTTCAGGTCTCTCATGGGCCTCAGGATGGCAGAACAGCAACACTGGTGACCAAAAATCCCAGGCAACCAGCTACCACGCAGCTCAGCCTTCACCCCTCATCTGTACACGTACAGATGAATATCTGCACACAACTGTACAAATGTGAGAGACCTCAAACGATTCATTCTGATGCAGAAAAAGGGAGTTTCTGAAATCCCCAGACTTAAAGCGCGCCCCAAACCTTGAAAGGTCAGAAGAAAAAGGTTCCCCTGTCTTGCTTTGATTCTGACAGCATCATCTTTGAGATGATCCCACCTTTGAGGGCCACAATTTGAAGTGAATCTTTTCAGGAAGGGCCATGGGATCATGACTTCTAGATCTCAGCTCCAGGTCCAGCCCCAGCCAATTCCAGGGGAAAATCCTGCTTACTCCAAGCCTGCTACAGGTCCAGTGTACACAAAAGTTACCAGGAATGTAGCTCAGAAGTGCTGGAGTGTGTCTGCAAAGCATGTGCAAAACTTATTTCCCCTGAGGTGAATCTCCATGGTAATGAAACAATATGTGGAGAAGACTGAAACAACAAATTACCAGATTTGGTTGCAGATTTACTTTGGAATCCCCTATAAGCTGCCATTAACAATATCTTAAGTACACTTGCTAACATGACAGGAATATGAATGTATGCTCAGAGACAAACCAGAGCAAATTAGAAGAGCTTGGTTATACAGTAAGACACAGTTTAGCATATTGATCATGGCTTCAGGTTGGACAGCATTTCAGTTAAAATTTTCCAGAAACATTTTTTGAGAGGGAGACCATCAGTTTTGGTGAAAAATCATCAGTCAAAATTATTTAAATTTCACAAAGCTATCATCAGGTGAAATTGGAGTCATATGATATCAGTACGTAACACTGAGTTTACACATATGCATTGATGTAAAGTGTGTGTGTGCAAACCAAACAGAGATGTCACATCCACTAGGAAAACATTAAATTAAAATATCACCGTAAGTTAATGTTGATATAGAGGACTACAAATAAGACAATTCAGTTTGAATGACACATATATAACTTGCTCAAGAATTCAGCATTGGGCTTGTCAGCAGACCTTAAGGGGGAAATTATTATTGTTATTTTTATTCCATAATTTAAATGAGGACCACCGCATTCATCCATTATGAAAAAATTTGTACATGCTTTTTACTCAAAAGATACTTCCCTTGCACAGACTGGTTGACGAGGTGAACAGTAAGTGGCACAGCGATGAAGGCACCCAGGGGTCCAGCAGCCCCGGTGGCACACAGCGTACGACTTCCACCTCGCCCTGGTGGGGCTGTGTAAGGAAAGCTGCTGTGTTTACTGAACTGCTCACTTGACAGAGCCCAGCCCTAGCAGATGCTGAGTGCTGCTGCAGCCTTGGCCAAGCACCTGCGCGTGCTTTTTCACCTAAAGGCACATGCTCTCAGCCTTCGGGGTTGCCGAAATGCTCTGCTGGGTGCGGCCAGCAAGGCAGCCTGCCGCAGGACTGAGCACACAGGCAGCTGCCTGCTGCACGCTCCTGAGGTGTGCAATACCCACCGGCACTGCACGAGGGGCAGCGGTGCTAGGTCTGGTAGCTTACAGGGCACGTTTCCCGATGCGATACTCTGTTCACATGTTGTCACCTGCTGATGCAGTTTCCACTGCTCTCTATGCTCCACAGTGGTTTTATAAATCACTTCAAGAGCACTTGAGGACAAAAAAGCTGCTTGTATTTTCTCTCCTGCCACCCCCCTCTCCAGTAACACACAACACATTTGTTCAGGGATTCATTAGCAAAGCATTCTTTAACATTAATCTAGGGAGAAAATCCTGCAGTGGTTCCTTAAGCTATTGCTTCGTTAACACTGAGAGTAACCAGTCTGCAGGCTGGAGATTGCAAAATGCTTTGTCCTTTCTACTTTGCAAAGCACTATAACTCATTAGCAAGCCCTCGCTAATTGAATTTGATTTAGTGTCAACACTGTCACAGTCACACAGAAGCACACCAATAAAATTTCAATCCTGCTTGCTGTGATCATTAAGTCCAGTTGTCTAACAACAGGAGCTCTGCCTTTGTGGTGAAGGTTGTCAGATCAGACTCAGAGGGGCTCTGCATTTCAGTTCCTACATGAAATAAAGAAAAGTGCCAAAGCTGCCATCTAAAATATAAGATTAATGGAGAAATTCATTAGTTCAAACGACATGCATAAATGCTGCTGTTGGCTGTTTTTTGGGTTTCTGATCTCAGTTATCCTCTTCAAAACAGAAAACCCCATAGACCAATAGAGATTTGAAAGAATGAGTCTGCTACGAAAATTACTGGGTTTTTTCAATATAAATCTCCTTTCAAATAAACAGAATAAAAATATGGAAGGAAAAGGTGGATTCAAAGTATGTCACTGATAATTATGGATTTTTATGTATTGAGCTTGTTGGTGGAATAAGGCTAGATTTATTTCTTTTTTTGGCTCTTTGACCAAATCAAAACAGCAAGAAATTGTTTCAAATACTCTGACCTGGGGGCTTTTGGTAAACAATAATGCTACTACTAGTAATAAAACACAACAAAAGAAAACAAACCCCCTAAGAACAACTATTGGTTAGATTTTGAGCACTAATGACACCAGAAGGAAAATATTCAAAGGCTGAAAGTGCTATTCACAATTGTAAAGAGTCATTCACTGGATTGACTGTCCAAGCTGATTTTCCTCTTTGGCACATTACCAGGCTAAGGAGACACACTCTTCCTTTTTAAGACCAGCGAGTATTTAATTACTTACACAAAATAAAGCAGCTTCTCTCTCCTGAGGGAGAAGTTCTTGAAGCTCTGGGGTTCATGATACTCCATCATATCTTTTTATTTTAGTATTTTACACACAGGCACGAACATACCCCTAACTAAAGTGTTGGTTTGGTTTTTTTTTTTTCTGTACCTCAGCAGTGGTATGCTTGAATCTCTGTCTCACAGATCACAGCAAACTGCCATAAATACTGAAATATATAACTGGGATAACTGGGGAGCTGTAGCCCTGCAGTGGGGTCCTTATTGACACCAGTCAACACAGAGAATGTATTTTAAATGTCCTCCGGAATCTCACCTGAAAACTAAAAAAACCCCAAACATACTAAACTAAAAAACCCAACCAAACCAAACAATGGAAATACTGAGATCTGATGATCAATAGCTATCCAGTGACCACTTTCTATTGATCCTTCTTCTTACCATTTTCCACAGCTAAGCTCCCACATTACAGGATTTCAGTCATTAATCCACAAGTATACACTGTGAAATTTGTATTACAGAATTTCACCCCATTTCTATTCCTGTCCTTATGGCCATCTGTACAGTTTTCCCTATACTAAATCCAAAACCTTCTCCAGATTAATAAAGTCTCCCAATTTTGTGATAGCAGTACATCCCTAATAATCATGCCATGGTCATTAATGGAAATATTAAATAAGATCAGCATAAAAATTGATGCCTGAGGAGCTCCACTAGAAAAATTATTCTGTTCAGTCCATTACTGTATATCCCTATCAGCAATATATGATTTACTTTCTCTAATGTTGAATCCTAAAAGCTTGAGATGAAATAAAGAAAACTTCATATTCTAGATTAACCCAGCTTTTTCACTCACAACTGCCTGTTTATTATCTTCTTGTGTTTGGAATGATACTTATCAAACACTTAAAATTAATTTAATACATCCTGAATGATCTCAGGGAAAGGTTTGGACCACAAGGATACATTTTCAGGGGTTATAGAGAGCTTTCCGTGAAGATGTGGAGACAGACTGGGCGTGAGATGGTTCCCCACAGCCGCTCTCTGCGACGTGCGCGTGTGTACCTGGCCTTAGGCTGAGCTTTCGGCGAGCTCTAACCCTGCACTGTCCTATGCAGTGTAGACATACCCTAAGTGAGCTATGAAGGGGCAACTGGCTGATCATATACACTGCAGGCACAAATTTTTTTGCAAATTTCCTTTCTAAAATCATACTGTTCATTTGTGTCACACGCTATACAATTTTGAATTATATATAATTTCCTCTGGTAAATTACACCCTCACATTTTCAAAAGCATTGGTCATAAGAACAGTACTGTAAACTCTTGAGGAACATTTTGATAGTTAGAGGGCAGTCCATTTAAAACCTGCACTGCATAGGCATGTCTAAAAATACTTACTGCTGGCCCAACATAGCATATATACATACCCCACCTTGCAGAAAAATAATGCAAAACACACCAGAGATCTGTGTGATTTTCTGTCTAGCAAATCAAATCAATGGGGTTAGCCCACTTTTTTTTTTCCCATTTATTGATGCTAAAATACCATTGTGTATCCTATTTACTCCAGAAAAAACCAACATCCTAGGAACTCACTTCTTTTTCAGCCTAAGACACGTGCTCTGATGATCTTGAAGTCCGTCCCTTTCAGATGGGCTGAACAATGACTTGTCCATTGGACAGTTCGCTGTCTGGTCCAGCAGATTCTGAATTTCTTTCTTCTCTGCCAGGCTGGAAATGATTCACTTTTGATAAGCAGCAATACTGTGCTGTGTACAGCCTCTTTTCACCCAGGCCAGCCATTTCCGTGCTCCTTTCATGAAGGCTACTGATCCTTACGCTGTGGCTATGTGGCTACATCCTTCCCTATTGGGTTTTTCATGACAAATTGCTGCCCCTTCTCCAGGACTGACCTGCAGAGACTGACAACCGGCCGTCTCCTTGTTCTCTTTTACCTATGATCCACCATGAGTCCATCAAAGTGTGCCCTTACTATCAAAGGTCAGAATAATGGGACTGATCACTTGCTGATTTTTGTTTCTATCCCACCCTGTGCTCAGAGGAACTCAAGATGCTTCTGAAATTTTTAGTCTTTTCCTTAGCAAAATCTCTGGGTGGGAGAAGAACTCAGAAACCTGTTTAAGCATTTGCTCCCCAAATTGTGTGTGGGCTGTTGCCTCACTTCATTCTGCCACCGTCTAGACTATTCTGTGAAAAAATCCAGTCCTTATGTAAAAGAAACAGACCAGACGACGTCTCAGTTGTCTAGTATGTATTTTTAAACTCTGCAACTTTGTGTCATTCCAGTTAGCAACAACTAAATGAAGTATAAAAAGATGTCCATTTTTAAGCTGCTGAAATCCAACTGCTTACATAAGATATGACTAATTACAAAGAAGAAACCAAACCTCCACAATATAGTTTTTCTGGTTGAAGTTCTGCACCACTCTCACCATCATCTGGCCAGAGGACCTAATTGCCAACTGCCTGATTCTGTTGGCAAAAGAGGTTGAAACTGATAAAGTAACTTTTGGAAACAAGGCTGCTGTTTGTCCTTATTTTGGTCTGATGATTTCTAATGTTTCTAAGATATTTAAACCTAATGATAGGATTATCTTTACATTAGAGGACTACAGCTGTTTGTATGGGACTATATTTTTTAAGTAGAAAGTACTTTGTATTACATTTACAGATGAAAATCGTACACAGCCTGGATTTTTCCATTAGAAAAGGCTTCCAAAAATATGTGAGGAAAAATAAACTTCCTTTTCTTCTAACCACATATACACTGATATTCTCTAAAAGGCCAGAAATGAAACAGATAGGAAGCTAAGTTTTCACTACTTTCAGAAGAATGAAAATGATGAAAAGACTGTAATGGAACTATTTAATATAACTCTCCTCGTCCGAAAAGATTTTGCATTACATGGTCACTGCACCAGAACAGCAGAAAACTTATAAGTAAAGAAGATAAGGCATTTACACTGCCATTTTGGTTATAGTCTCTCTAAGACTCCAGAGTTTCAAGATGTCTGACAAAAACTCAAGACAAAGTCAGAACCACAATTACTCACAATGATATCATGCCCCTTAAAACTGCAAGGGATATTTCTAAGATATTTACTATAAAGCCATATGCAATTTCAATAAATGAAACAACAGTTCTTAACAAAAAGTAAGTAGTTTCAGGCCTGTGATATATTGGTAATGGTATTAAGATTCAAGGAAGTGTTAATGAACTGTACTGTATAGTCAATATATCATACAAGTAATTCAAGATGTATTTTTGTATCCAAAGCCAAGGATCAGACAGCACCATGGAAAACACTTAGGCCTAGAATTACTTACGTAATACTGCAGTAATATCAAGAGAACTGCAACATGAAGTTTTACATGGCTGCATATTTTTAATTGTTGTAGTAATTCTTCAAATTTTGCACATCAACAAATTTGGCATAGTCATAGGAAACTTTATTAAAAATGTTCCTGAAACTGTTTATACTGTGAACTTTTCACAACATAGTTCACAAGTAGCTACCATTTTGGTCCTGTACGACAAACCCTTCACACAGCTGAAAGCTTTGGTATATAGCTTGTGAGGTTTGAAGGAAGGATACAGTGAGAAGAGCCTGGAATGACAGATTGAATTAGAGGAATGCCTGCTCAGATTGAAAAATTCCCAAAAACGTAAATAAAAACATATGGCTTCATCTCTCTAGATTTGGCAAAGCATCCTATAAATGTATCTGTTCTAAAGAGAGGAACAGAAAAGCAAAAACATGTACAAAATCTTGAAACTGTCAATTGAACTGACAACTTAAGTCACAGAAGAGACTGATCTGAACTATGCCTGGCCACCTACCTGGCTTTACCTACTCCAGTCCACTGATTGCAAAGGATTGCTGAAGTTGTTTTGGGTATTTTGCTATCCTGTGAAAATTTTGGGTATTTCACAGGTTTTCTCATTCTGTAAGGGGAAATGCAAGGACATTTTAGAAATATTCTATGAAAAATATGTCAGAGAGGTATATAAGCCTTAGCATAGCTCAGGACTTAGGGAAATAATTTGTATGAATGGACTGAAATTTAATTCCCTGTCCTGTTTCTTCCAATTACAGATACAATCTGTGCCCTCTCATAATGAAGATGATCTCCTCGTTACCCATCCACTGGCTATTCTGTGCCACTTAGGGTTATCCTACCTTGAACAAATACTGAAATACTTTTTGCAGTAGAGATTTGAACTACATTGTACCACAGTCCATCTGGCTGGTTTAGCCTCTAGCAAATACTGTGTTTGCAGCAGGAGAAGGTTTTGCTAGTTCGTTCTTTCTCTCTTCAGTACTTTTGGTTTTGATCCAAATAATACTCTATCCTGGTAAATGTGGCATACCTGTTCCCACAGACAGTTTTGATTTTGAATACAGAACATTTTCAGATTTAAAAAAAAAAAAAAAAAAAAAAATCACAGGACATTTTTTATCGACTCAAAAATTTAGCAATTTCAGTCAAACTGAAATCAATTACTTTTCAAAATGATAGAGTTCTCAAAGTTATTTCACCACTATCAGCACTGGTGCAGGAAAAGCCATTTTGGTACATTCTGTCTCATTGAAATACTACCTTATTTCACAGTGTCATGTCTCAGTTGTGATTTTACACTATGACAAAATTGAGGACCTACAGCTGTAGTAAATTAATTTAGACGAACCTAAGGCAAAGGATCTTTTTTCCTCTCAGACTTTAAAGTTATCTTTTTTACTTGGGTTTAATAGCATTTAATAATAACAACACTTAATAGTGCTACAACTAAATTTACCCACTGAGACAAACAAGCTTTGGCTCCCAATTCAGTGTTGTTAGCACAGTTTCTGATCACTGTCTGGGGGTTCTGCCTGAGCCCCACAAGTTACTAGATGCTTATACTATTGAGAACACAGTTTTCAGTTTTCCACTTGCTCTAACTTCCTGCTATAAATACTAAGGAGTTCTTTTGGTGACCAGAAATCAGTTGTGGTGGGTCCCAGCTTAATTCCAGCAGTGATACTAGCCTTCTTTCCTTGGGCACTCTCAGAGTTTGGAGACAAGCCCAGGCATATCCAGCTACTTAATTAATAATACATCACAGTTATTTCAGAAAATGTCTCTGATTTCTTCAGGCGATAGCATTTCTGTTACTTCTGTAATAAACTAATATGCAGTACAGTCCTTAAGAAAAGGATGGGTCATTCACATGTTCTGGAAAACCTCTTTTATTGTAATATGACAATACAACAACAATTCACTCCATATCTCTCTGCTGACGTTCCAAGCAGGCAAAACTATGTGGCTAACACTCTTATTTTTCAATTTAAGACAGAGAAAAATCAGGCTCTGATTATGAATTTACAATAGTAATGCTCAGTCAGAATTATTTTTCACAGATTGGGAACAATTATATTGTCATATCAAATAGAATAGAATGCACTCATTTAAAGGTACTGATTGACTTATTACACCAGCTAGATGAAGCTGTAGCTATTGCTATCAGCCATATGATGTGACAGGTATTTACACAATCCTAAAGATGAAGCTTATAAAATAATGTGTAAGAAACTAAGTTGGAAATAATTTATTTATTTGCAGGCTAATTCAGTGGACCAGCTCGTTACTGAGTTACAACGAGGCTGAGCTTGATCTAAAGTTGTCTTTCCATATATAAATGCATTGTATTTGTTGATTCTCATTGACTTTTCATGGTGGAAAATAATTTTTTGTTTGGTTGGTTGGTTGGTTTTGGAGCCTTTCTGATCTGAAGTTGTGGGACACTTTTTCTTTAGACTGTAGCACCCAGAGATCACCAAGAAGCTATTGTCACAGGAAACATGTACTAGCCATTTAATCTACGCAATGTAAAGGGAACTCAGATATGTCTCCATCACAGCACTGACATTACTAACCGTGGCAAGACAAAACTTTGGCTGCTGTAGGACTACAGTTTAATGTGATTATTGCTGTGCTGCTTCTACCACATTTTATATTCCGTTTATGAATCTGTCTGGTTCCAAGTTAAAACTAGACAAGTTATTTTCCCCAGTTACTCTTGTGGGAGGCTAAAGCCATAGAAGGAAAGACTATCTATTATTAATGAGCAGCTTGATAAATGTCCAATGAGGTTCACATTACATGGTTTCCTACAGTAGCATAAATACGTTATATTGATACAGAAGCATGGAGGAACCAATCTAGTTCCATCTAGAGGTTCCATCTAGTGGAAGTCACTTGACTTGCTTGTAATGTAAATGCTTATAAAACATTACCAACCCTTACAGTAATTTGTATATCTGACCATAACAGAATAAATCATTGACAACAGGCTAAA
This sequence comes from Balearica regulorum gibbericeps, assembly GCF_011004875.1. Classification (NCBI taxonomy): domain Eukaryota; kingdom Metazoa; phylum Chordata; class Aves; order Gruiformes; family Gruidae; genus Balearica; species Balearica regulorum. Next base: position 47,802,002 of record NC_046220.1, on the reverse strand, counting down.
CTTATCTGAATATTGGCCAAACCCTTGACAGCACATGAGAGGGCAGAAAATTTCCCAGGGTCTCTGTAAATCAAGCTTAGTTCCACAAAGATCAGTTTTTGCAGAATCAGGCTCCCTACCCCAGTGACAATTTTTTGAGACTAATTAATACTTTTCAAGTGACAAGCACATTATTGGCAGGAAACAACAGGAACAATTTTCCTAAAGGTCCTTTGTTTAATACTTGTGCTTGCATTGTAATATTAAAAGATTATGGCAATTTAAGAAGCAAAGACTTTTTATATGTAAGATAATGCAAATCTATGTGATTACATTTAGGTAACATACATATGTGTGTTTGTACGTATACTGTTATACATGTGCATTCTTTGCTCCAATTGCAAGAGATGTGAATCACCAAAGGGTGAGAGGAGTAAGGTGGTGGTCTTTCCTTCTCAAGTATACACTGTACCTGCTGTAAACATTCCCTACACCCATAGTACCTTTCAATACTTGCCTGTGACAGTGAGGCGCATCACCATCCAACTGTGTGTACCTGACCTATGAAATCCATGCCAAATAAAACTCCAGACCACAGATTTATAGCTGTTGTAATTAATATTACACTGACTTTAGTGGAGCTACTAACTTACTGCACTTGAGAGCCTGACCAAGTTTACTTTTATGATTTCACGGTTGAGAATGACAAGATTAAAAACGTAATTTCTCAACATGCTTTTTTAACTGTATGGAAGGTATTACCAAAATGTTGTGTAAGTTGTTAAACTAGTTACTTGTGAACTCCACTTTATATTCAGGTCAAAAAACACACAAACAACCCTTTGTATGTCCAAGACATGAGCAGCAAGTTTATAACTGCATAGTTATGCCATTCAACCAACACACGTATCCGCATATATATACATCCTGTACAAACATTTACTAGCTTGATATTCATATGCTAGATTATTTATTAATACAGTACCACTTGCACAGCATATCAGCTATACAAGGACAATTTTTCTAAATGGCTCTGACGACCGTCTAACCCCATCCTTCAAACATTCACTGTAAAGCATCTTTGCAGGGTTCAGTATATGATGGTGACAGCTTGCAAGTATAAACAGGACATAATCATGTAGCATTTGTTTTTTTTCTGAAATTTTCAGTTATGAATATATAATGTTGAGACTAATGAATTTCATTGTTTAGATTCACAGCATGAGTTCTAGAACATCAGATGCTTAGAAATGGTTGCAATATATTTATTTTTCTTGATGAGAGTCAGAGTTATTTCTATTTTGTATTTTAAAAGTCTCAGTATTTTAAATGGCAGAACACTTCTAATTTACTTGATTTTTTTTTTTTATCATGAACAGAAGATTGAAAGCTACACGTTACTTATTATGAAAGAAATCTGTTATGTTCTAATTGGTTCTTCTGGGGAGAAGTGATAGTTCTGTTTATAGCCACATTCATGCTGTCACTTTCCTGTATCACTAGGTAAAATAGGAAATATTATCATCATCATCACCACATTGACTTTCATTTCTAGAAAATTAATGTAAATAAATGCTGCAGCCAAACAAAAATGAAGCGGTTTTAACCTGATTCACTCATCTTTCCAAAAGTGCTGTCCAGTGCTGAACTACATTTAATTTTGTATTCTACCATGTCATACATATTCAATATCATAACTGCAGGCTGAATTTTGATACGTGTTTCTGGATGTAGAGATGGGAGGACAAAGGAGGCTATTGACATATATGAAAAAGGGTTAGCATGTTTTGCTACTGAAACATTATGTTATTTTCCAATTTACCACGTACAGTGTAGCTACAGAAACCTAGATTAGTCAAAATAAACATCACTTGTTCAAAAACTTCTAAAAGCCTTTTATTAGCAGACACCTGATCAGGTATCCTCTATAACAGATCAGCCAAAAAGTTTTGCTTTCTGGCACTTTCAATCCTCACTTTTCAGATACAAAATACGGTCCTATTCTGCAAGAAATGTCATTGACCTGCAGTTCCCCAGCTTTCAGGATATTTTAAGAGGTAGTCAGAATGTCAGATGACCTGATCCAAGTGGAGGAAAGTAAAAAAACCCAAACCAACAAACCAGCTAATTGAACACATCAGATTTAAGTAGGAGGGAGAACTGTGGCTGATACTAATCTGGCAACCTTAACCACGATAAAACACATTTATAAAAGCAACAAGCATCCCACTACAGTCTGAAGGGATGTTGTACATGATACCTTTTTCATTTGCACATTCTATAAATTATAAAAATTGTTCCTGAACTATAAAAAAAACCAATCTGTGGATGGATCTGCTAAGAGTTCAGAGCCTGTTACTGAAATAAACATTTCCTCTGAACATCTTTTATTCACACACCAGGAAGTAATACAAATTTCTGCAGTCCTGTAAGAAAAAGTCATTTGAGCATTATACAAAATCACGCACATGCTCCACCTGGCATGATTTTAACAACAACTTTCAAGTTTAAGGTTTTCAAATGTCTTGATTTAGTTAAAACTAGTGACTCTAAATGTCAGCTAAGGGTTGGTTTCAGACCCAATTTGGAAAAAATATAATGTTTTTACCCTCTGTATTCCTAGGAAATCCGCAGAAGAATTGAAGCCTTTCACTGATCTGCAGATGTAGCTCTGAAATTACATTGCATTTTTCCTGCCTTTTTTTGGTGTTGCCATAAATTTCTTTTTATCCTTGATCAAAAAATCTGAAAGACAGTTCATCTAAGTATAAAAATATATGTGTAGCTCAAATCCTTGCTATCACAGCACATTCCTAACCTTCTGAAAACTTCAATTAAATTCAGTGAATTTTACATGGCTTTAAACATTTCTGGGATTATATATTTTGATCCCAATTATACGACAACTATTTGATTACACAATCACCACAAAAGTAGTAGAAATTATAAACCTACAGAAATGTTTAATAACTTAAAATTATCAAGGATTCCATTAAAGATTTTAGAGGACTGGAAACAAGGTGGTGGCAGAAGGTAAATTCAAGGACATCAAGTACCCACTTTAAAGAAAAAAAAAAGGGGGAAAGAAGATCAAATATTTAGCAGTTTTCCTAGGTTTTTTATTACTACTAGCTTTTTGCATTTTTTTACTGTTTGTTCTCATTTCCAAAGCAATTTATATTTTCCTGCATATTTTACACAGAAGGTAATTTTGCAAAGATGCTAATCCTATGTACAACTCAGCTGTGTCATGATCACTGTACCACCAGGAAAATAGTTCAATAAAACAAATACCTTGGATTACTCTACATCAATGTATGTGGACACACAGGCACATACGTATATACGTGGTTCTGTTTCCAGTCTTGATCCAGTGGTATATTCTGCAAAGTATAAACTGGCAAGGAATTTCAATTTCAGTAGGAAAAACTGAAACTGAACATGCAAGTTTAGGTCAAGATATTCATTATGGTGACATTGTCTAGAAGGTTTTATTTAAAATGACATACCTATTAAAATAATGCTACTTTTTTTTTTTTTTTTTTTTTTTTTTCCTTTTCTTTTTCTGTTCTGGGCTTCTTGGGCAACATTGTATTCAATATTGTGATGCAAAGATCTGGCTAGTTTGTGGCGTTTTCTGTCAGAGTTGCATCATTCCTACTGCTTTATGGAGACATTGTCTGGCCAGGAACAGAGGAACATTAAGTTCACTAAATGAAGACAACTCACCATCAAGCTTGTAAATTATAATTTCCATGCCACTTAAACTCTTATTTGGAGATGCATTTTTAAGTCTAAAGTTAAAAAACATGAGTCAACATTAGTAACATGAATATCTAGCACACAACATAGACCACATTTTTGTAATTTTTCTGTGCAAAATTTACTACAATCATCCCAGAATGAGTGTAATTCCTATCTTTTGTATGAGGCCCACGTAAATAACAAGATGAGTAGGCAGAGGAGAGCTGAATGTTTTTACAACTTCAAGTGCTGTAGAGTACCTGAAATTTCACTTTTGATGATTATACCAGGAAATGAACCCTAAAATGTGGTAAGCATTTGAACATCTCCCAAATGCTGCATTATAGTGTATAATTTCTTCTAAGCCTGTGCAAACTCTTCTCAACTATTTATAAAATAGTTCATATTTTATCTTAGTCATTGACCAAACAACATTGATTTCAACCATCTCACAATTTGTTTTTCTATTTTCACAACCCCTCACCCGCTAACATTTTCCCACCATTTTTTCCTTTATATTCATTTGTAATACAAAAATAACCCAAACCTTTGCCTCATATATAAATATATAAGTATACCCAGAATACACCCCTTTGCATTTTCACATCTTTGTAGAATAATTAATAAACAATCAAGAGAAACCTTTTTAGTTTCTTCTTCATTCATTGTTATTTCATCACATCCATTTGCATTTTCTGCTTATTGGAGCATCTTTTAGTTTAGGGTACTAATGGATTTGTCTTAGACCCTATGGCTCCTTGGATACTGTATGCTTTTGAACCACCCTAAATTTTTTTTTTTTTTAAAAACTGTGCAAAAGAAAAAAAACCCTTTCCCCCTGCCCCTCCCCCCATGCATATTCTTTTTTACATCCATATTCAGAATATCTGAGTTAAAATGTGAGCATTTTCTGGGCTGCCTGTTTATCCTAGCTGTCTGCAGAACAATAGATTGGCCTGTGCATGTTGGATGTTATGGATCAATAGCAACATCAGCAGTTTCTTAACTGTGTGTATTAACAATTTGCTGTGGTACCTGCTGTAAGGAGGGACAAAAGTTTCGTTGGCCAGTTAAGCCCTACAACTCTGCAAAGATCTGGGAACCTACCCTGTGCTTCCAGGGAAATGTTGGTATTAAGAATGATAAAAACCTTGATGCAATGTTTTCAAACTAATCTATATGAAGCTTCTTAATGGCTCAGAAATTCAGTGTAGAATGGGTTAATGCCATGGTTTAAATCTTCAAGAATGTTTTATTCAGAAATCTAGGTTGAAGTGACATATAAGCAGAAGATAGCTGACACTTAGTAGCAATACAATACATGATTTTAGTGGAGTCTAGTTAAATCTTGGCAATACAAATACAATAACTGACAGGACTTTAAGGCTTAAATATATATTTTTAAGAAGTGTCTAAATTGTGTGTTCAGCAGTGTTGGCTTGATGTATGTCTTCTGTGGAAACTTCTGGTAGGCTTACAGATACTAATTCCTTCTTTCTTTCTGACATACACAAGCTGCCATGTCAAATCTACATTCAAAAGCAGCTAAACACAGCATTATTAGCTCTTGTTTGCAGTTATTTTAAAAAAATGAGTCCAAGCCCTAGCTTGGTTATTTGGTAGTATAAAGTTAAACAGTAAAAATTTTCAGGAGTTAAAAAGAATACTTACTAAACAAAATACTGCCTGCCTGACCACAGAGGATTACAGAGTTATGGTTCAGGTTATTAGCTCTTGATCTATAATTTTGTAAGCATTATGTGTTCAGAATTTTTGCAGCAATCATGAAGTAAATAAAAATTTTGATCTATTTCTATTTCTTTGTGGGGTTTTTTGTGTTTTTGGTTTTTTTGGGGTTTTTTTGTTTTTTTTTAAATAATGGAATTTACCTTCTTTTTGCACTTTCTCAGGACTAGTTAAGTCCCTCCTGAAGCAGCTCTTGAACACCAGTCTTTTTACAGCTAAATAAAACCTGGTAAATCACAAGGGACAAAGGTCTCTACTGCAGTGTACGTAAAAAGAAGATTTACAGTCATATGCTGTATTGAGCAGCATTGTTGAATAGAATATAGCATACTGCATCTTTGACAGGCTGAAAGAAACCACATGCCAGCTCTGATTTCAGACTTGCATAAGAGGCAGACCATGTTATACCTTCAGCACATCAGGAAATCAAGCAGTCAAAGGGATAGGGAAAAGAGGAACTGGAAAAGAAAGTAAGGTTCAACCTGGTTTTGTTGTTGTCCTACATAATACATAATATTCCCAGCTTCAGCTTTTTCCCATTTATGTGCTCCCCAGGGCAATTATATGGCACTTACTCACTTTAACATTAGTAGCAATGAGAGGCTACAAACAAGATTTTGTGTAACACCATTTAACCCAAACTGTCTGGGGAAGAAGGAAGAAAATGCCACTCAATCCGTGTGTCCTAAGTACTTTTGGATCATCAGAGCAGCCAGGTTAGTATTTCAAACACTGTCTATTTCTTCTGGAACTATCTGTGTTAATTCATTCTTTGACAAAAAGGGAATTTATCTTCAAGTTTCAATCAGATAAGGATTCTGTGAAAGGAATAATGGCCCTCCATTTATTTCTTAAAGATATTCAAACACGATTTTCAAAGAAATTAAATCTCAGGTAGCAGCATGATGTGTCCTCACATTTACTATGGAGTGCTGGGGAGGGAGGATTCAAAATTATGCCACCTAGGTGAAGCTGTGACTACAATCCTGAATGTTTAAGAGAAAGAAGACCAACAACAAAAGAAAAAAAAAATAGGGTGTTTGTATGCATATAGGACAAGAGAAAATCAACAAAAAAGTCCAGCATATAGTTTGACCCATATAGTCTGTCTCATGGTACAGGTATAAACTGTGATGACCATGGAGAGAATATATCGATTATTCTTAAGAAAATACGTAATTTTCAAATGAAATGTTGCAGATTTGTACAGGTTTTGCATGAATCTAGCTCATATTAATGACTTCTAGAGTGAAAATGATATATTACTGTACTGTCAAAGTACCATATGGTAAAAATGGCACTTGGAGATCTCAATTTACTTTCTAAAATGGAGACATTTGAAAAGTTAATGGCAACTTTTGAGTAGTGTGGGCTTAATCCATGCTTAATCCATGCATAATCACACTTTGCATAAACTAACATAAAATTTAGCTTAGACTGTTTAGGATAGTAGTTGATTCCAGCCACCAAATAAAACGTTAATTTTTGTTTAAAAATATTTATATTGAAGATGAACTACACTCTAAATCCCAGTTTCAAAAAGACCTAAGCTTTGGTTCACAACCTAAACACAGATTTTGACTAGAATATTATGCAAGACCCCTATTCTCTCCCTAGTTTGGCTGCTACAACATGTGACCTCCTGATGCACATCTGAATGCTATGGCATAGACTCTCCTCATCACAGGCATATTGATTGGTGTAGAGGGAAAAATCTTTAAAGAGATAGCCATTCACCTGCAAATGACAAAGTACCTACATCTTTTTATAGTACAGCATTTTCTCTGATCACATCCAAGCCTCCTTCCCTAAGACTGCATTATAGTTGATGACAACAAAGGGCTTCATCTTTTGAAGCCATATTTCATTGGTTGAAGTACATGGAATTGTCAAAAAAAAAAAAAAAAAAAAAAAAAAAAAGAAGCTATGCAGGCACCAATTAAGCTGCATTACACTTAGGAAAGCAGGATATGTCATATAGGATCAGAGAAAAGAGTCCAACAAGCTTGATATCCTCCTTCCCTATAGGATAGTCCTCATTCTTTAGAGAAATGCGACAGGCTCCAGAATTTCACACATCTCTGCCCATGCTTAGCTACAGAGCTAGATAATCACTGAATCACAGAACAATTCAGGTTGGAAGGGAGCTTGGGAATCATCTAGTCCAACTTCCTACTTGAACAGCAAAGTGAACAATGCCTTCCTGACTCCAGCATCAACTAGTTTATATTGGAACATGAAACTACCTTTTGTAATGCACATATACAAGCTATAGATGATATTTGTGGACACAAAATTGTCCTCTATCAGGCATTACTATCTCAATACAGATTTAAGCAGACCTCTCATTTTATCTATTAATGCCAGGCAGTTTGTCTCCATCAGCATACCCTAGCTCCTGGCATTATATAATGTACTTAAAGGTATCTGCAGATCAGTTCATTGGTTGGGCATGACTATCTGAATTTTATTATTTAATCTTGGGAAGCATTTCAGCTCTATATGATTCCCAAAGGTCTCAGTCCCCCTACTTTTTCCCAAAATTATTGTTATTTATCTGCAAGACAGAAAGGAGCTAAAGAGACATCCTCTCTCATTAAAGGCTATCAAAACTTAATTTAGCAACTGTATGATTGCAGGAGAATAAAGACAGAAGACCTTATTCCCTCTTACCTTATGCTAGTATAAATTAATTTCCTTAATGTAGGAAAAGATATTTGGGATATGTGCTCAATTTCCTATTTTATGTTTTTAGGAGCACATACATTAATCAGACTTTTACTTGCCCTTTCCAAATCCATTTCGGTGGAATTACTAAGAAATTAAGAGCAGAGTGTAGCCTCTTGGCCTCTCTTTTTTTTTTTTTTAATTTTTATTTTTTTTCTTTTGTGTGAGTGTGATTTATTTAAAAAAGTAATCATTTTTTTGAGAAAATACAAACCATATGACACTTCTAAGCACACTAGTGACTTGATTTTTTTACTTAGGGATTTATATTACCAATTATTCATTGACTTAGCCAAATGAAAGGGAACTGAAGCTATTCTCCTAAGTGAAGTTTTCTGTTCTCTGAAAAAGCTTACAAAGAAATGGATACTTTAGCAAGGGAGCAAGGACAATAGTTGCACGCTGCATGGAGAAAGAAGTCTTTTATAAACCAATCAATTTACTTTCTCCCCAGCACATATCCAATGACTGTTTGATTGTGTATCTGTGATGATAAAGGGTAGTGACTATCTTCTTCGTAGAATGTTCTCACAGATTTGCACAATGACTTAAAGATCATGGGTAACAGCAAAACTGTCTCTTTCCCCAAAATTTCACACTGTTCAAGACAGATCTTGCACAGGCATCTCCCTGGGAAACAGGTTTTTTGGATATTTGCAAAGCACTTGTTCATGTTTTAGGCCATTAGACACTGACCAGAACTCTATTGCGGACTCTAGCATTTGCTATCCTATCTTACTTCCTTTGGCACAGCTGCCCAGGGATGCCAGGCAGAACTGGTGCTCTTCCCTGTACACCGGCTGGGTGGCCATGAGTCACAAGCACAGCACATGCTAAATTATCCATCTGCCCTGGAGATATACAAAAGGATGGAGCAATTCTGTGTTTCTCACTCTTTGTGCTGCCTTCAGTGCAACTGAGAGCACTGGGATAGTATTTTCCCCTTTCCTAAAGTAAAGAATACATGCAGAAGTTGCAAATGTAGTCAAAAGAAGAAGCAAAAATCCCAGTGAATCAAAACCCACATAGCGTGAAATGTACAAACCTAAAATAACTTAGAACATCCATCAGCAATTAAGGTTAAAGCAGCTAAATTTTCCCCTCCCACTGGTTAGAAAGAAGTTTCAGCCACCTGAACATCTGAAGATAAGAATACTTTGAATACTTGTTTGCTTTTTGAAAGTGGAATTTAATTTGAGGAAAAATTATCTCACAGATTACCTCCATCTTTTGGAAGGAAAGGTTTGGGGACTGAGAAAGTATAATGTGTTTTCCTTAGTGTTGTGATATGATAGAACAGGTTGTACTTTTGACTCAGCTTTGCAATTTTTAATGTTGCTTTTGTTGCATTGTGTTTATTTTGCCCTACAAAATGTGAAAAGAGTAAGGCATGTGGGTATTTTCCTTACTAAGCTACACAATGTCAATTCACAACTGTTTTTCCAAGTCTTGCATTGTAGCATGCTTCTAGGAAGGGAAAGTACAGCTGATCTTGGACAGGGATGCTTACTGAGTAACAGGTAGTTAAGATTAAAATGAAAGTCGTTCTTTCTTCTGTAATTTAAGGGTTATGTGATGCTACCATGCCTTGAAAGTAACTGCTCTAGACTTTTTCAGTTTACACCATGATTTGGCACCAAATGTAGAACTTAACATGTTACTTTTCTGGTTTTCTTGAAAATTTAGTACTTTGTTCTGTTGGGCAGATGATGATTCCTTCCACTTTAACAAAACAAAAAGAGAAATCCATCTACTTTTACAGATGATGCGGAGAGTATTTTGTTGGCTTGTAACAGGCTATATTTTAATAGATAGTTTATTTTCTTTTTTTAGATACTAGTAATTTTATGGAACACCCAAAGACAGTTCATATATATCTGGTCAAGAAGAGTAAGAAGTGTCTGGGAAAGGGACTTGTCCTACTGCTGAGATACAGAGCATCAGAAGCACTAGGTCACTCCCTCCTCAGTATATCTCTGCAGAACTGAAATCACACTGAGAACTGAAGTCAGGTTGATATTTCAATATTCCATAGTAAATATCATTAGCATTGTGGTGCTGGAAATAAAATGTGATCCGCCCCCCCCCCCCCCAGTGGATTCTCAAGAAATGATGCTTATTTAATTAGTGTTTCTGGAACATGGCTTCACTGCGAATTACATCAGAGATATCATGGTACCTTTAAATGGAAGGAGCTATGTGGTTGTTATAGTCCTTCCATTCTCCCATGTGCTGCCCCATACCTTTTCTGTAAGCACTGGCATGCAATGAACATCCCTAGGTCTCACCTCTGCCTTACGTAGAAGCATTTAGAGTCTTATACTTTTCTCTTCAACTTGGACTAATTTTTTCCTTCACCTGATCAAAGCAAGTCATCCTCATGATCTGGGGAGAACAGGTTGGACCATTCTGTAAATATTCACATATCCTATAACAGCCTTGGAGGTTGGAATTTGTTTATTTACTGTTAGCTACTACTCTCACCATTGACTGAACTGGATGTCCCTGAGGTTCTCTAGGTCCTAAAATAATTGACAAACATCTTGCCAGCTAAAGTAAAAACAAGATTTTGACAGTGATGCCTTAAAAGTGTTATGAAGGGAAGACAAATCCCAAAGGGCTTGTGTTCTGGAAACTACTATCTAAACTTGACTGCCTTCAGAATTATCTGTTATGAGCTGCCTTGTTTGGCAAATACCCTTTTAGAACTACTGGCATGTGGAACATTTGAACATGGCCATTTCACTCCAGAATTTACAGTATTGCAAAAGCACATTATTTCTCACAATAGAAAAATCAGTAATAATTATTTCAGAACTGATTTCCTATTCTTATATCAATTAAAAATATTATTTAACTTCTACTGAGACTCCAAAGTTATATGTATACCAAAGTACATTGATGAACTGGGTATTTCTGTCTTTTATGTTCATTAAAAAATGAAGGCTTTGAGGCTTTACTTCTCATGAAAGGAAATAAGCCATTGTAAGTATATGTTCTCCTTGCTACACTGGTAGTCCATAGCATCATTATAACCAACAACACTTAAGGCCTAGGAAACCAGGGATACAGAACAATACACCCTGCATAATTAATATACTGGATGGTTTCAAAGCTTCTATCATTCCAACACCTGAATTTTCTAATACCAAAGGACTGCCAGGCTTTCGTGCCAGTCTCAGTGACCAAGGCCATACTTTGGGACATGTTCTTTTATTAGTCATTCTCACTGCATAGACTGCTGCAGTAGAACTGGTATTTTCTAAAATCTTGCATGCTGGCACTTCGGAAAGCAGTGACTATCTCTTGAGAATATAGGTCTGTTTTATGTCCAACTCAGAGTTTGTGATCTCTACCAACAATGAAACTGTGGTTTTCAGAAAGTGGATAAAACTCTAGGAAACAAGCTGAGCCCAGCTAATTATATGCAAACTGTAAAAAAAGTATCATCAGATAAGCCCATCAAACAGCAGTTACCAGACTGTGGTCTATAGATTAGTGGGTGGTCTGTGAGTCCATGCTCGGCAGCCCGCAGCTGCTCCAGAAAAGCTATTATTTTATTTTCATTTATATAATCTTGAAGAGAGTTTTAAATTAAAAGTTTAATGCTAGGGCTGAAGAGTGATCCATAAAAAATTTGAATACATATTAGGTACAGTGATCAAAAAAAGTCTGAGAACCATCATATTAAATGTAATGTGATTAATAGCATCTATTTGATAGATAGTCCCATGCTGCAATGCAATGGGCAGATCTCCATTAGACTCGCATCATGCAACAGAACACAGAACATCAAGTCTAACATGAAAGTTAGACTTTTAAGTTTTATAACCCTATTTATTATTTTGTCTTTCTATAAATCGCCTCTCAGCTTTCTAACCTGGAAACTAAATTTGTTTTAATTAACATTTTCAGAGGAAAGCATAAAACTGACACTATTTTTCAGTGTTATCAATATTCCTAAGTTAGGGAGAACAAGCACATTTCATTTGTGCCCCATAGCTTTTCTTAATAAAAATGCTTGAAAAGCCACTTAATTATTTTACTTGTGTAACAGAAGTTTTATAGATTTCAACTCCATTTCCCTATTTCCGTGATTACTAACGGCTTCACTTGACATGCAAACATAAAAAATGCACATATTCTTCAGCAGCTCCTTGAAATATCCTGTTTCCTAAGATGTTTGGCTAAGTGTCTTTAACTGAGAACCAGTGTTTTTAACTGGGATGGGTTTTCTGACATGCCCAAGTATTTTAGTAATTCAAATTCTATAGAAAAGCAATGCAACATATAAAGCTACTTTTAAAATATTGTTTATCCCTATCACTAGCTTCTACAACCAAGCCACGTATTTCCATTTTTCACTGAAGTCAAAGACAGCTGATGATATTTATCATATCTATAGTGTTTTTCTCACGACCTTTCTCTATCAATTGGCATGCCTAAATTTTTATCTCAAGACTGAGGTTTTCAACTTTACATTTTAAAAGTAACATAGCAAATGGGAATTTCTTTCTTACCCAGTCCTGAGCTGAGAGAAAAAATATATGTTAAAGAAAAAGAAACAAATGTTACAGAAAATTCATCTTGAAAGATTTGTTTTCATTACTTCCTTGCTTTGTATGCTTTTCTGTGTATTGGAAGATACAGAGAAGAACATTATGTTTTCTTGTGAAAGGATGATGGGGAGTGAGGGTGGTAAAAAGTATTGGAATGGAAAGGGCTGCTGTTTTCATGTAAAAAACCGGCATGTTTTACCTTGTACTCTAGGGTTCCAAATTGCCAATCTTGTGATGCGCTGTCACAACTTATGCGTGACTGACTGGTTACAGAGCCTGCTGATCTATATGGAGAGGTGAGAATTTGTCACTGTGCATAAGCAGAGAGATCAGTCAGATATAGTGATAGATCTGTTCTTTGCCTGGATTCGTCTGCTGCTATATCAGGGTGGCTCAGCAGCTGCCAAATAAAATTCTGAGCCTAGCTTTGTGGTTGAAAAAACAGGAAAAAGAAGTAGTGATGTCCTGACACAACCACTTTGGGATGCAATAACCATGGAGAAAAAAAACACTCTTATAACCTCTGTGGTGCTGTGCTCCGTATTCCAGGGCAGCCACAGTGGTCCTGGAGTTACTTCATAATCTTTCCCCAGTCACTGCAGTGCACTCACAACACAGTACAGCACAGCACAATGCGATAACAGGTACCTACCTCTCCTGGGGATGTCAGTAATGAAGATATTTTGTATAGCTAAATGTGTCACTACTAAAAAACTTAAAATAGTAGCACAGCACTATAAAGGAGAACCTCTGCTTGCAGGGAGAAAGAGAGCCCTCATTCAGTGTTTCAAGTAGAGTACAAAAAAATGGTGGGTTTTTTTTTTTAGGTTTGCTTTAAAACTGCGGAGCACTTGCCACAAACAGGCAGGCCCTGCATGGGCTAATTCTCAGGCAAAAATGCCCCTGTCTAGAAGCCATGTCAGTGTGGAGTTCTACTAGCAATAACATTTTTGAATGACACGCTGACTTTTGTAGTGCCAGCATTGCCATGTACCAACATTACTCAGTGGACTGAGATGGTTTATGTTTATCCCATTTTGGAGCTCAGGTAGAGGTAGGATGCAAGCAAATCACAGTCTCTGCTCAAATATCTGGCACTTATAAGATCTGCAAGGCGAAGAGCCCTTCTTGTCTCTGCAAACCTACTCGCCTCATCTGAGACACTGTCACATCTCCACTGGAGACACAGGTGACAGCTTACAGAACGCCACATGTAGCATCCACTTGAAGTCAAAAATGAAAATACACAGGAGCAGAACAAGGGAAGAGTATGAACAGGAACATGCTGGGTACCTGCATAGTTAATGCTCTGTTTCTGCCTCTGTCTCCTCCCTCTTCGCCCTTGGACTCTCCCTGTATTGCAATCTCCCCAACGTGCTGTGCTTTGTCAGAAGTCTTGACCACAGGCAGATTAGACTTAAAAGTTGAGAAGTAAACTTAACTACTTTAACAAAAAAGCACATCAAAATTACGATTATATAACAGCTAGAGAGATTTCCATAGAGTTGCAGTGGCATAAAATTGAAAAATCGACAAAGTGAAGTGTCAGGCACACAGGATTTACAGAAGCCTTTTCCAGCCCATCTCTATGCTTTCCCTAGAAACTACAGACACACCTGAGAATGCTGCCCTAAATGTAGGTCACTGCCTGCCCCTCTTCAAGGGCTTTAGACAATTCTGTCTATGCCTTTTTGTGCAATGTGGTCTCCTATTTGCAGTGGTGATTTATATTCTTAGTTATTTTTTTAAACTAAAGGGGTCATTAGGGAGATAATATCAACTGTATCAAGTGTATTTAATTATACTGCTTAGAGCTGCTTTACTGCTGACGGAGAGAAGACTCCACTCAGAATTTTGCGTTCTTTACCACTTGTCAAAGGAATAGCAGTAGTTTTTTTCCCACTGACGTAATGTAATAGTAGCTGTATTAGTTTTCATTTGTATAGATTAAGGTAACTGTTGGTATGCAGCAGTTTGCAATGATGGAAAAAAGAACCAGTGTTCATCAGTGATACTTCCAGACTTGCAGCATGACCTTGGGCAAGGCACTTAACACATCATCCACACGGAGAACTACGTTAGGGCTGCAGGAGCTCATTCAGCACAGCCAGGATGCTTTCCCTTGCTCAAACATCCCTGCTCATCTTCCGAAGAGAGACCTTGCTGCAATCACTGTATACAAAGTTGGCCATTAGTTTGCTAGGTGGTTTGGCCCTTAAATGGGAGACCACGAAACAGACTGGTCATCATTATGGTGCAGCTGAAAAGCAATGCAACTATCTGCTGCCACAGAGTGAAATAACCACCTGCTTGTTCAGCAGTGCCTTCACATCTGAAGCACAACAGCGTTATGAACATTGTATTGTTCACAAGAGCCATTTTATTTTGGGTTCCACTGGAAGTAAAAAGAGCATTGTTTTACAATAAATTGGCACACAATCCCGTCATTAAATAGAGCTCTTCAAATACTCCAACAAATTCTGAAAGAAAAAATATTGCACATTTTCAATTTCCCTGAAAGCAGCAGCAACAAACAGTAAACTTGTGGACCAGTTATTGTTACGTGCTGTGCTGTTTCTTACAGAACTGATTGTCATTGGTGTCTATTTAATCATGCCTGTTATGCCGGATTTTAAAGCTTAGTAAACACTTTACAAATCCACTCTGGTTTTAGACAGGCTTGTTCTTTGTGAAAGCTGAAATGACTGGATTCATCAAGGGCAAACCCCGTACACAGTGCAGGCATAATCTTTCTGTGTACTGCAGTATGATGAGGAATCAAGGTGGCAGGAAATGACTGCATCAAGGAAGACAGAGCTACCCTGTTGGTGCTGTTGCAGTATTTTTGTTACTTTTCTTTCATACAGAACTAAACAGTGTACTTGACATGTTAAAACAGCTGTCACAGAAACTTATTTTTCCTGCATTTTACAACTGACATGCAGTGTCACAGTTAACCAGAGCCTATTGGGTCAACATGGAATGATAGGTTTGGCATGTATAAATACATACATGCACCCTAAGGCAACATGATGGAGATTTCCACAAACATTGTACATGTATGATCATATAACTTAGGAAAGAACACCATGATCAAATTTTAGTATTTTTGATTAATCAAAAACTTTGACTATTTTGGTTTTAGTATTCTAGAATGAATCAATAAAGAATGGTTCAAACAGAGAGTAAAAAGGTAGTGGAACATGGCCAAAACATGACCAGAGAAGATGTGGCTATATAAATACATGTGTGCCTCTCTGTGAGTGTATACATACATACATGAATGTATATTATATGTAGTATAATATACATATATGTGTGTATATATATACATAATACATACACACACAAGCTGTAAATGCACTCAAGTATGCTTTTATAGTATCTGATGGCAGATTTTCTCTGAACCTATCATTTATCAGTGATTAGATGTTGGTAATAGAGAATATTCACAATTCATTATTTAATATTTGCACAAAATAACACCAGTAAATGCATTATTATCTACTGTAGTAAGTATATTTTTTAAAGACTTGACAAAGGATTGGGAGAGCTGCTTAAGGAAAAGTAGCCCTGACAGAACGCGCAGCTTGGAATCTGGCTTCAGCACACTACATCAGTTTATTTTCAGCTAGAGAGACAACATGTCAGCTCAGCTAAAAAAGATCACAGCATTTCTTCATGCACTTAAACAGAAGTTTGAGTTGCCAGAAATCTCTGAACTCATGAACCCAAACATTAGCTGAGCCAATATTCTCAAGGTAGAATATTTTCAATAGAAATATGCCATGCAAGTGGCTCTATCCGTATTTATGGCTCCAGATTGAGCCTCAAGGACTGTGTATGTAAGGGCAGTGGGAGAGCCTAAGAATGTTGAAAAAAATTGTTGCTTTTAAAGGTCAAATGGTGTCATAGCTTTTAATGTGAAAAGCCTGTTTTTAACAGTTCATTTTTACAGTAGCCACAGATAATCAGACCATTCCCTGAAGTGTAAAATCTGTTAAAAAAACCCCAACAAACAAAAAAACCCCAAACAGAAATCCCCCATATTTCAGAATAAGTCATAACTTCATACACATTTGAAAAGATTTATCTTTAAAATGCTGGCAGGACTGGCACCCAACTGTAAGCAAAGTACTACTATAATAAAATATTATATTGAAAAGTACTATAATATTGAAAGGAATATATATATATATATAAAAAAATATATAAATATATAAAAGTATATATAAATAGATATGGATGCTTTGCCTGATTTCCAAATGACCCAGTATCTGCCACTGAATATGTTTGTTTCCATTAAATAAAAGTATATCCAGAGGCTGGAAGATTTTGGGCTGTCCTTACACTTAATTTGTTTTTCCTTTAAGATTAGTAACCCAATCTACACTCAGGAATTATGTTATATTCAGCAGACGTTGGTGAGAAAGAAAATTCCTAAAACCACAGAGCAGGTACCGAAAGCCAATAGTGCCAGCCACTGTATAGGCATGCTGCCTGGCAGTTCAGTTTGATTAGTTGTCATCGGCTTGGTAAAATAATTAGTAAAAATGCCACTGTGCTGCTTGTCAGTTCACAGCTTTAAAGAGGTGTTAGCTCATACTGATAGACAGCACTGCTCTTTCCCAGTATAGCAAAAGCAAGAATACAGTATAGCAAAACCATAAATATTAATATGTATCATCAGGTTTACCACTTAGGAGTGTCACCTTGTGATTAATGGGCTGTGAGCTGTAAAGCAAAGCTGAGCTGAATGAGACGTGCTTGTAGGCTAAAATATAATTCCTACTGTACATTTCAGCATATTGGAAATTTAAAAAATAAAATAATATCATAATAACTATTAATCATAATATACAGAATGATGAACTGTTTCATACTAGTATATGAAGATGCCTGTTCTGTTTCAGGCAGTTCACTACACAAAATCTTTCAAGCACAGGCTAAATTCTTACTTGGGCTGTGCAGATAGTAAAACTGCAGTGCCATTTTTGTCAAAAGGCGGTATTTGCCAAGTTTTCCAAGAGGCATGCTCCCCTTTCCTCACTGATTGCCTCTATAACCGCACTTGGATGTTTGATCGGTAGGTATGTATTTATAAAATCAAACAGTAGTGGCTCCTTACATGCACAGGCAGACTCGAACATGGTGACACATCCAAACTTTGGGAGATTTGCAGAACTTTCTGGAGTCCTGAATGTATGCCAGCGGGTGAAGAGCTACTTTATATAATATGCTTTATGTAAGACACTCTTTATGAGTCAGACTTCTCACAATATAGCCATTGTGTGTACCAGCACCCTGCAGAGGGTTCAGCATCATGTCTGATCTAATTCATGTTAAGGTTTTGCTCTTTAAATGGTTGAATCTTAAAGCCTTCATGGACTATTATGAGAAGGCTTTAGTTCCACTGACTTCACCACTACAAAGTTCCTAATGCCATACAAAATAAGCACTTTGCTGCAACACTGTAATATCCTTTTAATTTGGATTTATTTATTCATGAAAAACTTATTCAACATATTTTTGCATTCTTTTTTTTTTAAAAAAAAAAAGTATATTACTTTATATTTAAGAGTCTTGTTTACTACCAAGCTTCCTATAAAACAAGAGTCACGTTGTATTCCTGCGGTCCCTCCTACCTTATTTTCTGAAACAGAAAGGTTAAAAACTCTCTGAAGAAGGACAATGAGGGAAAAAGGAAATAATGATGCCATTGAACAAAAGGACCCATTTGGAAAAATTTGCTCTTCTTACTAATGCCATGCCAACCCCACTGGCCATTATAAAAAAATTAAATATTTTCATCAGTGTTTTCTGGCCTGTGATCTACTACCCGCCTGACATCTTATAAATCATATTTCAGTGATAGCTAGTAATAACCATAGCGCATTCATAATAGCTGATGTGCTAGCTGAACAATCCAATTATTTACAACAATAATGTAAGTAGCATCTCAGCTAAAACTTTTTTCTCATACATTGCTCTACCAATTAAGAACTGGAAAGTTCCGTTAGTTTATATGAGGTTGCAAGAGATGTCAAAGCCCCTTCCCATAGATTTTTCACAAGGAGTGTCTGAGTCTCTGGCTAATGCACTGCCTCGATCCCAGCAGAAGAAAAAGAATGAGACAGCACAAATACTTGTTTTAAAACAGGGTTGAGAATAATTACTACTATAACCTCCTGCAATGCATTTTATTGCTCTGCCATGTGGAAGTCTGATTTAGAAGCAAATGTTGGTTTCTGTACTGCAGGCTGTGTGTTACATACGTGCATCTGCGTTTGTGCGTGAGCAAGACGGAGGAAAGGGCTAGGATATGGATTTATACACTCAGACACCAAAGTTTGATGGCTCATCCTCTTCTATGTATAAGTGACAGATCTAAGTAACTACACATGCCTTATTCTGTTAGCTGTGCATTTGAAACTTAGAGTCCATCCAACAGCTTAGAAATATCTCAGTATCAGCAGTCTAGAAAGAAATAAGATACTCTTATTTAGGAATAAGAGTGTGCACACAATCTATTAATCAAGAAACTGCCTTTATTTGGTTTACCTTCAACACAATCAATAGGGAGGTTTATTATTTTCCTTTTGATATCAGAAAAACTTTTTCCATCTTCGAATATTAGGCAAATCTAATTCCCTCCCTTTCTTGCTTCTCAGTGCCAGTTAATCTAGGTGCTATTGATGATCATTGGTGTGAATCAGCCATCTTGCCTTTTTACCAAGTCATTCACGGCTCCTCTGTAGCCAGGCTCTTTTGTTAGTGCCGGAAGCAGTATCCTGATACAAAAGCACTTTATTGACATTGTCACAAGGAATCCACTTTAAATGCAGCCTGAAAAGCTACGTGAACTTCGGGTACAGGTCTGTAAATGCAAGCACAGACCTCACAGAAAACTCCTGAGTTACCACAGCAAACCAGACTTTTGCTGGATGTCCAAAGTCTTCCTTAGTTCCATGAATTAGCATGAAATTAATAAATACTAATTTCTCACAAAACCATTTTCTTATGTCCATGAAATACTATCAGTCTAGCAAAGGCAAGAATTTAGTCTGTATTCAAGAGAAGGCTACAGAGCCATTTAAATGTCTCATATAGCCTCACTGTAATGAATAATTTTGAGCAGCATGTTTTCGGAAGGATTTCTTAATCTTCTTTCTCCTCCCCCTCTAGCACTTATTTTGTTGTTGATCTGTTTTCTTTGCTCCTTCTTTCAGCAACTTCCATCTTTCCAACTATTCTTATCATACAATTTTCCATTAATTCTTCACTTGCTATTTTGAGTTTTACTCTTTCTGGAGGTCTTGCTGTCAAAATACTGTCAAGCTGTCAAAATACTTCTTTTAGACTTCTCCTCTCCTTACTGCAGTATCACCCTGGACCCTTTACACTCAAGATCTACTTGTATGGGAACAACAAATTATGAGAATTTGGACAGTAGAATTAAGCATCAAGAGCTACATTTTTAGTGCAATTTCAGTCATGAAACATGCATTAGAATGACAAAATCAGTATAGTCTCACTGATTAATAATGTCAGAGGTAATTATACAGCACCATTTTAATTTTTCCGTATTTTCCCTGTAGTAAGAATAGGAAAGCTATGGTTATGCCAAATAATATTGAAATAACTCAGTTAATTTATCTAGCTACAAATTGGAAAGTCTTTGAGCATGGCCACTGTTAAAATATTAGCACACATACAGTATTACAATAATATATTCAGTATTACAAATATTTAATATTGTAATATTCACTTTGGAAAATGGCTATGTTCTGCATTTTAAAGTAGCTTTTTAATGTGGGTATAATAACTTTTCATCCTAGCGTTACATATGTAAATCCCTGCACATTAGGGGCAGAATATAATCTTTATTGTGAATTTTTAATATGCATTGCACATGGTCTGTGCATACAGTAGAGTTTGTATTCTATACTACATTTCTGAAGTCATTGACAATACTTTGGAAGGATAAAATACAATGCTCAACCAGGGCCAGAGAAAACCAAACTGTCCTTCTCTATTCACCAAGACAAGTTCAGCTACAGAATTACAGAATTGGATTCTGTAGGATAAGACTAACCTCAGTAACCTGAAGAACAGTACTTTTCTGAAAATAGGAATGGTTGAGAAATGATAGGCATACACCGAATGTATCAGCTTACATCCCGTCTCCTTAATGAAAGGTCAAGATTCAAGGTCATCTTCAGTGGGGAGCATCTAAATAGGAAGCAATATCTAAACACATGTAGAGCTGTCAGCAAGTTCTCTGGAGGGGTTTAGGGTTTTGCTGTTGGGGTTTTCTTTTCCCCTTTAGCTTCTTATTAAAATTCATCTAACATCCACTGCCTCAGTGGCTCAACAAAACTCAAAAAGAGTTTTCAGTTGGAGGAGAAAAAAATTCAACACGGCTAGATGATACACACCTAATCTTTCCCCCATGCTCAGAAGATGGGATAAACGCTCCATGTAGAAAAGACATTTTGCTTATTCATGGATTTATTCCAGCTGCTGCACATGGCCAGTAAGCTTCCCCTATGGCCTCCAATAGTCCAGTCTTGCACAATGTGGCTTTCATCGCTTATTGTGCTCTCGTTCCCTTTCCACCATGTCTTTGGAGACCCACAAGACTCTCATGCCATGGGCTTGGACCCTGAAAGGAGGGTACAAAATTTAATGCCAGCATCTTATTCATGATAAAGAAGTTGGGGATCTTGTGCAATAAGGCCAGAAATGGATGTGTCCACCCTTGTTTTAGGTGGGAGGTCTAAACTCCAGGTTTTACAGTCTGGGTCAAACCTACTGGCAGCAGGCCCTCTTGCTTCTTCATTTGCCCCTGCACCCTATAAATCAATCAAAAGTATTTGTGGTGGGTTTTTTTGTTTTGTTTTGTTTTGTTTTGTTTCTTCCCCATAACTGCCAGATTTCCTGTTATATGAATTATAATGCCTGGAGTAAAGTTTAATAAGTGCCTCAGAAGAGCTGTTCTTTTATTCAAAGGCAAGTCAAACAATATTTGTTCAATTTTTAATGATAATCTCATTCAGATAATAAAGTTACAGAAAAATGCTCTGGGGAATACGCAAGTGTCAGAAATGAGTTACAAACTGGCAATAACAACACAGAGCCACATTTTTCAAAGGAGGCTTTTAGTGTTTCTGGGGCTAACACTGCAGCAGTACTTGCTTTTTTAATCTGAAATGAAGGCCTTACTGTAATGGGAATGTATGTCTACTTCAAATCCATATATTCAATTTAGTTCAAAATATCTTTTCAGTGCCAATAAATGCAAACTTCAATTTCTAGCACTACCAAAGCAATTTATGTCTGAGAATATATCTCTGCATGGAGATGTCCCAGTTTAAAATTAATACTGGTAATGAAAACAGAATGTTGGCAATCATAAACCCGAGAAGTTCACGATGTATTTTCATATGATGTTTTACGAAGCTTGTGAGCTTGACTACTGTCCTCAGCAGTGGCTTTGTAACCTGAGAAGCTGAAAGCTGCATAGTCAAATTCACAAAATTCATGTGGAATCTTGGCAACTGTCAATTTTCTCCGACAAATCAGGCATCTGTATGGACCGGAAAGCTTTCTAAATACAAGTATGCATAAATGTGCACAGTGGGTGCTTAAGTCCTTTGAGAACTGTGTGGCTATGCCTCTCTGGAAATTAGGAGCCCAGTCTCCCAATCACTTAGAATGAGACTATATAGCAACATAGATGCTCCTGCAAAATTCACCCTAAATTGTAAATGATTGAAATATGTATTTTTAAGCACTAAGGAATCTCTATCAGGGAAACAAACAAGATTTGAACCATGACCAGCTTCCTTTCCTACAATTTCCTCCAAGTTTACCAGAAAAGCTATTTTGACCGTGCTTACAATGAGCATGGCATGGAGTCTGTGCAGCAAGATCAGAAAAGAACAGTTTTAAATAATTTATTGTGTTCTGCTATAAAACCAGCAACTCAGCAATCACTGTTGGTGCTAGAAATAGTCTGATACTGTCCCTTCAATAATAATTAAAAAATCAAGCAAACAACTGTTCAATTAAACAGAAGATTATTAGTCCAAAATTAAATTATAGGGTCTAACACTAAAAGGTGCTGACTGACCCTCTCAGAGGCACTGAGCAACCTCATGTACCACAGTGGCAGGTTATAGAAACAACTCACATATCCTTCGACTGCACTGCGAGGACATCAATCTTCATCAGCGAGCTCCACAGAGGGGCAACCTATGTTTGCAACTGTGGCAAGACTGGGACATTCATTGTGGCTATTACTTGCAATTCCTTTTTTTTTTTTTTTTTTTCTGTATTGTTTATCTGTGTGCAGCTCTGTGAGAGAGTTTTATATAGATGTGATGTGGACAAACATCTAAAAATATTTTCAGAAAATATTTCCAAGAAAAAAAGATGTAGTTAATTTCAGATTATTTGTGCACCTTTCACACTCACCTTGCACAAATATTTCAGCAAAAAAAGTTTACTAACTTCCATAAACAACTGGTTTTAAATAAATATGAAAGAATGTTAATGAATTTAAAATTTATGAGTACTTACACTAGAAAGCCACTTGTTAGAATACCCTTAATTGGTTAAGAAACAGAAACTGTACCATATGTTATATTTTTCAAAGAGAATGATCACACCTGGAATTTTAAATATCAAATATTTCCAACAAATTGCTTACGGAAAACAAGTATGGACACTTAAGATCATTTATGGAGGAAATTCAAGAACTAAATATGAATAATTGAAGGAAACTGCAGTCTCATTTTGCATACTTGAGAATACAGGAGAAGAAATTGCTTTAAAAAGGTTATTTTGTTTGTGTTCTGTAGATTTAATTACACACATATACCAAACAAACCAAAATAACCAAACATTTCCCCCACGTTCTTAACATCAGAAATCAAAAAGTCTTGCATTACTAACTGTACACACCACACAAACCAGAGAACTAAGGCAGACAGCTGTTACCTCTTCTGTTGCTCTCCACAAAAGGATTTCAGAGCCCTTACTACTTTCTGCCAGTTTTTCAATTGTAAGCAAACCTTTATCCTATAATGAAAAAAATCAATATGTCATCCAGTTTTTATAATGTCTGCCTTTTATTTCACTGAGTCTTGAACAATACACAGTAATGCAGAAATTTACTTTGCTTGCTTATTTTCTTCAGGTTTTTTTCCAACTATGCAAACTATGTGATGATGTTTCTGTAATTATGACATGCTGAGCTGATCATTCTCCTCATTTAAAGGTTATACACAAAATTAAAAAAAAAAAAATCCCATGACAAAAATTACAACATTTTTTCCTAGATTATTTTCTTTAATTTAAAGTATACTCTTAGGTTGTCCCTTAACTTACAACAAAGAAATCCATTGTTTTTTTACCATTCATAATTATTGTGTATTTAAAATTGCATTATCAGTCTTAACTATTTAAAGACAACACAAGTGAACCTTGACAGAACCTAAACTCCTACCTTAACTATATTATATAGTCTAGATACTAAATGCATTCATGAATATTTGAAACTTATGGTTTCAACCTTCTAACTTGAGACAAGTAGATTTATGAGTTATCTCTGGTATTGCAGCTGCAATAGAAAAGGGAAAACTCCAGCTTCCTCGTGCTATGAAGAACACTGTCTCAGCTGAAAAATTAACTCAAATGATTTTAGATACAGAAAAACAATTTTAGGTAAGATAGAGAGACAACAGCATAATCTTCCTGTATTTCTACATCCTGGACAGAGCAAACAACAAACATGACCTCATTTACACTATTGTGTAAGTCTAAAGCTTTATTTTGGCAGAACCAAATCACTGCAATAGGACCCCTTATATACAGGCAGAGAATATAGGGGGGGGAAATTATATATATATATATATATATATATATATATAAAAAAATTTGCAGCCTGAAGTTATTCCTCCATAAAATATATTTATGTCAAATACTAAGAGGTATAGTAAGAAACACAAAAGGTACCTGCATAACTCACTTGACGATGTTAACACTCATCACAATGCAGATTTTGATGAAATTTTGAGAATGTGCCAAAGACACTAAGAATACGTAAGGAAAGGTATGAGAGACTGAATGTCTATGCAATTAAACTCAAAATTTTTTGTATTAAAACTCTAATAATTACATTTATACACATTTTGGTTAAAATAAAAATAATAGTAATAAATTTTTAAAAAATACTGTGGTGAAAATGCAAACATTTTGATACCTTTCCTACATATTTCTCTTTTAAAATACTAATGGCCTGCAAAAAAGGTCTTAGTACTGTATGAAAGGCAAAAAAGAACGAATGTGCCAAAAATGCAGGGAAAGATTCCAACACGTAGCCTATTTATGTCTTATGAGCCAAATGTTTTAGACATGGTTCTGGGAAAAGTCCAGACAGTTTATTTAGGGCAACACACTAACAGCAAGTAAAGGCAATCAGATATCAGATGAGTGTGGTTTTATTTGTTTCAGAAATATTACAACAGCTTTCTAATTTGGCAAATACTCATTGCCACCCTGCTTATTTCATTAGGAGCTTTTTATCCTTCCTCGCTTTCCCACAACTTTTCCTCTTCTATTTGCAATTATTCTTAGTTTGTATCAGTGTCTAATACGGAGTGGGGAAAAAGTGTTGGCTGCATCCAATTTCAGCCATTGATGTCTGAATGCCCCAAGGGAAAATCTGCTATCTGGTAAAAGAAACTTAAAAAAATACGCTGCCATTGATATAACAACATGCAGATCTTAGCAAGTATTAAGTTAACATCCAAATGTCCCAGGAGTGTAGCAATTGTTACCCCTGCTTTACAAAAGAATAAAGCTGAAACGTAGCAGGGAAAAGAGCATTAGAAAACTGACTCCAGTGCCTCTTCTGAACATACTGCCCATCACCTCCAATTTTGTAAGAAAATTTTGGAAAAGAGGTGGTACATTCAAATAAATGTGTGAGCCAAAATGCAGGAAAATACTCACATTTTATCGCTTGATCCCAGTTACCTGACTAGTTCAGAGTTACTAGTCACTCGATGACATGTGACAGGAATTTATTGGCAAAGTAACTATGATATGATCCAGCAATTTTAAATAACACATTATAAAAAATATCACAGAGCTCATGTACATTGAAAGATATTGGGAAATTGACTTTTGTGGAAAACTAGCAAAAAAGATAGCTTTGTGACAACTTACCTAGTGCAGTTTAGGCATATAAGTGAATAAAGGAAATTAAATTAGTGGCAAAGTATTAACTGAAACAAAATAGCAACAGAAAAGTTCAGAAATTCAAGGAAGGGTGAAGAGGCAGTAGAAGAATGAATAAACTATCAACACCCTATAGAAAATGTATGTTTTCCATATCTGAAGTTATTACAAAGGCAACTGAGCAGAAACCTATCATTATCCAAATATGTCACATTACTAGAGACATCATGACGTCATTATTTCATGTAATGACACCAGAATTTGGGGCATTTCATACATCTGTGATTCAGCCAGAAAGTCTGTGTTTTGACTTTTTTTGTTTGACTGTGTTTTGATCATTTAGCTAGATTTCCCCAAGAGGAAATCAACATTACAGAATATCTGCTGAAAAGTAACAGAGAGCATAGCTATCTAGGCATGCAGTTTATGAAATTTCTTGTGATTCAATTAGTAAGTGTTGCTCACATACAGAAAGAGATGTTAGTCTGTTAGATGTTATATCATCATGGCTGGAGAGAGACAATTAGGATACAGTTTCCAACAGATCTATGACAAAAGTACCTTTGGGATAAGAGAAGAAGAAACAGAGTTAAGGGCTGCTAACCTAGAGAAAAGATCAAAGGAAATAGAGTAGACGCCTAGCAGGACACGTGCTGTTAAAGGGTTACTCTTAGTATGGGGTTGAGAACAGACTTATTCTCTGAAATGAGAAGTGAAGTGTGTTGAGGAAAGAGACATTAGAGGATAGAGTTATCGGCTTTGGGCGCACTGCCAAGGGAAGCCTGGCACCAGAGGAAGGATGCCGTAGTGAAAGGGTGGGGGCAACACAAAGTACAGGGCCAGGTCTGCATATATGATCTCAATGTTATGATAGCTACACACAATCTGAGAAACAATCTTTAAGCAATGAAACACGGCCCCTTCCTCAACCAGCACCTAACTAATAGTAGAGAAGTGATGTCTAAACACAGGCCGCGCTGTGCATGCTGCAAATGCTTAATAAGGAAGAGGTTTCACTGGCAGAGGAAAAATGCTTCAGCTCAAGTTTAAACCTCAAGGAACTACAGCATCAGAAACAGCTGGAAACTGGAAACACCCAGGTAACAGCAGAAAAGACAAGAAGAATGCTGAAGGGAAAGGACCTGAAATAGTGATGCTCACAGAGACAACATGGCAATGTGGCACAAGCAAAAGTCTTTAGAGACATATTCAGAGCTAAGTAAGAGAAAATGTAAGCAATATGCAAGTATCAATTCTGTACTGCATATTTCTCTCCCGCATGCAGACATTCTTCTGAGTATTAAAAGAAAAAAATATAAGGAAAATAAGAAAATAAGTTAATTGCCAGGAGCCAGGCCTTATTTCTTACAGAAATAGGTTGGTGGGTTTGGGGTTTGGTTTTGTTTTGTTTTGAACAAAACAAAAAAACCCAACAACCCACCTTTGGTTATCTGTGCTGAAGTCAGCTACACACAGCTCAAATGATCAGTGTATCTTTGGAGACCCTCTGTCTTTGTCTTACAAATAGCAGTGGAAAAAGATTGAGTGATTTTACTCTGTCAGCCAGGAGGATCAAGTTTATCTTGTATAAAAGAATAAATTATTCAATTTGCTATCTAATAGCTTACGAGAAGTCAAAACAAAACCCCTTGAATTTCTGAAAAATATCTTTATTGTGCACATGGGATGGAGCTGAGGGACAGATATAACAGAGATGAAAATCATCCTTACATTCAGTAATTCTTACTCTACTCTATCCCCAAAGAAATCAAGGGGATCATTTGAAGAACAATGTGCTATGGAGGGTGGTCCATAAATTCACGTGCATTAACTTGATTGGGCAATTATGTTCAACAGTACCCTGATGCTGTGGTAGGACAACAAGTGACTGAGATCCTGGCCCTGCTGCTTTTCTGCTGAACTGCTGCCCACAGCCAGGCCTGCTGCTGGTGGCAGAATGACCCTCTGAGGACAGCACCGTCCAACACCACAAAGTCCATTGCTGATCCATGCCACTTATCATCACATCTGTACTAAGCCTGACTTTGTGAACTTGTGATCAATGTGGACACATACTCAGTACATAACTGGGAACTAAGATATTTTACCTTGTTATGGAGCATGTTAGAAAACAATAACAGCAACAAAACATTCCAAATGAAACCATCCTTATACAGCTACATTCTTTAGGACTTCAATAATCCTTCAACATCCTTGTTTACTGTTTGGCATTTGAAGTCGTTAATTTAGAAGACACTATCATCGTTCCATTAAAAGTGAAAGATGACTTCTCACTCTGACAGTGATCTCCTAATGCACTTCTAATTATAATCTTTAAAGACATTGATACAACTCACCAATTCATGCAAATTATCAGCTGGAGAAAATTATCACAACTTCAGCATTTTCAGCAGAATAGTGATGACTAATACAAGTTGAAAACCCAGTTTCTTTTACTGATGCATAGTACGGCAACTAAGGGCTATATATGTAGAGGCATGAAGACACCATAATACTCACCTTTAGGAATTTACACAGGTTTCAGAGACTTTATGAGGAGTTCTTAGTTTCTCCTCATGACACTGTTCAATCTTGGACTATCTGTTCTTCAGAAAAAGGAGGAAGTAAGGAGAAGATCAAGAGAGAATAAGAATGAACATGGTTAGCACTGTCACCAAGTCACTTGCGGAGGAATCTCTTCCTCCAGTTCCTGATTCAATAGCTTTTTTTATCCAGTTTGAAATCTGGAAAATAGATCTGGGGTCAGAGTATAAAATTTGGATGTTCAGTCTTGCTCTATGGCGCTAATCATCATTGCTTGCCCTGTTTCAAACCCAATGAATCTTTAAAAGTATTAAGAGAAGCATCAACAAGCAAGATGGAAAACCAACATTTCCACTCCTTTCTTGCTACAAATTGCCAACAGCAACGTCATTACAGTACTCTTCTGAGCTGGGACATGCTCACAGTTACTAAAGTCTTGTGGAAGTACACCTAACTCTGCCCTAAAGGATAAAGAGCCTCCATCATCTCCAGCTCCCCTTGTGTTCAGTATACAGCCTGCTCTCTCAGGTATATCCTTGCATATTTATGGATTTGATCCTCAAAAGAGCATAGGCAGAGGAATGCTCTCTGCACTGTAAGAGAGTACAGGTGAGAGATGCAAACAAAGGCAGGAGAAAATAGGAACTTCTAATTTCTGAAGAACCTAAATGTTAAAAGCAAATGATCTTATAGAGATTAAGTATTCTGCAGCTAAGAGGCGGCTTTTAGAGTCACAGTTTTGTAGCTGAGCACCTATCACAGGAACTAAATTGCATTTATAATGATTTGGTGGATAATAATCTAAGTTCTTGTGGCAACAGAAAAACACTAGTTTACTTTTCCCAGTACAAATTTATCTTCAAAATCAGTAAGACATTACAGTGAATTCAGTAATTTCTATAATATGTTTAACCTTCACGGATGCAAAATGAGCTACGTAAACCCACCAAAGAGCTATGTAACATTGTCCAGGATAGGTACTGAATAATTTTGCAGGCACACCTTCAATGATAAAAACATTAAGAAGAGACTAACAATCTTATTAAAAAGCCTGAATTGCATCCATGAACTTTGGAGATTGAGAGGCTTAGACAACATAATTTGACCATTAAAAGCTATGACTAGTGAAAAGTTATGATTTTTAAGGGCTACTACTATAGAGGAGGAAAAATCCATGCTCAGTGAGAAAAGCTGACATTTGGAGAATCAAGCGCAAAAAATAAATGAAAACAGAGAAGAATGTGGAAAAGTCAGATGAAAGGAAGACACTAGTGGAAGAAAAATACACCTAAAAGTAGAAGAAAACCAGAACAAATGTAAAAATATATGAAATACTAACAATTGTAACAATTAAGAAAATCAAAATGACAAAAAAGCTAAACACGCAATGAAACAAATAACCGACATATTAATAAAGAAAAATAAAACCTTTGCAATGTAGAATCTATTTTTTCTCATAAGAGGTTGAAAACACCAGAAAAAGTTATTATTATTTATTGGCTATATGAGTTTGGAAGCAACCATGGCAAAGCTGTCTGTTAGATCAAAATGATGTGGTCCATACTGGGGCTGGCTGCAGTATGGAATGCTTTGCTGTAAGAAAACATTTTGGCCCTAATTTATCCTTTTCAGCTTTCTCCTACAAAGTTAGGGCTGGGAAGGAGCCCTCAGACATTCAGGTTAATGACTTCTTTAACTTCAGCAGAAACAGCATTGCCTTCAGAAGAATCACAAGAGAGAGTGCAAATGGGGCACCAGCACCTCCTGCCTATCAGAAGGCCATGCCTTCCAAGTGTGCACTTCAGAAACTTTTAACACATCTGTTCCTCTTGACCTTTTCTGGTTAGAGGAGATATCACAAAATCATCATTTGATGGTAAGTGATAAGGCTACTAATGATACTCACTGTTACCAGAGCGACCCTGTCTTGAATTTGAAATCATGAAAAACATTCAGGGAATACTTCTTACAGACAGCAGACTTACAGAACTACCTTCCTATCTCCTTGTTTGCTCTTCATGTTTTATTTAGCAGGTGAATGTAATGTTTGTCAGTGCAGTTCCCTTCTGTATGAACCCTAATTCTGCTACTTTAACTTGAGAAACGCTTGACTGATGTTCTGCTCACAGGAAGGAAAGGAGTGGAACCTGTACCGTGCAGTCACGTGAAGGTCAGCACTATACTAATGCCTACCATCTGTTAGTATGGTTCTGACATACAGTGCTTTCATCATTCTCTACTCGGATTTAGTGGGTCAGAACACGTCTGTCAACCATAGTATAGTCTACAAGTGTCCCACGACTACCCTTCTCAGTTTGCAAACTTAAAGAATCTAAGTAACAAATCATCTTTTGAAACTGCATCTACACTGTCCTATGACTACACAGATGGTAAGCTTTCTTTGGGCAAAAACTCTTTATCGTCCATACTGTCTTTGCCTTGGGCCATACCTGAAAGCCTCCCTAAGCCTGACAAGGAGCAGCCTTCGGACTGCTTGCTACAGATGATAGCACTCCTTAGTGACATCCACAGAGCGATCCCAAGAAACACCTCTGTTTCTGCCACAGTCTTTCCTGGACTCTGTCTCATCTGTCTCCTTGCAAAATTAAACACCACTTCCAGGACGAACATTCAGGTAGACTTGAGCCATGGCCTAAAATGTCTCCCCAGGAGATGGCTGAAATCTGGGCAAGGTCAAGCATAACACTGACTTTGCACGAGGATTTCCTCCCTCTGAGATGATTATTGCAGGCCAAAAATCAAGCCAGCAGTATCCACCTGATGGCCTTCAAAGAACAATTGCTCCAAACATGCCCATCAGATATTGTATCATTCTCTTAAGTTTTGTGAGATGGAAGAATGCTGAATACCCTCAAAAATGTTCTTGACTGTTTAGGGATAGAGATAATACAGAAAATGTTTCACACAGAAAATAAGAAAAGACAGTGACTTTGCATGGCATTTTGAAACCTTGTTCCTCAGGTACTCTAAGAGGTAGCACATGAGGGAATTCAAACAACGTGCTAAATAGATGACAGAAAAAAATCCCATGAGTGATTTGTAACTACAGCACCTAATCTAACTACACTCTTGACCTGCTTCTGCACCCTACTTTCTCTCTTCCTTCCCTCCATCTTTTCTGAATAAGCAAGCAGACAGTCTACAAGACTTGATGTGATTGATGATAATCACAGCCTGTCCTATCCTAGTACATGTTAAGCTCATCATCATTTGGGCTGCCATGCTAGAAGAAAAGAGGTGCCCATTCTTCCCTCCTGCCTGTATCTTGGGCCTTAGAAAAATCCAGGATTCATGTTCTCTCTGCCAAATTGAGGAAAGAAGATTTAAATGTTTTTTACAGTATTTGGCATGGTTTTATTCCAGACGAGGATCTTCCTCAGATCCCACCAACATAACCACCAAAAACATTTCCCTAGCATACCTAGTCTGGAGATGAGCTAAACACTAAACATGCAGGCTGGGAACACTGCAATAGCCCTTAAGTTATAAAAGGAGTTTGTGTGTAATGCTTTTGGGAAGGGCTGTCCTGTGGTTTTTTTTTCATGCAGGCTTAGTGTCTGGAAAGGAAACACTCATTTTTAAACTGGAGTGAGATGTATCTGTCTTCAATGACAGACAGATTTTTTTTAAGATCAACTGCTGTGGACACAGAGGTACAGTTAATTTAAGAGTCTCCTTTTAGAAGGTCACAGTGGAAGATGTTTATTTTGCTACTGTCCATTTTTCATGAAAACTTCACTTCATGGTCTTGGTGGCTTCAGCCTCATTTCTTAACAAGTGCTGAATTTCACAGCATTACACGATGCGCCTAGAAAAGACTCCTTATCCAATGCTTTGAGTAGCTTTGGGTAAAAACCAAACCAAACCCAAACCAAAACAGAAATGTTTAAGGAGAAGCAGGTTTTTGTTTAGCTTGTTTTGTTTCGTTTTGTTTTGGGTTTTTTTGAGGAGAGGAGTTCTTGCTCTTTATCTACTGCCTGAATGAGGAAAGACAAAGTCCTTGGTCCCTGTCAATAATAAGCTTTGTTGGCCCTTGTTGAGTGTTAACAGCATATATTATCCTGGAATTCCTCTCTCTTGCTTCAATGTCCTGTGGAAGAGCCTCTGTTCCAAATTTTCATCCTCTCCTGTACGCATATACTCACAGACATTTGGAGTTCTTCCCCTCATCCCTCTATGCCTGAGGTCCACACGAGGTGGCCAAGGGGATGATGGAGGAACCCCCTAGCGGATGGATAATGGCATTAGATGAGACAGCGAAGACAATATGAAGATCATGGGCTTTTGTACAGAGCACCAGTTTTGAGTATGAAGAGTTACTAGGATCTTGCTAGAGATGCTGTGAGAACTTGTGAATTACGTATCCAGCCTGATGGTGCCCTAGAGACCATCTCCAGCAACTGGAAACACTGGAAGAGTGGAACAAACCTCAGGACTATTTAGGAGAACAACCTGGACACGGCCCAAGAATCAAATGATTACCTAAAAATGGAAACATGGCATCTCTTTCTTTCCAGAGCACAGGAGCATGCTTTGCATTTGGACAGAACTTGGTGAGAAAGAAAGCCCCTGGACACCTTTAAAATCAAACAAAATACTTTGAAAAAAATGTCTACAGTAACAGTTTGGCAAATGAAAGGAAACTACAGATTTGCACGTCTGCAACAGATATCAGAATACAAATTATAATAAATTTCACTGTGGAAAACCTTATAAAATGTACTGTTCTCTCTATGCTCTTACTACTTCTTTCTTCGGTAATGTTTCCCCACAGAAGGACTAAATAATAGGTTAGTCCTATTTCTTATCAGAATTTGGATGAAAATACTAGTGCAGCAACAGCAAAGCTGAGATCAGTGTAATTCTGAGAAGCAAGTTCTGCATTATTTTTGGTAGAAAGATGTATGTTAAGAAAGTGTTGAGGGATATAACAAGAAAAATAAAACATTAATTAAATGGTTAAATTATACTCTTCCTTCCCACAAACAAGATGGGCAAAAATGAAGTACTTACATTTTGATGAGGCAAGATAGCCACATGTCTACAAAAATGCTTCTTCAATATCTGCTTAAACTAAGTTAGCAGAATTAACTTAAATTTTAACAAATGACACCACGCCAAAGTTTGCTTTTGCCACTTCCATTTTTCCAGCCATGACTCAAAGCACCAAGACATAGTCTTTCAAAATATTTCATTTTCCTAGATTTTTTTGAGTTCCCAGCTAACTCCTCAACATACCAAAGTAGCCTCTTTAAAAATGACGAGGTAATGTGTTGGTCCCAAATCTTGTTGCTTAATCTCAGATTTTTTTGCTTAAGATGTATTATTTCTATGCAGATCCCAAAACATTTCTTAGAATTTCTCATATGCTTCCTTCTTTGGCAGAAGAGAACTTTGGCACAGGATCTTTTTGAGGGATTCTTAATCACTTTGTAGATTAAAAGGGGATTTTCTGTTGGTTCACGTTCAGTTGTTTTTCTCCTCAACACACCACAAAGGGGATAAAATCTATTTGGAAAATGAAGGAAACAAACATGACTGCAAACACTAGCTTCCCGTCCAAATTGATTTATACAAGAGGAAACAGAAACAGCTCAATTATTTGTTTAAGTATTTTTCTAAGACACCCAGTCTGAATTTATTGCAGGGAACCTTAAGGAATTGAGCTGTTGTGCAGCACAGCCCTGGAAGCCTTTCCTTGCACTACTGGAGCTGACCAGCTGAAGAAACCAGCTGTATGTCCAGACCTTTAATTAAAATCTGCTGCTGAGGGGAATTATACGGTGCTATTGGCTGGTGCAAATCGGGCTGCCTGCCTAGCAACAGCAGCAACAAGTTTCAGCCAGGCGATGTGACATAAACTAGCGACTGCCTCTGTGGGCACAAGTTTGTGGAAGTAGGATATTTACTAGCAATTGCTCTTCAGAGAAGGAATGGGAAGGCAGTAGAAATTAGAGATAAATAAAGTATAAATATGACTTTCTTAAAAGCATGCACTTTAAAATGCATATTTTTGAGCAGACTCAAATCAGCTTTCCGTATGTTGTTGACACGCCTATGTTTTATTTATGAAATACTCTTTGAAGGGAATGTTCAAGTAAAATATGAACCTGCAGGACAACTGGATCAGCCATAAAAGTACCAATAAAACCTCAAGTTAAATCAACTAATGGGTGATTAATTTAATCTCATCTCATTTTAACCAAAAATACATTTCTGCAGCTGTCCATAACTCTAGACATCAAAGGAACATCGGTGTGTTGATAACAGAACAGTACATTACTCCAAAGCGAATTTTCCCCCGCATCTGAATTTGCTTCATGTAGTACTTTTAAAACAGTGATACTCACAAGGCACATCTGTAGTGTGGCAAAGCAGAGCTCTGATGTCAAGACTCTGTGGAAATGGGTCCTACTGAGTAAGAGTCACAGGGTTACATGAACACACAACATAATGCTATTCATGATGAAAATATAGACTTGTAAAATACAGGAAAAAAATATCAAAGAAAATCATGGTGGCCCTACATCCGAGGGGCTAAAGATGACCTTTGCAAAATAATGTGCTAGAAGAAAAGTGCAACCATTCCAAACTCTCAAAGAGAAGTTAAACAAAGGAATAAGAAATGTCATGCATTAAGTTCTGAGACTCCTGAGAAGGTATTTCTAATGTTCACAGAACTAGATACAATGTATGCTTCTAACAGTATGATTAAATTAAAAAAAAAAAAAAAAGCATTTTAAAAAGCAAAATTAATTTTTGATGCATTTCTGCTTGACTTTAATGGCTTTCTCCTTGTAAGTAGCAGAGCCACTGCCGCCCAACAACAATCTCCTCATTATCACAGCTGAATAATGAAACAATGTGTATCTCTTAAGTTCAGCCCTCCTGTAGCAGAAAGTCCAAGTCAGCATTTCTAGGAGAATTTCTTTTAAAGGATTTACAGAAGCAACCCACAAGTATCTATATTCACGGTGCAAACTCATATCTTTGTTCTGGTCTCTCTTGCTCACTCTGTCTCTTTTTGAATTTGCTATAAAAGCTAAATTAGGTCTCAGGGGCACTGCACCACTAAACAAAGATCTCTTCTAGCCCATTGTGATGGAAGTAAATGTACTCAGGAGGGAGATGTACTTAAAGGAGAGGCTAAAGTGTCTCCCTCCCCCAATTCTCTCATCTTGAACACAGATTTCTTTACCCGCTCCACAAAATCATTCACTCTCACTCATACATTTCCCCCTCCTACTTACAGCCTTCTCTCTTTCTCAGAAATGCAGCCAGCTAAATTTACTGAACTGGAATAAAAACCTTTTTTGGCATAACTTGCTAAGCTGTTCCAACATTTACATGATTCCTTCTGCAGCCTCTTCATGGAAATATACATTCAAAACAAGTAAGAATACTTACTCTTTTCAGCATCAGGACAGCTATTGTAAGAAATTATATCCACAGTCCAATCTGCAGCCTTGTAATGACTTATTAACAAGACAGTTCTGCTCTCCCTGTGCTTTCTCATCTACTGTTGCTAATAACAAAGTTTTAATATTTCCTCAACTTTAGTTTCATCACCACAGGATTTAAAGTTGCAGACACGCTTACAATATGCCTCATTATGAGGGATCGCAGCTTTCACTGGGAGGGCAAATAAAAAAAAACAAAAAACAAAACCCAACCAAAACCTGAACTGTACAATATATTTCCTGCTCAGTTATGAAAAGTTTAAAATATTAAAGATACTGCAAAAACATAAAATCAAGAATGTTGTATTTCCCTGACAAGTCTAGTATACACCCACAACATATGTATGTATGTTACTTTAAATTTGGTATTATAGATTTAAATGGCGACTGGTGATTACCACTTCCAGTAGACATTGAGAAAACCTTGTTCACATATATTTAAAAAAAAGAAATCAAGATTCCTGTAAAATAACTTTTCTGCTGACAGACAGAAAAATACAGAATAATGTTTCAGAACAACTGATTTAATCCTGGGCTCCCTGCAATGCTTAAGAACAACTCTGTTTTTCAGCTCAATTTTCTATCTCTGAAACCTTAGAAGTCTGGAATATGTCTGAATATGCTTAAATATTTTTGACAGAAAGGCCCTAGTAACTAGAAATGTCCTAAGATCACTTACGAGAAGCCTGTAACAGAATAGAGACTCTCGTGTTTGTATATTAGATTGCAAAGCTTATTGTAACACACAGGATTCTCTTTGATTTTTTGTATGCCTGGTCAATTCGTCAGAATTTTGATAAAATCTGTGAACTTTGTAACAGCAGACTCAAATTCAGCATCTAACCACAAGAAGCAACTTGAGGTATTTTACATATTTGTTACGTAATACTACGCTTTACTAACATATCTTACTTCAGAAGCAAACACCTTCTCCTACCAAGTGAAACGATTTCTAATTAATAGACACAGAGACCGTATACATATTACAAATAGAGGTTCAACACCGGGCCGGTAGTGACTGAGCAAAATAAAAATGCCGTGGTACTTGGTGGCTTGCGTGAAGCAAGCTGGTGGTCTCAATCCAGGCCTCAATGGACTTTGTTCATGAAAAAAGAAAAACAAAACCCACCACATAGCACTAATTGGCACCCCTGTTGGCACTGACAGCGACAAGGCCAAGGTTATAACGGCCACAGGAAAAGGGTCTTTCAAGGTCAGTGTTGAGGCACAATAGGGAAATGGCATGGGAGAGAGGCAGGCCCAGCGCCGCGGGCAGCTCGGCTCCCAGGACCTCCTTTAGGCCTGCACCTAACAAGATGAGCCTGACAAGGACTTTTGCGCATCAGTCACCTCACCCATGCAACTATTCACATGCCAAAAAAACCTTTAGGAACTGGTCCTAAATCTCTGCAGGGTACAGAGGAACCATCCATCTGACACTTTTTTCAAGTAAAGAAAACATCACATGTGAAGGCACTTGATGGCAAAACCCCTAGGAAAGGTCTAATTTAACTGATTTGACAAAATTCCATTGCACAAAAGCTTTCTGCTTCTTTTCCTTACTGTATAAAGACGCTGACTGTATCTGCAGTAGAAGGGGAACTATCATCTCTTACGTAGGTAGAAACAGCTATGCAGGAGGAGAAAGTAAATAAAAGACATAACTTAAATACACACTTTTGGCTTTCTTGTACATGAATGGTTGATAAACGTCACTACAGAAAACATTCATCAGTGTGCAGAACCAGATTAGTCTGGTACGGACAGTTACAAACTCTTCTTCATCCTGCCTTTCTAATGAATTTAATCAACAGTGTTACAGGTTCATCTTTAACACCTATTCAATGGCCTTCTGCTTTTGAGTCTACCAATAGAAGTATATGTGCAACATAAGCAGCTCACAAAATGAAGAACCACAAAATCTACAAGAATATGAAACATACCAAGAAGCAACACATAACTGACAATGAATGGAGGTGGGGATTTAAACTAATGCAGCACAAGAAAATCTAAAAGGTAATATGCAACTGCAATAAAACCCAAACCCAATAAACATATATCAGAATATCTGGTTAGCTCTAAGAGCAAAATCTGATATCCAAACAGGTTTGGAAAATAATGTACTATTTTCTCTTTTCCCTCTTCATTAGAAACTACAAAAATAGACAGATATATAAGGTAAGTTTGTATGCGTGGATGTGAATACATCTCCTATTGGAAATGGATGGGGTTTTTTAACTCACATCGTGGGAAAATAATATTTAATTTTTAAGGAATTGTTCAACCACTCTACGCATAAATGTATCAAAATATCACCTATTCTCTCATGAAATATGAAACATATCTATACATACATCTAAAATATGAAACCTTTTCAGTTACCTTCTTGAGCAGTAAGCAAAATATTAATGGCTTAGTACTGCTTAAAATACCATAATAGTCAGCCTCTAGACAGTGATCAGTAGTTTCACAGAAATAGCCTTATTCCTTAAATGAAAAATAATTCCTAAACAATTTATATTATTCTTTAATATAATTAAAGTAAACTGAAGTTCATCCTTTGACTTGTTTCACAGTGAAGCATATATCAAAAATGCTATTTTGGAGATTATGAAAAATCACAATATGTATTTAATAGCATTTGTCTGCCTGAAATTATTTTATCCTGCTGCTCACTTCTGCCCAAAAGATAATGTAGGTTAACACTGGGTCAAAAACTGATATATTCCTAAACATTTCAGTAATAGCATAAAGACTTTCCTCTGAGACATATACCCTCCTCTAGCTCAAATGATCCTGAGAAAGGATGAAATAGATGTTAACGGATGACAGCTTGGCACTCTGCCTGTTTTATGCTTAGGACTTACAGAAAACTACAGGGGGAAGGTGGGAAAGCAAAGAATTCATGTAAATGAACCTCCTACGCTACCAGAGTAGTTTTCCGAAAATTCAGATTTCCTTTTTCTTTTTGATTATGGAGACTTCTGTGATTGTTTGGTTCTTTTATAGGCTCTGTGGGATTGCTACAGAAGGAAAAGTTAGTCAAGGGTATATACTTAAAAATCACCCTAGTCTTGGAGAAATGGAGATCATAAGAGCATTCTTTGTTTCTCTTTATCTTCTGAGCATGGAGAAAAGATCTAAAGGCATCATTTCTGTCTTACCAAAAAATGCTTTGCTGCAATCATATAGAACATTATCTCTTCACTGCTACACATTTCTATTGTCTCCAAAAACCTATTATATGAATTAGGTGAACTCTACATAATAGATACTTTCAAAACAAAACAAAACAAACAAACTTTCAAAGATATAGGCAAATTCTTTTGCCAGGCAAAAGAAAGAGCAGGTGCTGGCAGCCAAGCAGTACAGGAAACAAGAGATTTCTCACTCAAGCACCTCTTCTATCTCCAAGGCTCCACGCATACAAAAGTGATAGAGGTACATGATGGAGATCTAGCCAGGCCAAGATGTAAGAAACTCTTTATTTCTTCCCTACAGCACATCCCAAACAAAGATAAAGCAAAAGGAACAAAAGGGTGAAAAGAACAAAATGTCTTTCTGTAATACACGGGCATATATATGATGCATGGTCTAATGAACCAATTACATGTTTTCTAACAAGTGAATGAAGTTAAATGTCAAGGACGTTTCCAAGTGTTCCCACTGCTTTTTAACAAAAGTCACTGAAAAAACCATAGAGAAAGAATGAGAGAGAAAAATAACAGAAAGGTGTGGGGGGGAAAGTTTTGATTTAATCCAGTTTAAAAAGATCAAGTTTGGATGTATTTTGCAAATGACATTTTAATTTTGCAAATTACTAACTTTGCTGAAGTGCAGTGAACGCCAGGCTTGTACCGACCGCTTACATAACTGTATATGTGATATTCCAACTCCTGAGTAGCGCAGCTCTGAATATACATAGCGAAATGAATGGGAGCGGATGTCAAATGTTAGTGTTTAGCTGCATACCAAATAGTTTGAAGTCCCATTGCAACAAATCTACACGCAACACCAAGTAATAGAAAGTAGCAGAATGAACACATTCATATTGTACATTCATTCTTTTCCTTATTTCATGCCTTCTTTCTATTACTTCCACTTCTCTCTTTCTTTCTCATTTCTAACAGCATGCCCACTGTAGTTAACTTCGCCTGCAATAAGTGGAAATTGAAAAGTCCAGCACTTTGTAGTACAGGACTGTTCATGTCAAAAAACCCTCCCATCTCCTCACTCTTCTTTTTTATATTCTGTTCTTTTCCTTTACATTTCCACACACTTCTTTCACATCATTCTTTCTTTTTTAAAAACAGCACCCTTTTTTCGTTTGTTGTTTATCCAAATTCACCATCCTTCTTCCCTCCCCGTTTTCTCTTGCACCTGCTTAAATTCCCTGTTGAAAACATATATTTGTCTCCTTCAGTTTTATGATGCAGCTGTCACAGTCTTTTTCTCCTACATTCTGTTGAAGCCTGAAAATGGTTTGTTGCAAAAAGTCTTATTTAGCATCCCATTCTTTATGGCGCTCCCACTGGAGTTTGTAGCAATTGCTGATTTAGAACACATCTTGGTAAATGGTATTTTACAAAAATAAATATTGGAATTTTGGCAAAAACAAATCAATGATAAATGAAGAAAGCAACTTCTGCCCAGGCACTTGAACTAAGACAGTGCAAGTTGTCTCCCTACCCCTCTGCTGAAATCAAAGTGACTGTATTATTTAGCTCTCCCATCTTCTGAAAATCAGTAGATAGTAAACAACCAATGAGCCATATTGTACCATTAGTTTTACAGTAAAACATTTCAGCGAAATCTATAGGGAATTCTGTTTCAAAATTAAATATACAGCTTCGGTCAAACACAGCTCTGCGGACAGCTTTCACTCAGTTGATATAATATAGCATAACATACCTTTGCTTGAAATACTGACACATAGGAACAGTTTTTCCAGAAATCTTTGAATCTTTGCATGATAATTGTTGCTTCTCAAAATGTCAGAGTAGACATTGCGTGCAAAGTTTTCTGCAATCTTTTCCTTCTTTCTTTTTATTTTTCTTTCTCTCTCTTTCTCTCTCTCTCTCTCTCATTTGTTAATTATCAATTAAATTATGGCTACATTATGGTAGTTACTAGATACTTTTGAAGTTTCATCCTTAATATTGCAACAGCTGCCACAACACTAGTAATGCCTTTATTCTTGACCAGTTCAGAATAAGGAATTTATTTTCATAAGCATGTAGAAGTGCTTTGCAAATTGAAGTGGAACATGATGTTGACGTTCTTTAAGCTACAGAACAATTTTGTTTGCGTTATGGGTGTTAATCAACAATATGGGTGTTTGTTTGAGTAATGGGTGTTAATCAACAATACTTCGCCTCTATTGACGTTGTTTTAATCTTCCTCCTTATTCTTACTTAATCATTTGAGAGATTAATATAATCTGAATTTTCCAAAATTGGCTATGGCTAAGAGGAAACTTACATGTATTAACAATTGTGATTCATCAGTAAAGTGCAGCCCATTCAAATAAAAGAAAACTGGTTTATCTATGCGTGGCTGTAGTTCATACTATTTCATACTAATGATTTTAGATACAAATTTAGACTATTTAGAGTATGTAAATTTTTGAATGAGAAAATTTAGTAAAAGTGTTGTTATTTTTTACTTTTTCTAATATAAAGCAACATTAATTTTAAATGCAAATCTCCTACTATTCTAGTTGGCACATTTAATGAAGATTACTGGTGCAGTACTGCTTACATACTATCTATAGTATATGTTATAGGTTTCCATACATTAAAAAAACAGTTAAGCTGCTATTTCTTGTATCGCATTTCCATATGTATTGGTATAGAGAGAATGGCTTGTGTTATTAAAAGAAGTCTGGCTTCCTGACAGATACTAGTAATCAGTACTTGTATAATTTTCACAAATGCACTGAAAGAAAACAATGACAATGTTAATATAGATTCATAAACAAACTAAATTAATCTCTGCTTGGTCATCAGTGGAACTTTCTCCAAAAGAAAAGTTTCTTTTCTTCACAAAGATGAAATCACTGAATGGCATTGTGCCTTATTAATACATTTCTTCTCTAGTGCCATTACTTCTCTATGCCACTAGACTGTGCTCTGTTTGTTCGCATTTGTGCTCACACTGCATTGAATATCTGGCCTCAGTTCCTGTGCGTGGTCTCTCCTTTCTTTCAGTTCATTCCAATTAAATACTAAATACCGTTCATTGTACAAATATTGTACAAAATCCACCAAACAATGTGCATTGAAGTAAGCAATGCTTTTCATAGCCAGTTTGCCGCTTCATTCTTCTTCCAGACAAATATGAAAAGAAACAATAGAGCACCTGTTTCACTACTTAGTCAGGACCTGAAATATAGCATTAACTTTCATTTTCCCATCTTGCTTTGAGAGGCAAAATTGGTGCTGCACTGTTGAAGTGTACAAGCAATCACGGGAAAATATGCTAGCAGTGTAGTGTTAGGTTTTCCAAAAACTACTCCTGTGGCAGGCTCTTAAATAAAAAAGTTAATTGGCAGCAGTTTATCATCACCTAGTAAAATCAGGCACATTTTTCAAGATGGAAAGAGAAGTCAACACACATGAATGTCTCTAAACAACATTTTTAATGAAACTATTGTCCTTAATTTTGTTAAATTCAGTTTTATACAGTTCACATAGTGTAAATTCACTAAGCCGTCCTCCTCAAAAAAGATTCTTACTTGCAATAAAACTTCTGGAAAATGGTTTGTTCCACAGTTTTTACTCTGCTAACTAACAAACAGAAACATACTATCAACTGCGGGATTGGGTCTATAGTTTCCAGTATCTTTCAAACAAGTATAAACATTCAATGTGTAATGCACACTGAATAATCTAACCTCCCCAAATTATCAAATTGCACTTTACCTCATGTTGTAGTGGGAACGGTAATTTAAGAGAGTTGCTTATTTATAAACAGCGTTGTCTTCACTTTTTACACTTGAAGTTTATTTCAGGAGAACCATAATTTCATCTGAGACCAACAACAACCTGCTCCAAAGCATAATATGCTACCCTCTTGACAGCTCATTATTTTGACAGTAGAGTGAACCACAATTTAACAACTTCTTCTTTGTCTTCTTTTGATCTAGCTTTCCCCCCACCATGAACACCTTCTGTCAAAAAAACCTCATAATACATATTACTTGTAAGAGCAAAGACATTTTTAGTCTAAAGGATTGCTTCAGAGGGTGAAGAAATTAAATGCAATGAGAATGCGTGTCTTGTTCGGAAATGTTACTCTGAAGGATAAAGTCACTTGTGGCTACCGTGGATTAATGAAGTAGAAATAAGAATCTTAAAAAAGAGTAATTTTGGTGTGAAAGGTGTTTGTTGTGTTCAGGAAACCTTCTAAGTGACCATGGGTAACTAAAAGGATCAGTTAACTGTGAGACCACCTCAAGAACATCTATAAGCAGACAGAATGCTTTAAAGCATTCTTTATAATAATAAAGCACACTTTATAATAATCATCAAAATTACTTTTAAAATTATACTGCTATTTTAGCCATGCTGAAATGTTTGTTACCCTGTGTAGCATATTCTTGCCTAAAGATATCACAAATGTATATATTTTCTTAATCTTCACTTAAAGATTCATTTGGCCACTATTTACCAGCAGCAACACAGCAATTACCGTAAGCTTAACAATTAAACAAAGCAATTTATAGATAAGTGGAATTTTTTTTTGAATACTTTTTACAGGTCGGCATTAGCTGAGAAAACAAGGAGCATATTTACCAATAACTCTTTCCAACAAATATGAATTTCCACCCAAGCCAACAGCTATATTTGAGCACCAAAGGGCAGCAGGCAGTTAGGAGTGGAAGGTGATTTTATTGAAATTTCAGAGCAAGAAGATTTTTTTAACATGGCATGCATCTTACGACGTTGATTCCCTGTAAGCCTTTATAATCATTCATGTTTCTTACAATCCCAAGTCATTGGGTTTCAAAGGGACACAGAACAAACAGCCTCAAATTCAGTTTGCCTTATTTATGTGAATAGTCCCATCAAATCTAACTGAACTATTTGCATAAACAAGGCCCATGATAACAGGAAAACTCTTTCAAAATGAGTTTGTCTGTCAAGCAAGCAAGCATAATTACTTGACATTTACTCTTTAATGAGTATGTGGTTTTAAATGTCCATGATCCAGATCTGGATAAACATATGATTTTTTAAATTTATTGCCTTTTTGTGCAGCGATAAAACCGTGGATCTTCCTTAAAAATTGTGTAGATGCATTGTAATTGACAATTCATCAAAATAATTCATCATTAACAGCATAATAACAACATTTAT
This sequence comes from Balearica regulorum gibbericeps, assembly GCF_011004875.1. Taxonomy (NCBI): domain Eukaryota; kingdom Metazoa; phylum Chordata; class Aves; order Gruiformes; family Gruidae; genus Balearica; species Balearica regulorum. The sequence continues at coordinate 47,757,614 of NC_046220.1, read as the reverse complement.
GTCAAACTAAATTAGCCTATATACTTGTAGCAGAGGCAGAAACAGCTGTCATTCTGTTTGCATAAATTTCCAGCAGAATGTCTCTGGCAAAGTTAAGTGTTAGCATTTCTGCTTTATAAAAAATAGTTCCAAGACAGCAAAAATACAGAGGGCCAAATGTCTCATCAATAGGACCACTAAAATGAGTAAGCATTGTTCAGTCAAACAAGGACTATGCCATCATAACTGTATTCTATTCTCAATCATCTTGTGCATAAATCAGAGTTTTTAATATGCTCATGAAAGCAATATTAGAAACAAACAGGAAAATGGCACAATCCAAAAGGCACCTTCTGTCTGCCACCCCCAGTGACACTGTGTGATGTCTTATTCTCAAAGCTGCACTGCAGACTTTGCCCAGACTGCATACAGAATCGAAAGGAACAACATTGAACTTTATAAACACGAAGCACAAAGAACAACATTTTGACATCTATAGTTTGCCTATGAAAGTCATTATGGAAAGCCCCAACTGTGCTAAATGCTCAAAGCTGTTAAAATTGCTCTTTAAAGAAACTGATTTTAAATTCAAATGTATCAGGTTTCTTAAAATTTACGCTTTGGTTGAAGTTGATTTAACAGGTTTATTACTAAGCTTAACAGCAAGTGATCTAGGACAGTGCCTTAGAAGTGTAAAACAATGCGTAACCACTAACACACTACTGTTACCTCATGATTGTGTAGTAATGCTCAAAGTTTCTCTTTTTTTCCCCCCTTTTTAATAATTTCCCTTTTGTTCTATGTAACCACAACTGGTTATTTATACAACTATTATTTTTAGCCTGATTTATCATAAATGCCGTTATAACACCTGTGGTTTCCCTCATTAAGAGCTCAATAGATAGGGTTGCGGGCTGAAAGGGCAGCATATGGGCTACGAAAGGGCTAGTTAACATAACCCATTATACTGGTGCACTGGTAAAGCTCATTTCTATTCATCTGATGATTAGTTCAATCAATATTTACTCCTGTGCACATCTTTTGTCTTCAGCAACAAAGCATACATTCTTCAATTTCATAGCACAGAGCTTGATTTCTGTGAATTAGTTGCATTGCTTGAGAGGAAGGAAAATTATTTCCTGGATAGCTTGGGAATCTTTCACTCCTTTGATTTTGTTTTCCTGTATCAGGTAACCAGTGTCCACACTATGGCAGATCCTAGTTCCTGGAACTGTTTAATAACACACAGTACTGTTGAAGGTATCCGTCATCCATGTATTTCTTAATACGCACATGTCAATATCATGTATAGCAGTACCCATGATAGCATCCTAAAGTCTTTCCACTAGTTAGCACAAGTACATTTTAAACAGGAATTCTGACTTCCAGTTTACTCAAAACATGTATTTTTTTTCTGCTTGTATATTCTCCTCAAAAATGGTGATACAGTTTTTAATCACAAAACACAAATTAAGTGATCCCTAATTGCAATCATGATTGTACTGTCAAATAGGTAACTCGTACCAAGTTATTGTTTGTCATTGTATTTGTAAAAGGCCAACAGTGGATGTCAGACATTTTCTATAACACAAAAGAGCTAATGCACATTATCATTTTCATAGTTTTTAAATTAACCGCCATATTACAGGTCACCAGACTTTAATCCATGAAAAAAAATTTTCTCATTAAAAAAAAAAACAAACCAGAAAAAAACGCTTTTCTATTGTAAAAGTTCTAATGATATTAAACCAGATAGTTTTCTATTGATGAACTTTCATTATGTACTCCCCTCCCGCCCCCAACACTGTGGCATAATGGAAAAATTAAAGATAAATGCAAGATACCCTTTGAAATGCAGATATGGTGCAATTCAAAGTAAAAGTATTGCAGACATACAAACAAGAATGCTTCAGGTTTGATTTTTGCTCATTCTAGAGTCACTCTATATTAACTACACACATTCATATTTTTTATTATGTAACACAGTAATAGTTTATTACTGACTCATGATTTTCTAAGCATTTACTGACAGTTGTTAAAATTTGATCTGCAGACCTAACACCAGAAGCTTGTGTTCCGTCACATATTAAGGAGCGTCAATGAAGTCAAATAGTATTATTCAGGTACGTAGTAGTTGGTTGCACCACACTGTGATGACAAATAGGTTTTGCTGTGGTGGGGTTGGGTCCTAAGTCTGTCAAAATCAGTATTGCTTCTCTCACCGCCTTTGTTTTAAATACTCGATATATTCATTGACATATTTTAGGATATTGATGTTACGTATTCCAAATTTAGTCGTATTTATTTTTCCTGGAATAACTTGTGAAATAAGTTTCCTTTGCTTTAATGAGCATACAATGATTCCCTGCACTTATCTCTTAAATTAAGAGAACTTTCTCAGTTATCCAGACTATTTGTATATGTTACTTAATAAGCTCTCTCAGCAACACTGCAGATAGGATTTGTTTGATTCACACTTCCCTAATTGCTTACAAATATTTCAGGGATGCTAAGAAAACAGAATAACTATGTAGCATTATGTAATATGTATCATTGCTCCCTTCTGACACCAACAAGAGAAAACTACACAGAAAAACTTGCTCAAATACCTTGGCTTCAGGGTTTTGTGGAGTTCCTTTTCTTTAAAACATAAAAGATAAAGCTTTTTAGTAAGATTCTCAACTGAAAACTTAAATATTACTTTTTCAATGAGTGGGGTACACTGTATGACTTCTTTAATATCCCTTTCACAACTCAAATAATTGTGATGACAACCTTGTTTTTCGTATGTGTACAGGTAGCATATGCCCAGAGTAAAATCTGGTGATTGGACATTAGGGTTTTGGCACTTAGTAATTTTTTCATGTTTGTATATACGCTGCATTATACACAGAATTCACTAATTTGTAACAGCTTTAGACTTTACAATCAGATTAACAAAAATTAAATTACAAGATAAAAAAACTTGGTTTATTTTCTTTTTAGTTAAGCAGCTCAATAATTTTAGTGCATTTTCAGTCTTCTTTTTCTAGAAAAGATGGTGAAGTACACCTTCTACGTTCTTAACCCCCTCACAGGATGTTGGCAGGAGTGGGGCAGGTGGAAGGAAGGAAGGAAAACTCTGATGAAAGGTCATTCTAAGTGTCAATCTTTTTATTGCCCCTATAAAATATAGGTATAAAAGTCATCAACTTCCAAAACTTCCGCTCCCAGTTCAGAGGGAAATACTTGGACCTACCACGACAACGCAAGCACCAAAAGCACAAGTGCTCATCCTCCTGTACCAGAATATTGTTCCACTGTAAGTCAGAATGGCTATGTATCCTCAAAGGGATTTAAGCCCAGATTTGAAGTACAGGGAATTATTATTTTGGATAGGACATGACCAATGAATATAATGTAGTGGCACAACAGCTGAGGTGTGCCCAAAGCTAGCTATGCTTCCATGGGATGACCAACAACAGTCCCTGTGATCACCCAGTGCTTTGGGATGCAGCACGCAGTAGTAACACAGGCTGGATATTTTCAGAAGCTCTTTGGCCTCCATCTCCAGTGTGGAGCAGGTAAGGAACAACAGCAACCCCTGCACATTCCAGGCATGTTGGGCTGAATGCATCAACTGCACCTTGGAAGGATACAGCTCAGCTGGGAAAGTCTGGGGGAAGAGCTCACATGTACAAGAGAGAGAGCTTCTTCCTTCAAATCCAACAGTGAATGTAACAGAGTTGAAAACTATACCTTCACAAGAAGGCTTACAGCTGTCTAAAAACATTAATTCATGGAAGCTCACAATCCGTTAATTGTGATATACATTCATATCCTTTATTAGGAAAGCCACACATGCAATGGATGGATGTTCCATTAGCATACAATGTTCCTGATCATTTGAGGGGGTGTCAAGTGTTGCTCTCATCTTGACGTACACCTGATGTAAAGCATCAGTTCGGTAACCTCTTGCACATGAGTTTTGCACAAGGATGAAAGTTGCTTGTTGTTTTTTCTCCATCCCAGCCCCTTTCCCCCACCCGTAAATTCCTTATTGAGCGAGCCTAAATATAATGCAAATCTAACTTGCATTCTAGGGACAGAGCAGCACCTCTTCATGAGCAGTAGCTGACAGCAGAGCTTAAGGGGCAGCAGAGGTGGCTGCGGAGCAGGGGTACACCCCGCCAGCGATGCCGCCAGGTGTGCGGAAAGATCCGCCTCTCTCTCCCTACCCAGGGCCGCTCGGACCTTGCTTAAAGGAGAGGGTCAGAGGAGAGGGACATTTCACTTCGCGCTTGCCAAGGGCGGGCGGGGGGGGGGGGGTCCTGCGCTCCGCGGCTTCACGGGCCTCCCCGAGGTAGGGCAGGAGAACCGTGGGTGGCTGCGGTTTGGGTCGACAAACTGCCCAGCAAATGGGAGACGGGGCTTCTGCCCGGGGGGGGGCACTGACGGGCATGTTTCGAAAATAACCCCCGAGCCACTGAGAGGCTCTGCTCCCACTGGAGGCGCTCTGTGGGGGGAGTGGGGGAAGGAATAGAAAAAAAGAAAAAAAAAAGGCAAAAAAGAAACCCCAGCAAAGCTGCAACGGGGGCAGCTTTACAGGACTCAGAGTTTTCTCTCCGTTTCCTGTTGCTCTTATGAAAGAGAAATACTGTTTAGCAAGTTATTGCCAGATGCCCCAAAGCGAACACTATCTTCTAAGAAAGCAAGGGGAAAGAGGGTTTTTTCGTTTCTCTGCGCAAATGTCAAAGTTACAATTCCTTTAAAGAAAATTACATACACGCGTGATTTGTTAACGCACGCAGCTACAGCAGCTGACATCCCGTAAGAGGAAATCCTAGCTAAAAAGTTGTTTCTGGTGTGTGCGTCTCCATTCATTAATGTAAACCGGAGACTCAAGAAATCCGCACGCGATGTCGCTGTCAACCCCGAGCGTGCTCCGCTCCTCGTAAGCCCTTCTCCTCCGTCCCATACCCCGGGAAAGAATACTTTTTGCCCGTTTACCACGTCGTGGGGTGAGGTAAGCCACCGGGCTGAAGAGCGGGGCGATAAAGGGGAGTGTGGAAGATGGGGGGAGGGGGGGGCGGAGGAGGTGCGCAACTCCCGCGTGTCCCCGGGACTGGCGGGGGTTGTTCTCGTCCCGACGTCGGTGCTCGCCTGGCCCGGGGAAGGAGCCCAGCGGAGTATGGCCCCGGGACACGCGGAAACAACGCGTTCTCACGTCTCCCGCACCAACTTACGTGTCCGGCGTGCCAGCCACAGCACGCAGCCCCCCTCTCCCCCCGCAGCGGCACCCTCAGGACAGTCACCCCGGCAGCTCTCCGTGCCTGGGGCTGTTCCGTCGGTGGGGATGCTCTGTGCTCTCCTGCGGGGCCCTCACTGTGTGGAGCTGCAAGCCCCGGGGGAGGCTCTGGCTGCCCTCCAAGATAGGGCTGCGTAGGGGACACCGGCTCGGGTGGGGGGGGGGGGGGGCAGCGGAAGAACTGCGGACACGGGGATGGGGGTCCCGGGCAGCGGTACCCTTGCCGCCCCATTAGCAACATGCGGAGAAAGGGTCCCTCCAGGCGACATGCCGGCTGGGGAACAGGGCGAAGCCAGCGAAAAAGTCCTGAGAACAACTTTTGGGGAAGGAAGGGGGAGTCCATCCCCGTGCTGTCAGCGACCCGGGACCAAGAGGCAAGCGGGTCCTGCGGTACGGGCCACCTGCCGAGGAGAGCGCGCCCCGTGGACAGTTGCGGGTGGGGACTCCACGACACAGACGCCGCCAAACACTTGCCCCTTCCCTCCCACCCTGCCCGCTGCGGCTCAGGGCGACCGCCGGGCTTTCTCGCACAGGTACGTCGCGGGTGTCTCCTCACCCTCCTGCCGCGGGGAGCACTTCGGGCTGGTCCCCGGGCCCCCGCGGGTGCGGGGAACACGCCGCGAGCAGCCACGCCAGCGGGCGGGCACGACCCATCAACTTTGTCCCCCGGACCGTCTCTCCCCCCCGGCACGAAACCTCCTCCCCGGCCCCTTCCCCAGCAATTTTCCCAGAAGACAGCCGCCCCGCTTACCTCGCATGGTGTTGGCTCCCCGCTCCGCGCAGTCATGAAGCTGGGAGCCCGGGAACCGCACCACAAAAATCCCGTCTCAGCACCCGCGGAGGCGGCAGCCGCCGCAGTTCTGCTCCGCCGGGAAAACCATACCTCCGAGGCGGCTCCGCGGGGCGCGGCTCCGCGGGCTGCCCGCCGCCGGGCGCGCTCTTCCCTGGCGGCCGCCCCGCTCCCGCCCGCCGCGGAGCCCCTGCGGGGGTCGCCTGGGCCGCGGAGCGGCGGCGAGTGGCTAGTGGCGAAGCAAGGGAAGGAGAAGGAAAGGAGTTACGTTAGAAAAAGCAGGAAAAACACGCGGAGGAAGAAGAGAGGGGGGGACTGCGTGGATGGCAGAGCATATGCGCTTTCACATGACACCGGCGCCCCTCAGCAGCTCCCCGGTGCGGATTTCCACTGCGCAGCCACAGGGACGCGCGAAACGGGAGTGAGACCCAGGCAGAAAGCGGCAAAGAAGCTTATAGCGGGGGGCGGGCGGCGCCGCCGGCACGGCCCCGCCCGCTGTCAGCGTCGCCGCCAATCACCGCCCGCCCGCCCGGCACCGCGGCCGCAGCCGCGGGCGGCACCGAGCCGCCGCCGCCACCCCGGGCCCGGCCCCGACCCCGGGCCCGGCCGCGGCCCGGGCCCGGCCGCGCAGGGGGCGCGGGGCTCTGCGCCGCCCCGCGCCGGCTGTTCCCGGCAACTTTTGCTCTTCTGAGGAGCGGCCGGCTGCTGGCGGGTCCTGCCCGGCGGTCGCGGCTGGGTGTGGTGACACAGAAATGAGTCCCGTCTGCGGAGCTCCGGAGCTTGTGGAGAAAGGTAACGGGCGCAGAAAATCCCCTCGTGTGCCTTAATTTTTTTTTTTTTTTTTGGAGGGGGGGAGGGGAAGGCGGGTGTCTGGCGAGGAAGATTAAAGCGCTCACCCCGCTGTGATTGTCACAGGGGAACTGCATTTTCCGACAAGAATGGGAAAGTTTGGTGGTGAGTCATTTTCTGATTGAAGAGCGAATCTGGACGTCGAAAGCAGTTTGTTTTCCCTGTATAAGACTAGCAGACGATTCTGCAGAAAAGGGCTTGTACCGCGGGCAACAGAATTTTTCCTAACTTGTAACTCCCCTTCTGAATTAACTGATGTTTTGCCCGTGGAAAAAAAAAAAATCTTCAGCATCTTCTCGATTTTTTTTTTTTTTTTTCTGTATGGTAAATCGTGGAACACAACCACAAGGCATCTCAGTGGGTCGTCTTAGAAACAAGTCCCTGGTACCAAGTTCCTAACCCCAAGCCTAAAACGAAAAAGGAAAACCCTGATCCATACAAAATTATTCATATCGATCTCATAAATCATAATGGGATACATTTCAAAGCAAGATACTTGTAAGTTAAACATGGACCCGACAAAGTAGATTTATTCTTTCCTACATGGAGCATCAGATAAAGTTCTGTTAGGTCTGTTATGCAAGAGATCACAGGTATGATCTCTTCTGCTCTGAAAAAGTTAAGAATTAATATAGGAAAGAGACAAAGTGAAGTTTCCACTCTTGGTGCACACTGTCAAAGCTTTACTCCTGTAGAACAAGGTAGCAGGCTTACAAGAAGCAGTTCTTGTGGTTGTCTCTTTCAAAACACCTGTTTGAACTCAAACTGAGAAAGACATGAGGAATCAGCTCTGCCAATATTGAAAATATTTAGATTTACCTAATCATAGCGAATTTTAACTGCATTCACTGTGGTGAAGACAGAGTCAGTTAAAAATAAAAAAAATCATGCTGAATTCCTAAGATATTAGTTGGTTTTTATGTTCTCGACCATTGCATTTATGCAATTTATATACTGCATGCAAAGTTGTTATTAGTCATTTAGGGCATTTTCAGATTAGGGTCCCATTCAGAAATTCTTACCAATTGCTTACTTTTTACTCCACGTATATCAGCATATCTTCCAGTATCAGTTACATGCTATCCATCTTTTCACTTAAGAAGACCAGGAATTTACAGTGGCATTTTTTTTTTTTTTTATAATTGAGAATTCAGCAAATGTGGTTGGCAGCAGGCAGGTTTGTCTCTAGGACTCTCTTTTGCAGATGTCCTCAACCTGTTCATCGTGCTCAAAAGGTTCTGCCATAAACCAACTCACACATCACGTTGCAAGCAAAGCAAGTTAGAAAGCATGAGGATTTAATCTCATCTTTCTAATGGGTATAAGTTACCTAATATCTAATTTGGCATTTGGGTGAAGGATTAATTAGCTCCAGGCTAGTGCCTGTGGCTTTAGAAAAGCAACTGGAAGGAAGGGTAGAGATTCCATCTAGTTTGTACTTGGTGTATTGCAACAAAGACACTTCTTTTTGTCCTCAATGTCCACCTAGCAGCAGAAACAAAACCTAGGTGAAGTTGCAGAGGAGGCAGTGCCTCTTCTTTCATATTCTGAGTCTTACTGTTCTTGTCCATACGAATATGATTTTTAGCTTTAATTGTTGTAAAGCTGCATCTTAACACCAGTGAAAACTTTGACAGGTAAATAACAAGCTGTCTACTCGCTAAGCAGTGCATTCAGAATACCTTACACTATTGCACTAAGTACTGGTGCACCTTTATTTGGACTTTATACGGTGCTTTTAAGAATGGAGAAGATTTTGTTTACAAACTTTTTTTTTTTTTTTTGGGTAGTCTACAAACCCCACATTATTTGGCCCCCCCTTTACTCTTCTCTCTACCATATGGAGTGGAATTTTTTATTTATCTATTTTCAGAAGTCCTTGTAGACTTTTACTTTATTCGTCTGTCTTGGTCCACTATAGTCTATGTATAATGATGTCTGAGCTAACTTCACTACCTGGAGCAAGTTGTTAAATTTGCAATTTATTCTAATACTTAGGATGAGATATTGTCTGCTAAGCAGTAGTAATGGTGGCAGTAAAATGATACATATAATAAACATGTGGACTTCAGTCAGCCCCAGGCAAATTATAAATACTTTATTCCAAAATGCTGCTTGAAACTATTATACATCGAAGCAGGTAAACAACACAAAGGCAAACCACATGATCTGAGGTCATACAGGAATTTATAGAATATTTAAAAACTGAACACATGCCTTTAGTAGTTAAAAAAACTGAGTGGCACAATTCAGTCCACCATTGTTGTAAGATGGTGGTAGTTATCCTAGGTTTCAAAGAGCCTTTAATTGGATTTCTCATTTCAGATGAGTGCTTCCAGAAAAAGTTTAGAAAAAGCCAGGCAAAAAGAGTTAAAATACAATAAATAAGTTGTTTTACATCAAAATATAAACAAATATTTTCTAGAAAAAAAAATCATTGCTAATATATTTTCAGTGCAAACTAAACAATGATAAATTGCCTTTCAGAATACTCACTTGCATTAGCACCTTTCCCAAGGCTCTTTGGGTGACAAATCTTCTAAGTCAATATTTAAGGCCACATAGTTTTATCATTTTAATCATTTGCAATATATTCATTAGAACTGTAGCAAGTTATGCCTAATTTATTTGCTTCATTAAAAATTACTGAATAGAAAATAGTCAAAACAAACTCTGTCTACAGGCCCCATTTCATTCCCCTGGATATCAATGGCTAATTTCTGTTGGCATGAAAGGAAGCCAGATGCATCCCATAGCCAAAATTTATTTCTTAGATTCAATAGGAGCAAGATTGGTCACAGTTTTCTTCGTCTCATCTGTCTCCAGCAGATATGGTCTCATTGCCAAGCATCCCTAACTTTATGTAAGTCATGAGAAAGACTTTCTAATTTTTCATTTTATGACTTCTGCACGGAATTATTGACAGACTCAGGAATCTGAATTTCTTTCATAGATTCTTCACGTCAGACTCTCTTTCTACATTTTTTCGCATTTCTTATGCCTGCAATCTGAAAACATACACGTACACTATACTGTGTTTATCTCCTTATAAAGCCTTGTAACCATCATGAAATTTCAAACTGTTTCCACAGAATAGTATTTAATTCAAGAACTGTGTATTTTTTTCCGGACTAGTAAAATTGTTTTAAAAGCAGCCCTAGAAAATCCTGACACAATCAGAAACAATATTCTGTAATTGAAAATCTTTAATTATGCCAATTTAGTTTTAGAAGCTAAGAATGTAATGCATTATGCATGACAGGGTAACCAGAAACTTGAAAAAAGCAAAATGAAAAACCATACTTGATTATTTCCTTTGTCTTGTGAGATGAAAAGCAATCCCTAGCCACAAAGAAGGAATCTCAACTCCTGTAAATACTTCATGACATTTAAAACCTGATGTTTTCTATAATATTGCAAATTTATTATAAAATTTGCATAGTTGATGTATTTAAAAAGTTTTTTCTTACGAATGCATTGGGTTTTTAAGTGTTACTGAAGCCTGATTTCATTCCGTATCTTCTTCCCTGCCCTGATGGCAGAAGTTGCGTAGTGACTCAGCCCTGCTTTAGGTACAGTGTCAGTCACTGGATCATTGTATAAAATGTCTCACTTAAATGTATCTTTGAACAAGAACGGATAGCAGGTGAGAATTCCTATCCCACCCTCCAATGTTCACCTAAAATGTCAGCAACTGAAAAGGTTGGCTGTAGGGTATAATTGCTGGTTGGAGCTGCATTAACCCTACAATGCCGCAAACCTTAAAATGATAGTTTGGGTCATAAAACTCAGGGAAAGAGCTAAGTTGGATGGTAGTACCGATGTCCACACAACCTGGTGCTTGCTCTGGAAAAACTGCAGCGTATTTGAATGCTGATGAAGTGGGGAGGCAGCAGCGAAAGACTGTCTTCCTGCAGAAAAAAAGCTGTGGAGAGGCAATGACCTTCCAACATTTGCGTCCTCATTCTCTTTCCTTGGCAGGGCCAGGCGTTCCTAAGCTGTTTCGAGGCAACCCCAGAGCAAGAATGGGCTTCAGCAAAGGAGGCAGAAATATGAGAGTTCAAAGGAATAAGCGGGCAAAATTAAATGCTCTAGGAAAGAAGCAGGAGGCAGAAGACCTACCTACAGATCAGAGCTTCAAATCCTCCTACTAGCAGCCTCTGAGGCACCAGGCACTACAGGTTGGGAGCAAGATGGTTCTTCAAATGTGTATCGCTCTAATGCAGTAGTTTAAAAAGAGAGGATCTATTACAACCAAAGATTTTCCACTTTAAATGGATGCTGACCTTCCAGCTAAACATTCTTTTTGCCTCATGGAAGCAGTCTAATTTTTTAAATTTTTAATGTTGCTTCACTGGAAAAAAGCAAAACTCAGAATAGAGATATTTTATTTATCAGCAAATGAATTAATTTTCTGGTGGAATACCAGTTTTCTTATTCATATTTGTGCACTACAGCTTTACATTTTAAAATCAAAGAAGGTCAAAAGTTGATTTTAAAATATTAATTGCTTTTTTATTTGTATGCAAAATGGATAACTATTATTTCTGAGCTAATGTCTGTTTAGAAAATCATAGGTTTTATTTCGGTCCATTTTCATGAACTAGCTATTTATATATTTTTTAAAAGTCAATCCTTCACTATGAGAAGAATCAACAAGCACATACTTATTAGTAATTCTCTTCTGAAAAAAATACAATTAAGGGAAACATTAACATTTTCTATTAATTTCAACACAGGTTATGACTGAAAGTGGAATCTCAGATACAAAGAATGACAAGAATATGAAACAGAAAAATTTAGTGGGTCTAACATCCCGGACTTTACAAGAAGGATGAAACACACTGACAGTGAGTTATCTATAACCTTCTCTTGAGCATTCAGTAATTTATTATTATGTTACAATACATTAGTACCTGCAAAACAACAACAGGCTTGAGATAAAAAGTTAGTTTGGGCTTAGCATTTTAAAATGGCTGTATTCTGTGGTTTTGAACTGAAAAAAGACATATTTCTTTCAAATTTTTGCTGAACTGAGAAATGTTTAGGTTTCAATATTTTGCCCTTCTTGTGACTTTTGAGGTATTCATTTCTGGGGTTCTGTTTTAGACTAATCTCCCGTGCACCTTGAGTTTACCTCTACGCTCTGCAGCTTTAGCTGTAGCTCATAGCAACAGCTAGAGTTAAGGATGCTTAAGGACTTCTATTCTAAAGTGGCTTTTTAGTTTTTTCTAATGTTTTTACATTTGTTCTTTCCTTCTTTCTTTTTTTCTTTCTGGACTGAAGGTATTTATAGAATGACCTGATACAGAAAGAGTCTTTTCCTTCACAGAATATGCACCTACTACATGACAATATTCCAGAGCTATATAAAAAGTTGTTTTGTTTTTTTTTTTCCTATGATGTGTGTAAAGTATTATTTAAAAAAAATCAGTTAAAAAGCCCTAGTGAATAGGTGCAACCTATTCACACTGCTTATACTGCAAACACTTGAGAAGTGTATATCGTCCTATTTTTATGGTGAAAACTAATATTGCTTTCAGCATAGTTACTGTTAAAACTGATATCCCAAAATACACTTATTCTCAGGTTGTTGGAAAAAATATGCTTAAATACTGTCCAAACAGTAAGGCCAGGGATATTCAAAGTGCCCATTGATGGCCTAATTTTTGAAGCGGATGAGAACAGAATCAGGCTTTTGAAAATACACATACTAAAGAGCAGATTTTTTTTTTAATGTTAAAGTAGATATTTAAAGGGAATAAAAAAGCCTACAGATTGCTTACACCTATTTTTGGCATGATCCATTTACAGGCCAACGCAAAGCAAACAAGATAGTTACGTCAGATAACAAAAACAGTCTCCAAAAGTAGAAGTGACTATCCATGTTCCCCTTTCATTAAAAAACCTTTCTCATATAAAGCTATTAGCGCCACTTTAATTCATGCAGTTAATTTTTCTTTCCAGTTCATAGGCCAATCCCAAGAGGGGAAAAATGTCCTCAGCTCAACCCCTTATATGAGGCAGGCAGATTTAGAAAGTCTTGATCTGAGAAAGTACTAATGCAAATGCTTAAGATTAAACATGTGGTTATGTGCTGCTTTTCTGAATTAGAATCTGTGTCAGGATGCTTATTTAGCTACAATTTTGATTTTAAGAAAATCTTCCCGTGTTGGCTGACCTAATACAGAAAGTGGCATAGTTTTGAATGTTCTTTTTGTTTTATACATTTTGGGTAAGTTACATAGTATATATAAATATTTGTATGAGAGACATAAACTAACTAATAAACACTGCATGCTATAATTCCAAAATTATTTTTGTTGCACTCGTTGTGATAAGACATGACCATGACTGAATCCAGGAGACACCTTCTAGATACAGTGATATAAAACCGCAGAACAACTTATATGTGGGCAAAGAAAAGTTCTCATAAGGTATATTTGAAACTAACAAATGCTGGTGTAAAATAGGGTTCTGGGCACATATGCCACCCCATGCTAATGTTGCTGTGTGTCACTCCAGCACAAAAGCAGGCAATATTTACATATTTCAAGTATTAGATATGTCAGTACCTCCAGCACAGCTGGCGCATGGGTGGATAAATGCGCAGCTTGAACACAAAGAAGTAAGGCCAAGGAGCTAATATTCCTTTAAATCTCTGGTTTCCAGGGTGGCCAGTTGCACCTGACAAACTGCAAATGTTCTCTGCTCGTATCTTCGGCTTAAATCCTAAGAATAGGAAAATGTAAAAGCCCACTAGGACACAGTGTAGCATAAAGATGCCAGAGCTAGCTTTAAATGAATTATTTTGGGTACTGGCAACAGTCAAGCTGTGATAGCAGGGAGCTAACTCTGCGTAAGAAGTTTATTCTGCTGCATAGGCAAGTTTAGCAGCCTGTCCTGCACTCCATGCTATTATTGTGAGATGGCTGCAACACAGTATTTTGCATAATACCTCTCATGCAAAATGTATCCAACAGAGCGGAGGCACCTGACAAAAAGCAGTTAGCTGGGCTAGAGCTACACTGCCCTATAATATGCGCAAATTATTCTAACGATTTTTGCCTATTCATGATACCACTCCAACCTTACTCAGAACTTTCCCGAGTGAAATGTAGCTGGTCTTGAGACACAGCCTCTCTCTCTCCAGAGGGAAAACATTCACATAACAGGGAAGAAACGACGAATTTCTAAAGGAAGGCTACTTCGCTATTTATAATGGGACACATATGCAAATGAAAAGCAAGTCTCCAGACACCTACAATTATTGCAATATTCTCGGATGAAACGACCAACTTCAAGACTGCTGCTGCTGCTGCTAAAAGGACACGGCAAAAACCCACAAGTGTCTGTCTCTCTCTCTGTGCTTTTAATGCCAGTCACAAAGAACAAGATCCCGGTCCCCAGGCCCATGGTGGGTTGCCACTGCATCGCAGGGAGATAGCTTATGTGTCAAAACACATTAACTTTCTTGGCAGGTGGGCAAGGGACGACTGTCCAAACAGGTATTAAGTCCAGTGATTAAGGAGTATGAAAACACAATAGTAATTTCAATTGACAGACAAAATGTAGAAACAGAAACGTTTGGAAAATGTTCATGAAGGAACAGCAGGGGGACAGACAGGATTTAATTTTCAATACAGTAAAACTAAGAAATAAAAGATAGGCTAAACCCTCTGTATTAACATATTAATGATTATAACCCAAGATTAGAGATCTACGTGGAAAAAAAGTACAAAGATAACTGTCTTCTTACCACAACAAAATAGAATTAATGTAATTTTCATACTCCGGCTATCTTTCCAAAACTTTGCTGATTTGTAAACACTATCATTTTAGGCACACAAAATTAGAGAATTACCTTAAGCGGGACAGAGAATCATATTACTCTGTATTATGCATAATACTTAAGCTTTTGTATTAAAATTACTTATTTACAAGAACAACAGGGTAGAGAGAAAGCAGGGAGATCAGTACTGATAGACACAGGCATACAAAAGAATAAATAAATAAAATTAAGAAGGAACTTTACAAGCCCTATGTAATCCCTTGAAGCCCTACTTGATACTGTATTACATCACGTTTTGTGTAACATGTTTTTTCATAACTCTACCCAGCACACTGCAACTACTGTGATGAGACCCGAGAAAGGGAGTACTTAGAGGGTGGAAGGCTACAGGTTCTTGTAAAGCTTTTGCATTTAGAAGAACTTGCAAATGTTACACAGGTACCTTCTACCCTGAGCAGTGAGACTACTCTGAGCTTGGAACCATAGGAGGAGTGATGTTTTTAAAGGCTGATAAGTGTTAAGTTTTGGAAAAGATCTTAAAACTTGTTTTTCAGCTCTTGAAGAAGTCTATAAACTGTTGAGATTTTGATTTATTTTCGTGTAAAGAGTACAGTGCTTGCCATTGTTGGAGAATAAATATTGCCTTAGACCATTATACGATACAGTACAATAATTTCCATACTTCTAAAAGCTTGCTAGAAGGTGCAAAGGCTATGCTTGTATAACTTTGTACATGTCAAAATAATTTTTAAAAGCTTTGTCTTTAGGAGAGAAAAAAAATATGTTAGAAAACTTTGGTAGGACATTGTTAATATAGATTAGGTAATTATTATACATCGTAGACCTTTTTTGACTGCCATACTCAGTGTTTCTTTTTGATTGGGAAGATAATAATAAAAAAAGAGTCAATTATCAAGAAATAAAAGAAAATAATGTCAAGCACTGCCAAACCACTTCAAAATTACAGAAAAAAATTAAGTCATTTTAAGGAGTCAAGGGGATAATGAAAACATTATTCAAATGATAATTGTGTCACGTTGCTCCTTGCAAGCTGTAGAAGCCATAATATGTTTCCTTTCCTTTTTTCTTTTAATTCCAAAAATAAAAAGACCAAAATTAAAAAGATTTTTCCCTGCTTCCTTTGTCTTATGAACTATGCCATCGAAACAGACATGTCATTTAAAGAAGCCACCATGTTTTCCTTTGTCAAATATGCTGTAATTGAACCAACACCAAACAAACAAACAAACCAACCACTCCTTTGTGCACATCCCCCTGGCCAGTCACATTGCATGTGACACATTTGGAACAGCTTCTGTGCTGAATCAAACATTTAATTCCCAAATATACTTGTGCAGGAGGAAGCCAAAGGCCAGATTTCAGTTTCAATCTTAAACTACTTGGTTTCAGAGCAAAATCAGAAGTCAACATTGATAAATATTTTGTCCATGGACATTGCACTCTTGCTCCACTAAATCTCTTCTCATTCTGCTAGGTCTTTCTGCAGCATTTTACAACTATTGATCATACCTTTGTCTTGCCTGCAAAACTGCGCTTCTGTCAGTTGATGCCTAGCTTACAAATTTACACTGCACAAGGATCAATTTTGTTTTTCTCCAGCTCTATACAGAATTTCTCTAAACCAGCAGAGGATGTAAGTGCTGGCAGCAGGTACACAATGCTCAGCTCTACCTGTCCTACACCACAATTACGGTTGCCAGCCTGGCTAGGAAGGAATTAGCCGGTCAAAACTAGCCAAAGCTGTGTCCTAACTGGAGATAGCAGAAGAACATGATTCCTTACGGGCAGTCCTGCCACAGCGTTCTTCAAGTGAACGTAGGTTTGTGTGCAGCATATGGGCACTCCTGGGTTCTTGCTTATACTAAATTCGGACCAAGAAGTATCAGTTTAAAAAGCTTTCAATCATGTCCTTTTGTCTAGGAAACTCCATCCAATTTTGCCAGAAGAATGACTTCCTGTGACTACGGCCCTGAAACAGAGCTGGATGTGAAGCTGCTGATGATTAGGGAACTCCAGCTAGCTCAGAAAGCTGTGACATTTTCTTAGCTGCATGGCCACCACCAACATAGGAGACCTTCCGCTGGTTTCCTATAGAATTTTTAATCTGGTTCAGAGACTCTGCTTACCTTTATAGTTGGGTCCCAGATACCTAGGAGACTGCCTAAAGCTCTGGAACAACATGTGTGTTCTTCTGGCACAACAGGAGTTCCTACTATGATAAGGGTATACATGTAGGAGATGAAGACTTCTTAGGGACTGGTCTGGTACTTGAAATTCATTTCTATAGCAATGAAGACCATAAAAATCTTTTGTTTCCAGTGAAAACTGCATTTTCTTAATTCTGAATTTTCAATTTTTCTGTGTCTATAGCTATATCAACACCACTTCTCCCCCACCACAACTCCCTCAATTCTGTATAGTCAAAATATATTGTTTTGGTTGCATATTTCCACCAAATACTTCATTCTATATCAGCTGAAAAATATGGTTTTCTAAATACATAGAATACCTCACATAATGTGATACTGTTTATTTAAGGAGGTGTGGTTTTCTGTATGCATGCTGTAGAAATATTTTTAGTTAGTGTGCAGTGTTTGCAGAGCCAGATTGTGATGCCACTGAGAAATCTGCAAAATGCAGTGGTTATTTGATAAGATGGAATGAAAGGAAAACTTTCAGTGTGATATGGTCAAGCTATATAGGCACTAGCAAAACAGTCAGTTAAGTGAAGCGTGTAGTAAACCTGTACTGGTACTTGGCAGAGAAAAACCATGAATTATCAATATGAGAGAAAAGTATCATTTTTGTTACCTTTGTTAGGTCTGAGGGTTTATGCAATTGTCATCCCAGATTTTCTTCTGATCACACCTTAAATTAACATCCCAGGCAAATAAACATTTGTTAGTGAAAGTGAGAAATAATTATTAAAATGTAGTGGCTTAGGAAGAAAAGGTGTACAAGACCTAAGCTGATAAGCGAAAGAAAATGCAATGCCTAGCAGAAAGATTGTTGTGTAAAAACTAGAAATAAGACCTGTATTTACCTTTGCACTTGCAGCTTGTGAAATTGTTGCTCAGGTAATTCTTCTAATAATTCTTCTGCACCACCCATATATTATATTACCTTGTAAGTGTGATCAAAGAAAATATAGCAAACAGAAAAAGTGAGGGGTTGGTGTACTTAATAAGGCTTCTTTTACATGTCAAATCTGAATTTAAACAATGCCACATACTGGTTATTTTGAACTGCATATCCTACCTTAAAAAAAAAAAAAGAGAATGAGTACTGAAAATAAAAACTTTTATCATACTGAGTAATTTTGGATTTGCTATTTTTAGTTTTAAAATAAATAATAAAGAAATAGAATAGCTGATCCTAAAGATCAACTTTCAAATATAAAATAGATCCTAAAGCCACATGATAGTGCCTTAAACATTAACAAAAGCTATTAATCAAAATGACAACACTAATGAAAAATATTTTATTGGATTATCCTCATTTGACTAGTTGACAGCAAAAATAAAGTGCAAGAGATCAAAATTTTTCATTTCAAAAATAAGGAACAAAAGAATAGAAGCACCATTTGGTAGATGTGATGAAAAAATCTGCAGAAAAACATATTTATGAAATATAAAGCAAGAAAGGATTATTACACTTACTTATAGTGAAATCCATAGGGTTTCCACAGGGAATTGTTTGGGTTAAGGCATAATTTTTAGGCAAAACATTAGTTTGAAATTTGCCATCGGCGAATAATTTACTGTGTCCTTTTGTAAAGCTGTCCTAACAGCTTTTACTCATCACATTAAAAAAATCTAAGCTACTGTCTCCAAACTAAACCCACACTGTGTCAACTTATCGGGGCTTTGTCTTTAAAACTTACCCCTTTCAGTGGTGTCTTGCTTACTTAGTGTGACTTGCCGAATATCCTGCTCTACAGCACAGGATATAGACCGCACAGCACGGAAAACAGTCCTGATGGTCCTCACGTGGAGGGATATAGGTTCTGTGCGAGTAGTTTTGCCCATGAGTCTGTGGAGCAAAGGAGGTCCAAGAGCTCCAGCACTTGCTCGGTTGGCACATGCCGGTTGCAGCAGTTTTTTCAATTCATAGACTAGTCTAGTCTTAGCAACTACAGCCCCAGCCAAGCACACGGAGCCAAGTTCTGTTCTTAGTTACACTGATGTAATTCTGAATAGAGGCTGGCCTGTTTTATTCATTCATAGCTCATACTAGTGTTAATGTATTTGGATATGAAAATAATGCTTATCCTCCCACTCATGTAATATTACTGTTCCTACTGAAATTAATGAAAGGTTTGACTAAGTGAAGACTTCAGAATTTTGTAAATACTCAGTTAGTGTGTAATTCGCTGCCAAATTCAAACTTGTTTGCCACTGAGGTAAAGGCAAGTCTGCTGAATTTATTGTAACTGCATCTCATTTCAAACTGCCTCATAGTTTCATTTAAACCAAAAGAATCTTCATGCCTCAGAAAGGAATTTGGAATAATAAGTGTTTCAGCCAGCCTGTGTAGAAACTGTTGGTCCGTATTTCCTTTCACCCTAGCATAAATTTGGGAGAATCAGCTTTTACTCTCATATATATTTGATGCAAGACGGCTAAGAAGCATGCTGAGCTTTTTTCCTGTTTTTGCTTTCCACATCTGAAAGTAAAACGTGTTGGCAGTGCTTTTGTACTCCCAGTAAATAAATATTCCACCTTAACTGTATTCTGAAGCTTATGTATGTGTTTATAAAGTGCCAATTCAGTATTTAAGTAATAATAATAAAAAAAATCATCTTTATCAAAAAGTTATGGTTTTTGACTTAATGGCCTAGGGTGAAGCCAAGGGCAGATAACACTCTAGCAAACTGGCTGTTAACTTCATTAATGACTGATTTCCTCAGGATTATTGCTATTATAAACTAAATTCAGTGGTTTAGAACAAAAATTATACCATTTCGGTTGCTCTACACCCCCCACCCCCACCCCCCCCAATTAGCTATGACTTGATTTGAGGCATATTTAGGAGAACAGCTATTTTTAACTTGGCCTTTCTATCCTTATCTTTATCCTGACTACCTTGGACATATGTAATTTTAGTAAAGATCCAAACCCAGTAAATTAGCAGTGTATAATTCAGCTAAAAATCTAAACATTAAATTAGGCAGAGAGGACACGAAGAAAGGAAATGAGTATACTCCAGCTTCACATATGGATAAAACTGACGCCAATTAAAATTCATCTCAAACCTACCCGGGTGTATTCTGCCTGCATGTGTTAGGAACTTTTCTCTCCATGCATTTCTTTCACCACTGTTACAAAAGAGAAATGCAGTCAAATGGAAACTAGTGTAAACTTCATGCAGATGATTCATACTGTTTCTATATTGCTGTATTTTACTGAAGCAATGCAAAGGATCATAATACTAGCACAATGCTTGAAAAACAGCAGTAGATTTTGAATAAAGAGCTCTGCATTCTGCTGGCAGCCGAGGAGTTCAAACAGAAAACATGCCAGTAGTATAGACCAATGCATTATCACCCCCTCCCTCTTGCTGCATAACTGTGCTTCATAATATGCCATAACATTGGCAAGCACAGCTCAGAGCTTTTTAAGAACACAAGGAAGCTCATGAATAATGGTTGAATCAGGAAAGTGATAATTAAATGAGACAACTGAATGCCGGTGGAGTCCCCAGTGGAAAATACTCTTCAGTGAAGATCATCTCCAGCTTTCATTTCCCTGGTTTTAGCAGTACATTGCTAAAGATATTTTTCAAACCAACATTTTAATGAAAATATTAAAGGTCCACACCACGTGTGGTATTTTCATATGTAACCTCTATTTTAAAATGTAAGGTATTGTGCTTCAAAGAAAAAAAAAGAAAGAAAAAAAAAACTTTCATTGTTGCCTCAGTGAGATAAAATATTTTGCTGTTTTACAGAACTAGTTGACACCATAAAATTTATATTAAAAAATGCAACAACCACTGATGGATAAATTGCAAGCATCCTGGCTTAGAAGTTTGCTTCATGTTTCTCCTTGTATAGGAGGTATAGTTATTTTCATTCCAGCCTCCGATTCCACCTACTTTGTGGCCTTGGAGCAAACATGGTTAGCTGGAGCATCTACTTTTCAGCCACCAGTCTCAAGGAAGAGAGCTCTAAGCTTTTTATACAATAAGTTTCTCTACTAACCTCCCTCCTGTCACAGCACCATGTTCCTTCTGAACTTGTGATGCAAGGAGAGGTAGCCATGTTCTTTGCACGTTATTCAGACTGCAGTGGGACTTAGAGCCAGAAGCTGCAAGCTGTGGACCCAACTCCATTGTGTTGTTCGTACTTGCCAAATAAATGCTTCTCCCACAGTACAGGAGTTAACCCCTCAAAAAGGAAATGAGAAATGAGTCTCATTATGGAACAAAAAAATTGCTATTAGACCACTAAAAGTCAAAGTGACTCCAGTGGCCTGAGATTCATGTGGACGTGTCAGTGAAATGAGACTGTGAGTGTAATACAACAGTTTTTGTGACTTATAGTATATGTAACATTCATTCATTCATTCATTCATTCATTTTTATTTGAAATAAAATCTTGTTCTTTTTTTATCACCTGTCTCATCATTCTTAAAAAAAAAAAAAAAAGCCAAAATTTACTCACAATGGACCTCAATGTCGCTTTTGAAACAAACTCAGAACATTTTTTTAATCGGTGGTTCTTCTATATCTGGCTTGACAGCTTTGCATTGAAGGTTGACAGGATATTTTTAACATCTGAAATGTGTGAATTAAAAGATCTGGGAAAAATTGTTTTGGGGTAGGTTGCTTATGAAAGACGTCGTACAGACTATTAGCATTTAACATATATTTATGTGATTTTCTGAAAAAAATGTCTTCATTATGCTGGAAAATGCAAAGGAAGAGGTAGGAATCCTTATACTAAATAGCACAAAAGGTCAAAAGCTTTATCACACCTACATCACGAGGTTGCAGAAACAGATTTCTCTCATTTTTAGAGGGAGGTTGTAAAAGCCTACATGGTTATTCACAGACCACTGTAATATTCATAGAGCCTTAATCCACTGTAACCACGGTTCTATGTCAGGTATGTATAAAGGCATATACTGCTGTTAGCCCAAACAAGGGGAATGAATAATATGAAATTTTGTATTATTTTCTAATAAAATATTTTCACATCTATAGTTGCTCCCTCTCTTGCTTCTCTGGATAGCTCAGATAACTTGGCCCATGCAGGTTTAACGTCTAACGGGTACACACAGATATTTTGGGACTCTCTTAGTTGTTCTGGTTCCATTTTACGCTGTGCAATCACAGTCATTTTCTACCAGAGGAAATGAACATGACTGTATAACCTTGTAGGCTAGGACACCCTTCTGAAAGTTGGAAAGCTCTGAATCACCTCTGTTCTCAGGCAGACAGCATGATGTGCAGTACTGACTTAAATGTTTATTTTCCAGCCAGATTGGTTGCCTGATCTAGTTCACTGTGCGGGCACACAAGCAAGGCTATGGAACAGCAACTGAAGGTTCTTGCTTAGGTTGGCATAACTACCGAAGGGTACGCTCCAAGTTAATTCCTTTATATCAGCTTGATTTCCACCACCCACCCACCCCAACTAGAAATTAAATACTTTATTTCAAAATTAACTAGATTTTTAAATTTTGTTTTAATGATTTTTCAATTTTTTTTCTGGGGGGAGGGGTGAGAATTGTTGGGAAACAATGACTCCAAACGGATTTCTTCCACAAATTTTACCTGTTAAAGCAAAGAAGCAGCAGAAAATAAGGTCTACTCTATGAGAATATACACAAATCTTACTTCATATTTTTTGCAGATAGTGCCTATGACACTGGCATTATGGAAAAAGACAGAGAGATGAGGTTATGCAGAGTGATGTTGCCAATTACACATTAGAGATGATTCAGATTATTTCTATGTGACTTCAGAAGAGTAATAAATTAGCACAGAAAGCTCCTTATAGCTCCCCATATGCTAATCTGTATATAAAAAGATTGGAAAAATGTCTTGAAATGCTACATGAAAGAGAACTTTAAAATTTCAGTCTTGTTAATAAAGTTATAGATGTCAATAACCAAATACAATCCTTTGTTTTCTGAAAAAATAAGGTGCCTTTGATGGCATAGGTTATGAGAATTGATTTCAGCCTTGGTGTTTGTCTTTGCAATCTTTAGGGAGAATTTGTTTGGTGAATAAGACTATCATTATCTCTCAAAATGGTTAGATTATTGCCTACACTTGGTCGCAGATTTAGGTAAATAATGTTTGCTTTAGTTTGCAATGTCAATGAGGAGGAGAAAAAATGATGTGAAAAAATGACCAAAAGCGGGTAAGCACTGACATAATTAAGCTTCGTCTTAATTAGTGTTATTATCATGTGTTTTGTATAGCAATCTATTTTAAATGGAAAAAAAGAGTGCTTCTTATTGTATACACCCACACAAAAATGAAAGCTGCAATGATAAAAATTTCACATTTATACTTTTGTTTGACAGAAATTTGCTTGAACAGAATTCTCTATGATTTTTAATGAGAAAAGTATAATCTTAAATAGTCTTAAAAGTGCATCTTTAAAGCTGTATGGTAGCATATCGGTTTTATTTAGATCATATTTTAAAAAATCTACAGTATCATTCCTAAAGCTGAGACAGACCAAAGAATGCTTGGAAGTGACGTCATCTAGTAAATTAGGAACCTTTGAATTATTACTTTTTCTTTGCCACTGCCTTTCAGGTTATCTTGAGGCATTTCTCCTAAACTGCTTCAGTATTCACAGCTGTAGAAAAGACATGACAATATTTAAGTAATTCACCAGTTCGTTAGAAGAAAAGATAACTTTCTGTTGGGAAATAAATTTCTAGTTGTAAAACATCAAAGGACTGATTCTGCAGTCTTGGCTTGCACTGAGACTGTGGGCAAAGAGACACTTTAATCCAGAGAAAAATCTGGGTTGATGGTAAAAAAGGTCGATTCTGCCCCTTTCCCTCCCTTGTGTGATGCGTTGCTGCAGCTGCACAGTGAGATGGGTCAGATAACCTCCCTGGCCAGCCGCCAGCCTTGCAGACAAACGATGGCGTTGGAAAAATGGCAGGGGCAAAAGGGGCAGCCCTTCTCGGGAACAGAGCTGATGCTGGGGAGAGCTGGCTGTGGAACCATGGCCTGAGTACGGCCGGGGACGTTGCTTGAGGTGGACCACCTCTCTGTGGGAGAAGGCTGGGGGAATGCCACCCTGGGGAGAATGGTGAGATGTCCTCTTACCTTTCCTCCTCCTTCTCAGTCATTTACATGGCCGGTGTTTCCTGGAATGACACCAGGCACAGAGACAAATGAAACCAGCATTTCAAACATTGCACATTTTTGTCTTTGCTTTCTTCCTCCTCCTTTTCCCTTGTCCTTTCTTAAGTTTATTCTTTTAAACAGGGGAAAACAGGAAGATCTAGGAAGGAGAATAATCAGCTGAAGGAGAAAAAACAAAAATAAGGTTAAACAGTTTAGTGAAGAAGTGACATTTTTGGCTATTTGTGATACCACATACTGACATTTTTTCTTAAGGAATTGTCTTCCTCTCTCTCTCGCTTTCTCTTTCTTTTAAAAATACTTATTCCAAATATGTACACATATGTTTTCCCTGTATAATTTGCCCATGAGTGTGGTGTAGAAATGTATGTCACCCAAGACCAATAAAACTACAGCTGGTTAAACCAGGCAGTGCTATTAATTACTTAATTGTCTCTATTTGCAGAGTTCACTTCTAAGTAATGAGTTCCTTCCTCATTTATTCATAATTTTACACAAACATATTTCTGACAAAAAGAGTGAATAGGGTCCCAAATTTATTATCTTGTCTCTCATTAGCCAAATGATTAATTGTATTTTGTTTGTTACTTGTATTCTTCATTTGTCCTAGAATAAATTTAATAAAGAGGGCAACCTTTTCCTTCTTTCAGGTAGAAAGGAACCTCAGTTAGGAAAAGTCAGAATTCTATGGAGTTTTCAACCTGGGGTTTTTTTTTTTTTTTTAATTCCACCCCTTGTTTCAAAACCACTGTAAATAAACAAATTCCTGTAATCCTTCAGGAGTCATGTTAAAGAGAAATTACAGCTGTAACCAAATAAGAGCATTTGTTTTTCACATAAATGGGAAGATTACAGTGCAAGTTGTAGCCAGCACCATAAAGGTTTGTTAAAGCATGTTGCTAAAGCCATGAAGCTTTTTATGTAAGCATTACTTTATATTCCCCTATATACTCACCTAAATTAGCTCACATACTACCGGGGGCAAAATACTTGTTTTTCAGTGTAAAATTGTACAGATCATATCTTTGGTAACTTTACTGCCTCTGCACTACAGAACAAGTATTTGGAATTGGCAAGGGTTAACTTCTGTCATTGTCATGCAAATTCATTTTAGTTGGTGAAGTTATGAACCTTTCAGAAATCAAAGCTGGTACCTGGCTAAGTAAATATTTGGTGGAGTTTAGTAACTAAAATCTCCCAAACCTGCCCCTCTTGTGATGTGGCTTGAGCCTCTATCACTGTTTGCTGCAGTTTGCATCTGCTACCTCCAGAGAAGGTATTCCATTACCTTCCTTTTCTAATTTACAAGACTTATGCTAATCCATACTCATATTAGGAGCACAGAGTCATCATATTACAAACTGCGTGGAGGTCTTCTTTGTCATGGAGCAGCCTGCAGACTTTCTTATTTAAATGTTTAATCCCTGATTGAGGTACAAATCTTTAAATGAAATTAATTTTAAAATTATAACTGTTACTTGCACATATAAATAATTCTGGGAACCCTGATTCATGCATTTCAAGCTCTGAAAATCAATACAATAATCACCTTTTCACCTTTTACAACAGATGCGGTGCACAGCCCTGAGAGACTCTGGGTTCCCGTAAGCATGGGCACGCCGTGCTCCCACTGCAGCTCCGTGGCACTATGTGATCGTCGGCATACCTCTCCAGAGAGCACCGCTGCGAAGAAGGACAGGAAACAGCTGAGAGTAAGAATTAGGTTTATATCAGCTAACACTGAGAAATTAATGAAAACCACTAGGCTCAGTATTTCCACTAATCAAAATAGCCTTTGACTTCAGTTTTGAGAGCTAAATGTAAAAGAAGCATTTAAGAAAATAGAACAAAAGAGAATGGAATAGTATGGATGATGTCCTTAAACGTCTTAGAAACCTCCAAAAACTAGCTGAGGGATGATAAGCAAAAAATAAGACCTGTATTCCAAGAATGAAAACCCGAAGCTTGAATTAGGCACCTTACTTCCTCATAGCCAATGCAGGAGCGTTTATGTGCTTCTGAATGCTGATCCAAGTGATGCATCCAGGATCACCCAAGGAGGCCTGTGAGCCAGAGACAAACTTTATCTCAGCTTTCTTGAATTCCTATGCAGTAATTTAATTTCTGGATTACATTGAAAATCTATTCAGGGAAGATTCATAATTATTTAAAAACAACTCAGTTTTCCTATTTCTGTGTCAACTTTTATTTTTTATTGGTGTTACATAAGACACAGCTGGAGTAGAAAAGCACTTGTGTGTCAGTCATGTGAACGTATGTACCTCAGCTGTAAAGAGCAGACCACACTGGGGCTGAGAAAGAGTACTAGCTATGGTTTTAGGTGATACCATTTAGTGTCTTTAGTCTCCTTAAATGATGAAAAGCTGATGGAATTAGGTCATCTAATACTCCCATTATTGTGGATTTCAGAAATCCTTTTTTTTTTTTTTTATATTTCTTGTACCTTGGACCATTTTCAACCTCAGAGTATCCAAGTGCAACTAATGGGACTTTGCTCCAACTTAAAAAGTAACAATTATGGTCTTTACCCATGACTCAGCACAAAACATTTTTGCCCAAATGGTGGATTTTTCAGAGTTGTTAGTCCAGTTTATGAAACATGAGTCCATTGAAACTGTTCTACAGCCTTGAATAGAACATCTAAGTTAATGCTCCAGTAATTACATTGTGTACATATGGCATTAGGGAGTTGTATTCATAATGCCTCAATTAAGGAATCCAATATAAGCATATACTTTCAGAAATTATTTTGCAAAATTTGGTAAAAAGCTGTCAATCTTTTGTGAAATTAAAGTAGAAATTTTTTTCAAGTAGTGCTTTGCTTTTTCTCCTCCCCTCCAAACACACCTGTTGCAAAACAGAGTGCACAATTTTAGTAAGCCTGAAGGTTCTTTTCTTTTTGTGGAGCATGTCCCTGTCTCCCATTAATTTTGCATAACATATGAAAAGTTGCAAGCATTTCTTTGAGACCTGGAGCTAAGAGCTGTATCTTACAGACTTGTTTCCTGTGGTGAGTTGATTTGGCTTGCAAGAAGGTATGAGTTCCAACTAAAATTTAACTGATTTGAGGTTTCAAAAAGTCTTTTTTTTTTTTTTTTCCTTTTATACAAAAAAGGTGCAAATTTGCCCTGTAGACCTTTTTCTCAGTTAGGCCACATACTCTCCTTTGCCCATTCATCTATCAACTTTATTCATCATCACTGCAGAGTACTATCTGTCAAGCTAGATTGATACTGGCAGTGGATTTAAAAATTATTGTGGTTGGGAAGACACACTGTTCCAAGTCCAGCTAAGGTCAGAGAAGGCCTTTTATTCTAAAATGTTTGCAGTTAAATTAAATGCATGTGCAGTGGCAAAAGATGTTTTTGAAAGTATCTGATTTTGTTACTCTAGCAGATGAAGTAATTTGAGCTGAAATGATTTACACTGTCCAATAATTAACTTTCTAAGCTCTACCACAGTTACATTAAAATTACGTAAGGCACACGCTATGCTTTTTGTAAAGCCAGAGAGGCAAACAGGGTAGAACTTATACTTTCAAGCCTGAATTTTACCCTCTACAAGCACCTGTTTCAATTATGAGGAAGAATATGTCCCCTCGACTTTATCTTTTCATTTAGAAGGATTACCTGAGGTCTTTAAATTGTCCGTGAATATATAACATAGAAAGCTCAAAGATAGCTTGTTTTGGCTTTGTATGTGGGGGCAATAGCTTTAAAGGGAGCTGCTCAGATGTGGCATAAAGTACAGTTTGCAAGATCTCAACAGCAGACTACCAGATTAGGGGCAGTGATGTCTCTTTTTTATGCAGACTACTTGCTTCAGGATGTTTTTTAGGTTGTACCTCTGGATTTCTTGACGATGCTTCTGTGAAGACCAAGTGCAATTTTGACAGAATCCTGATATATTCAGATTTCTTGCAGTCTCTAAATCTAACCATTGTTAAAGCACATACACTCTGTGCAATGATACACAGATGATGAGCTGCTGTGTACTGGCTTCCACTTCTCCAGTCATTCATTTCCCAAGTGACCCCTCTTTTCTCTTCTGAGCAATATGCTAATGTTTAAGTATTTATTGATCATTAACACTCCATTTTATTTTTAAGGGGAGAGGCAAAAGGATTCCCTTGTAGCCAATTACAGTTTTACCAAAGGCCAAAAGTGAGAAAAGGAGTGGGAAAGGGAGGACTAGTAGTGCTGAATGAACTACATGGGTCACAAAATGCCATCATTCATATGTGATTACATGGCACCCACTTACTGGGTTCTGATTTCAGGATAAGTTCACTGCAGATATTAACCTGGAAATCGTGGAATATCTAAAGGAGTCTATTTTGGAAATCCTGTTTTCCTTTTTGCAGCATACTTGGAGGACAGATACTGGAGAAATTTTGTCTTACTGCCATTATTATTTCAGGTTTTGCTTGCCATCACGTTAACTTTCAAGGAGATGCTGCATATCCCACTTAGGTGACTGTTTAAGTTTTGTTCAGCAAGTTGCTTATTAATACAAAATAAGCTTCCCTGTGGATTTAAGCATTCCCCAGCCATGCAGGGGAAGTACATTCTACTTCCTTGTGGTCTAAGAAGCTGCTCTGGGTTTTTACTAAGCACTGTTTACTTTCTCAGCAGACTGGATGGTCCATGTGCCTGAGAAACACGAAGTATCAGAGAAAGAGCTGGTAGTCCGTGGTGTAGTGAGATGAAACCTCCAACAATTAAAAAAAATTCTTGAGGGGGAAGAGGCACAAAAGTCCTCCAATGCTAATTATGTAAAAGGTAGAGATTAGTACATTTTCTAATTATGTTCACCTATTTCCATCCCATTTGTTTTTCGTGTTTGGTTTTCATGAATAAATTAATTTCACCATGAGCAGTGAAAAGCAGTCTCAAAGAACTTCCTTGTTTGGGACTCAAGGGTTTGTGTGGAAGAAATGATTGCTTTCTGATGGCCCTGGTTACGGAGGAAAATTCCTGATCAGACAAGAGGATTGGCCTGCGAACTGTATCTGAATTTGGAATACTGGAGTGCAGTAGGCAGGTCTCATAGTTTCATCGTTTACACAATCTTCTTTAACAAGGGCTCATAGAAGTAAGCCATGAAAAACTCAATTTAATCCTTCCTTATTTTATGGCTGTTTTTTAAAACATCACTAGTTTTTTCCCCTTATTCATTTGGAAAATAATACAGCATTTGAGTTGTGGAAAGCGAAGTAATATTTATTTAATAAAAAGCTGTTTCTATTGGATTTTTTGTTGGAAAGACAACTTTTAAGAATTGCTCATCTAGACTTTGATTTAAATTTCCTTTGTCAAGGAAAGAAAACTTGACTTTGAAAGAAAACATCCAACCAGTGCCCCATTAAAATCTCAGACACAGAGGTTTTATTCATACCTTATCATAGCTGTTACAAAGCCTGTTGTCTGTTGCTGTTCGTCTTCCTCTACTTTTTTGCTTCATACATGTTGTACCAATCCCACTTCCATGACTCACTGCATTTAATAATCATGTTCACATTACATGCTTTTCCAGCCATTGCTTTCCTGCCCTCTCTCCATATTCCTACTGTCCATTTTTCTTATATTAAAAGGACTCCTACAAGAATTTAATTTTGAGTTAAATCTCTTCCCCCACCCCCTTAGGCTGTGAGGCTGAATTAAATAAATCCTACTAAAAGTAATAAACCACTCCTAGCTGTGGCCTGCTGATACCAGTTGTCAGGCTGTCAGAGTGAATGCGAGGACCGAACTCACTGTCACTGCTACGGGCGGGGGAAATAAGAATCCAAAAAGCTGGGAAACCATCAGCATCAGAAATGCTGTGTCTCAGACCTCAAAGGAGAAGAGCTGATCCGGAAAAAGTGGTCTTCCTAACAAAAATAGTTATTTGCACTGGCCTAGTAGAAATGATTGCTGTCAGGGTCAGTGTACACAAAGTGAGTGTGGCAGTACTGATGCAAACACGTACTGGACGTTGCAAGGGACACGAAAACCTCCCCCCAGACAAAACTCCAAAACAAAGAGAGGGAAACCTGAAGAACTGCCTCTTCCAAGCTCTCTGGGATACTGCAAGTGAGCACTGTAACATGGCAGAATTTATGGGTGTGACTAATAGAAGGTGACAGCTCAGTTCAGATCTCTCTGCCCGTCTTTAGTGAGACCATTTTAATGAAATGTTTGTTTACTCTTCAAAAGCTGAACTCAGCTTGCAGGGAATGCCTGTTTTGTATTTGTCTGAGCCTGGCTTGGGAGAGCTAGATGTTATAAGTGACTAACAAACCATAGCGTTGGTGAGCTGGTGTCTTATGGGAACAACAGCAGCTCAGAAAATAACAGCCACTTCTTTGCTACAGGCAGCAGATTCTTGCCTTCAGGATAGCCATAGCTATAGGAATTCCCAGGGGAATGAACACAGGAAAGGATCAGGAAAGATACTTTAACAGGGGTTATTGGAGCACATTGGCGGATGGGCTATTTTCAGCAATTACTGTAGCAAATTGACATGATGCTGCCACCATTCCCTAAGCAAAATATAGCTGTGCAAAATGCTTATAGCAAGTAATGGTAGATGACTATAAAAAAAGAGAGATTTTAAGAAAACAACAACAATAATAATAATAATGGTGAGAGGTAGCTGCATGCAACAACACATACATTTTTTCTTGCCTTTCACCACAAAGGAAACAAAACCCAACCAAATAGGATAAGCATGTTTCAATACTGGGATACTAGAAATCTAGGTGGATTTTTTTCCTTCCCCCCCCCCCCCCCCCCCCCCCCCCCCGATTTTAATCCAAGAAAAACCTGGTGCAAAATACAAGAAGACATGCTAAGCCCTGCCTGTAGTAAACATACTGGATCATATATCAAGGGTCCCAGTTAAGATTAAGAGTTAAAAGAAGAAGGGAAAGAAAAAAAAATTAGGCTTTAAAAGCACATCTTTTTCTCAAAAGACTGAAAAGATGTTAGTCAGCATGGCATCTGAATTTTTTGTGTGCTTTTACATTGGAAAAGAGAAGGATGCACAAAGATTAACTATAGAAAATAGCACCGCATGGGGTACAACTGAATGCCCCGTGGCTTGCCAGAACATTCCCGGCATTGCAAGCCTTTGCAGACAAGACCATCATTCTCTGATGCAGCTACAGCAATTTTCCAACCGCTCTCTCCAAGATCTGCAACCCTGCACCAAGCTTTCCTCCGCACCCAACTGCACCGTCGTGTGTTTGTTCCCTCCTGGGTTTCACAGAAAACTGGTCAGCACGAGCTTGGCCCATGAACTCCAGGTGTCCACACCGCTGAGGAGATAGTTGGGTTTGTCTCTCCTCCCTGTCACCACAACGCAGGGTTCGTGATTTCTCCCTTGCAACCCATGTCGGCATTCCAGTGCAAACTAGACTTCTCATTTTCTTTTTCCCCTTGAAATGCTACAGCTTCAATAAATGTAACTACAAGATAATTTTATATTCTGCTAAATTTTCAGCATCCCAAAAGCTAATACTAATGAGCACAGATCAAGTTCTGCTACTTGGATTAGGAAACAGACAAATCATTTAAATATCATCTAGAACGCCAGCCTTAATAAAAATGGATGCCAAGACACTGTAATGTTCATTTAATCGTTGATGAGTACTCATATAACATTTATGGCAGTTAGTATTGGTCAAGGTAACTGCAGATAAATATGTTTCTTATCTTACCGGATTGCTAAGATATAGCAATCCAGGAAGAGTAGTACACAAATGAGATGTTACATACTTCGTACTAAGTATTCTGCATTTTATTGTTCACAATACCTTATTATTAATTTTATCACTATCATTATATAAGTTACTATGAACTAAAAAATTGAGGAAGTTTATTTTGTAAATATTTTCTGGTTAAAAAGATGATTATCCTGCTAGCCAGTGACAACTTTTTTTAAAGAATGTCTTGTGAGGTGGGCTCCAAGATTGGCAGTTACTTCAGCAGTGGCAAAATTTAATCTTTTGTGCCCTGGTCTATGGTTTTTCTCATTTTTCCTTCATCTCTGAAAAACTTTTTTCATTGCTTTTACACAGTCCCTTTTAAGGGATCTTCTTTGCAAAGCTTCTTCTGTTGAAATACACCAAATATACAAGTAGAGATTTATAGATTATGCACAGAAGACACTTTTTAAAGAAAATCTCTATATGCTCTTTGGCATGCACATCACAGGAGCATATGGACAGATAATCACACTTTAAATTTTATCATAGAGCAGATGAAAAAGATTATTTTTTTTTCTTATTTTGGCCTTCTTTTCCTTTTTTTTGTTTTTCTGAATAAAAATTTTGTGGAAAGTGGAATATTTATGATTAGGATATTTTTCCCTTATCCCTTGGATGGTGTTTTAAAGCAGTTTTACTAGCAACAGCTACATCTTCACCACATTCTATCTCAAAAAAAATGCACTTATACTTGGATGGAAACATTTTTCATATTTCAGTATGAAAGTTAATGGGAATTTTATATACAAAACCTGAATTTTGCTCAGATACTGAAATTCTCTGTCAGCCAAAGGTAATAGCAGAATTCATATTGAAGTAAATAAGTTTTAAATTTAAAAGTTACACTTTTTCCCTACTTTGAATGGTATTCTAATATATTTTCATGAATACTTAAAATCTAAGGGTGATTTTGAGCCCAGAAGTTCTTAACTGATAGCGAACTGAAAAAAAAAAAAAAATTAAAATCACCTTTGTTCGGCAATTTCAGTAGTGCTTTCTCATCATAGAAGAGTGTACTGCATTTTACAATTACAGCATCCAGCATAGATACTGGGCAGCATTACCTCTCTTTCCAGGCCAATGCACAGTCCTGCATTGAGTCCAGAGGAGGCCACGAAGCTGATCAGAGGGCTGGAGCACCTCTCCTGTGAGGACAGGCTGAGAGAGTTGGGATTGTTCAGCCTGGAGAAGAGAAGGCTCCGCGGAGATCTAATTGTGGCCTTCCAGTACCTGAAGGGGCCTACAGGAAAGATGGTGAGGGACTGTTTATCAGGGAGTGTAGTGACAGGACAAGGGGTAATGGGTTTAAGCTGAAGGAGGCTCGATTTAGACTAGATGTTAGGAAGAAATTCACTGCGAGGATGGTGAGGCACTGGAACAGGTTGCCCATAGAGGCTGTGGATGCCCCATCCCTGGAAATGTTCAAGGCCAAGTTGGATGGGGCTTTGGGCAACCTGGTCTAGTGGAGGGTGTCCCTGCCCATGGCAACTAGATGATCTTTAAGGTCCCTTCCAACCCAAACCATTCTGTCATTCTATGTTAAATATTTTATATTAAAAAGGCACAATTGATAGCCTACGGCTGCTGAATTTCAACATTACTATGTGGGTTATTTAAGTTCCACGCTGTAATTGAAAAATAGCACCTCACTGTTCTAGTAGCCTCTAGGCTTATATTTTTACTACTTTAGGTAACCATTTAAAACTAAAATATTCTGGGTTATCAATTCAATGGAGAAGATGACGTGCTTATGAAAAGAACACTAGTAACTCAATCAGCACATATCTACCAGTCATCTTTTTTTGGATCTTTAGAAATTTTTTAAGCAGTTTTTTGAGCTGAACTTAAATTTGATCCCCCGCAAGCTTTTCTTATTGAATGCAAAGCAGTTTGTTATAATTTAAAAATTCTGTGTGACAGAGAAAAATTTATAGGCTTGTTCACATTCGATTAGATAACCTTCAATGGTAACATCTTCTGATGGACTTATGTACCATTTTTCATAGGCTGAGATTTTAAAAATAGCCTGGATAAACCCAATTTTGTTTACTTGTTCTTAAACAACTTGCAAAGGCACTTGTAGACTTTATCTTGTTTAACCCAGCTAAAATAAATGTGATGAAGGTGCCACCTTTATCACCCATCATCACACTCACCATAACACTATTCAGCAAGAAGGTACTAAAGAGCAAATGTGGCTTAATCGGCAGAATCTTTGTCCATCTTATCAAGTCCTAAGTTCCTGCCCAAAGATGTTTTTTGAAACACCTCTAGAAATCACATTTTCCCTAAGAAAGAGAGGAAGTAAATTTCAAAATTATTATTCCTTCTAGAGAACTACTGTCTATCACATAATGAAAGTAATTGCCCCCACTGTCAACAGCACAGCAAGAAGGGAAAAAAGTGAAGGAGAAAGTGGCTAAGGGCTACGTTACGCCTTGTGCACCAGAGCTGAATTTCTTTTTGTGCCTTAAAACTATCCTGCAATATCCTTCTTTTGTTCATATAGTAGTGGTAGGTACGGGTTTTGAAAAATTGTGATCTTGGAGAGAAAAAAGGGATTGATTCAGTGCAGATGTAAGTTAGAGGTGCTTCAGAGATTCTCTAGGTAATGAAGACCATAAATTCCCAGAACAGGCCATTGTGCCATCCTGAGATCACGGTACATTGCTAAGTTTTGGAAGCACTCCTGACTGTCAGAAAGTTATTAAGCTATGAAATCTTACTGCTGAATATTTTTATATACCATTGAAATTTAGTTTTGCAGGACTAACCTGCAAAATTCCAACCTGGTAGGGAGGGTATTTAACACAATAGATGTGAGAGGAAATGTTTGGCTGTCACAGATATACTTTTGGGTTAATTTCACTGACTTCACAGGAATGATTCTGGGTTTAGATCAGTGTAACTGACAACTGAACGTACTCTTGAATCTATAATGTTTAAGGTTGTGATAAATAAATGCTTCAGGCAGATGATTAAGTACATATTCATCAATCACCTGAATGCTATTTTGCAAACCACGATGGCAAAAATGGCAGAGCATGCACATACATTGCAAAGGGACCAGCTTTCTGATGTGGGTTAAAGTGGTGCGTAGACTTGATATCTCCAAAGTCAGGAAGGAAAATCAGAAATGTCGAATCAGAATCTACCCTAGAGAGCCGCTCTGCTGATATCTTCACCTGTGTGACAGCCAGATCTGGGAATTCATCATACTTTTAAAACTTGACTTCTGTAAATATCAGCTACGAAGAATAGTACCTTGAAAAACTGAACTCCAGCATAGAATAAAAATATTCTGAATACACAGATAGCAGAAGGAATTTAATAGAATATGAGCCAGTGACCATAATATTTTTGAGAATATTAATGCCCAAAATTTGACTGCAGATCTCTACTATTACTCTCTTTAAATGAAGAACTGTTTTAAATGTTACTTTGATTGATTGTTTTTAATAAACCTCTAGATAGACTTGTGAAGCTTGAATTCTCTTGCTTACACGGGTAAGGGTGCTGTTAAAACCACTGGCACAAATTCCCTACTGGCTTGGATTAGTGTAACTCTGCAGGATTCAGTTGGGATACACCAGCATAAATGTAGCTAGTAAGTGGAAAAAGAGACCAAACAGTCTTGTGTTATTCTGAAATCCGTGTGAGCCTCCTTTTTTTGCATGAGCTACATTCCAAATCCAGGCTCCATTTTTGCAGAAGATCGATAGAGTTATGTCTGCTTCTGCCTGGTTCTCATCGGAGCCTTCCATATTCCACACGCACTATGCCAGATTTATTGCCTGTGTATTGTCACTGAGTAGACTGAAATACAACAGGAAGGAAATGTAGTCCATTTTGGTTTTACATGCAAAAGCTTAATTAAATTAAAGTATTGGCACATTCAGTTCTCACACAGACCTGAATAAAAGTGAAATAACTCCAGTGATTTTGATGATGATACCTTAAATGTACACCAGAAATAAAACAGCTTTTATTGCCACATCTGTTTTGTATTGTACGGTACTCCTATAACACTAGATACTAACACTAGATACACTGTCTGAGAAACTATCTGATATGCTGTATACAACTAGACTGCTTTTGAGCAATCCATATTGTCTTGTATTGCACAAGAATTCTGCTGTATGTGTTTTCAGCACAGTAAAATAAATTACATATAAACTGAAGAAACACCATGCTAACAAAAGTTACTGTCAAAAAAAAAAAAAAGATAAAGAACAAAGAGGAGTGTGAGGAGAAGAAAAGGTGAAATGAAAAAGATGTGCAAAGTTAAGAGAAAAGAGAACACAGCTATATAAGTGAGCCATACATAAGTAAGAGGTTATAATATGTATCTTTCATTCTAAACAATGCCTTTTTCTGCACTTTTTTTTAGATGAATGGACTGGAAATATCACACCTAAGTCAATTAAGAGAAAGATGCCCCTTTACTTTGTTCAACCTGAATCAAAGCTCCTAGGCAAGTATAAATGTATTGTACAGTGAATACAGAGGTCAGTGAGGAAGGCAATGAAGTCTTTTCATCAGAAGAAAAATGATGATTTAAAGCTTAAGCTCTTTCAAAGGCACTTGGGGAAAAAAATGACATGCTGCTAAAGGTAAAACAGAAAGAAAACCCAAACAGCCTCCCTCTCATTATTTATCACAATTAAATAATCAGAGAGATGCATGGTCTTGACTTGCTACAGCATATTCTCTGTTTTGTTTTGGTTTTGGAAGAGCTAGTTAATCAGAGCTTTTTATTTTTCAGTTTCAAAAGCCTGTAGACTCTCATTGACCATATGAATCCATGATGAAATAAAAAAATCTGATTTAAACCCACACTTAAAGATAGCATTGATTATTTAGACTAATGCCAGGATATTCAATCTTATATCTGAATTTCCTTGGTCTAAAATCATACAGGTCACTTATTAATCTAACTTCCACATGCTGTGAGTGAAAGTGTTTGCATTTTAGGGCAACGTACGAAATAAAATTAAAACATTGAACCCTAATCTGCAGATGGAGGACTGTTTGGGGAAGGGCATTGGTGCTTGCCAGTCTTCCTATTTTACCTGGTTATTACTAGAGACCAAATGGTGGGTTAGATCACTACAGCTTTTCTTACTTTCTGCTGTTGCACCAAAAATTTTCACCTTCAGTATCTCAGAGATGCTCCTGCATCTATATATCTATATCACCTTCCAGAAGTGTTGCATCTTCACAGATGGTGGAGACCTCCCATAAACTGGCAATACTTTTCCCTCAGGGTTCTGGGAACGTGGTCCTAAAAAAAAAAAAAAAAAAAAAAAAAAAAAAAAAAAAAAGGAAGGCAGGAAAAGCACCTTCCTGAGCTACTAGGAACACACTAACAATCTGCAGCTGGGTTAGCTGGAGATGGGAAAAAGGAATAAATCCAATGGAGTGCTTTAGTCTTCAGTCCACTGATCTCTGTAGCAGCCAGTGGAAAGGAAGGGATAGAGTTCAAGTATTTGGCCACCACTAGCTTCTCTGACAGGTTCTTGTCAAATTCAAAACTGGCTTTTCCAGATCAATATTTCATTCCAGTTTTCCTACTACAACCTCTGTTTTTATGAAATCATTCTCCTTGAAAAATATTATATTTAAAATTTGGAGGATAAAAATATTATATTTAAAATTTGGAGGATAAAATTATAAAACCATAATTTCAAATGGTTTTGTTTTAAAGATGGCATTTCTTTCTTTTCTGTCATGCCTATTCTGGATATAGGAATGGTCCTCCCTATATAGCCCTGAAGATTTCCAAGCAGTCAGCCTCTGCCTGTTATTTGCTTGAGCAAGTCCTTCTAAAGTTGCTAAGTGAAATAGTTCAAGTTCTTTCTTCTTTTTGTACGTAATAGTTGTTGCAGTTCTCCAGGCCTGAGTGAGAAGATGTGAGAAACTTTGCAGTGAAGAAGGGGGAGGAGGTGCTCCAGGCACTGGACCAGAGATCCCCCTGCAGCCTGTGGTGAAGACCATGGTGAGGCAGGCTGTCCCCTTGCAGCCCATGGAGGATGATGGGGAGAAGAAATTCCCCTGCAGGCTGTGGACGACCCCACGCCGGAGCAGGTGGAGGCACCCGAAGGAGGCTGTGACCCCATGGGAAGCCCACGCTGGAGCAAGCTCCTGGCAGGACGTTTGGACCTGTGGAGAGAGGACCCCACGCTGGAGCAGTTTTTCTGGCAGGACTTGTGACCCTGTGGGGGACCCACGCTGGAGCAGTTTGCTCCTGAAGGTCGGCTCCCCATGGAAGAGACCACGCTGGAGCAGTTTGTGAAGGACTGTAGCCCGTGGGAAGGACTCATGTTGGAGAAGTTGGTGGAGGACTGTCTCCTGGGGAGGGACCCCATGCTGGAGCAGGGGAAGAGTGTGAGGAGTCCTCCCCCTGAGGAGGAAGGAGCAGCAGAGACAGTGTGAGGAACTGACCACAACCCCCATTCCCTGTCCTCCTGTGCTGCTGCAGGGGATGAGGTAGAGAATTTGGGAGTGAACTTGAGCCCAGGAAGAAGGGAGGGCTGGGGGGGTATTGTTTTAAGATTTGGTTTTATTTCTCATTACTTTACTCTATTTTGCTTGGTAATAAATTAGATGAATTTTTTTCTAAATTGAGTCTCTTTTGCCCATGGCAGCAACTGGTGTACAATCTCTCCCTGTCCTTATCTTGACCCAGGAGCCTTTTGTTATATTTTCTCTCCCCTGCCCAGCTGATGAGGGCAGTGACAGCGTGGCTTTGGTGGGCACCTGGTGTGCAGTCAGGGTCAACCCACCACATTTAGCCAACATATTTACACTAACAGGTTGGTCCGTAAAAACTGTGTTAGGTAGAAAAGTTTGTTTAAATGATTCCTGGTACTGCAAGTCCAAAATATCTTCCTGGAAACTTTTCAGTCTTAATTTCATGTGTATATATGAATATATATATGCGTGTGTCTGTGTGTGAACTGATCTTTATAGAGGGACGCAATGACTTTATTTTAATAATTTCTTCATTTAACAATTGTCTGTGCCATTTTAAGTTTTCAAACTGCAAATTACTCTTTTACTGTAATTGTGGCATTACTCCATTCGAGACAACATCTTCATTACAGCGTTCTGCTTTTGAGTCATTTCCTCTCACATAAACCTTTATAAATAATGGACTTTTTGGCTTAATGCCCAACCATTATCTTTTTTTTTTTTTCATTTTGGCAATTAAAACATTTTTTTAAGCTGAATCTGAATTATTCCTGTGTGTGTAAAATAAAAGGGAGGATATGCCTGCCACCACTATTGCCATCTAACTCCCTAGACTCCTCTGCAGTCCTAACAAAAAAGTGCGTCCAGAACACAATTTTCTTTCTCTCATGGCAAAGATTTGAGCCTAATTTGTTATAACTCTAACAACAAGCTGGTTATTTTTCTAAAACTTTTACTTTGTAGAAAAAATTTAGGTTTTTGTTGCACTAGAGGGAAAGACAACAATTAAAAAATCTCATTGCCAAAAATCCTGCTCCTTCAGTGAGAGAACCCAATATTCAGTATCTTATCCAATGAACACCTGTCAGCTGAAATGAGGAAGACACTTATGCAATGTATTGATGGCTACACACAGCATGTAAGGTTTCTCCACAGAATATAAGTTTTCTATTTAAATCCTTTTGTAAAATGGGGCAATAAGCTTTCCCACTCAGATGTGTGCAGCCAGTCCCTTGAGCAAAAGGTATCCCATGAATGGGTTTGCCTTTTCCCAAGGAAGGAGTAACCCACACTGTCTTTCTCAGTCACTTATGTGCACTATTCGGAGTTTATGTCCTTCCACAGTAGGTAGGGGTTTTGTCTGCGCAGGATCAGGTTGATTAGCAGATACTGTAGTATTAATAAGCGAAGTGGCTTCTGCTGGATTTGTATTCCGATGCCTGAAGGTCCCAGCACCCGTCACTCCAAGTATAGTTTTTTACTGTTCCATTAAAGGCTGGTATGTGATAGGGGATGTGATTGGTCCAGGTGTCTATGAGTCCTGTAGTGTGATTTGATTCTTTCTGGAGTGCTTTATTGCCATGAGGCTTGTTTTTCAAGGCCCAGGATGGTGTTTCAGGCAGTGGTATGGGTCACAGGATATGCTTCTGGCCATCTGGTAGTCACTTCCAATGTTGTAAGCAAGTGACGTTTGCCTTGGCATGCTCGTGGCAGTGTGATATAATCAATCTGCCAGGTCTCCCTGTATTAGCTATCATCCTCTGTGCCAGAAAGCCAAGCTTTACCTGCTTGGCTTTCTTGATTATGGCATATTTTGCATTCACAGGATAACCTGTGCAATGGTCTCAACTAGTCATGTCCACACCTCGATCACAATGTTGCATCCCTTCCTAGATGCCTTGATGTGTCACGGGCCCACTGAGCAATGAATAAAATATTGGTGTGTTATTAACACTGTTTTGATCACTAGTCTAAAACACAGCACTATACAGGTTGCTTAATTATGAAGAAAATTAACTTCATCTTTATTCTATATAACTCTCATCTACATTTTGAGAGGCAGCAGAGGCCTTTTTCTGGCAAGAATATGTCCTCAGAGTTTAACTATCATCTTGTACTCAGGAGCCTTTGGCAGACAAAAAAAGGACTGACTCTGAAAAGGAGGGAACAACTGAGCTCTGAAAAGACCATATACCAAATGAAACTGAAGTGTTCACAGCTGTGTAAGTTTCATGGCCTTCTTGCTCTCAGGTGATATGGTCATAAATATTTCCTCCCTGACTGCTCTTGCTCTCTGGCATCTTGACTCCAAAAAAGCCTGTGACTTCAAACCTCACTGCCTATTCCTTAGCTGGACAAGTGAATACTGCATTACTATAGAATAGGAATTCAGCATGGAATTACAATGACTGTGTGTGCTCATGACTACATTTAGCAGGGAATACAGCCTCTGGATAACTGAGATGGCATGCCACTTTTATCTATCCTTACCCTCCACAGCCCCAGCTTGTTAACCACAGCATGTGAGTTGCACTGCAGACCCACTTGATTTACTGCCCTAAAATGTGAAGACAAAAGGCAGAAAACAACCACTCTGAGAAACTGAATTCAGATCCAAGTGCATCTTGAAGGCAAGATAAACATACCTTCCAGATAGATCATCTAAAAAAAAAAAAAGAGAAATGTATGTGTAAATTTTGCAAATCGAGCATCATTTCACTCATATTGTGTCTGTCATATCAAGTAAGCACTAGTTTGTCTGTACTAGGCAACCTTGCACATAAGCTGTGTATGGGGGTTTTTTTGTTTGTTTGTGGTTGGTTTTTTTTTTAATTTCAAGCACCTGCTAGTTAGTTTTAAAAGGTGGCTAAAAAAAATGAAATTAAGACAGTAGAATATTTCATATAATTTTCAATTTGGTTCAGCTTTTCAGCTGCTGATGGAGCTGCCAGATACAAATACAGCCTCTTGGATTGGCAAACTGTATTCACACAAAGATTAAGAATTAGATTTTGGGGGATATTACTTGGAAAAGAATGTGAAAGAAAAAATGAAACTATGTTTATCCTGTAACTTGGTACTGAGAGCATTTCACTTAAAATTGATTGTAAATGCAAATCCTAGCATTAATGGGTTTAAGTCATTGATATGAGATCTTAATTGATTAATATGAATGTAAAAACAGAGTCCTTAAAAAACAGGGAGAAAAATTAGTACCTACTTGTAAAAGAAAAAAAGGAAATGTTTAAAAGGCATGTTTTCCTGGTTTTGTCTTTTTTTTCCTGACTATAATAAAGAAGGCACTACTCTGAATTCAGAGATTCATAACATGTCTTTTATAATTGCTCATGAATGATTTTTGCTCCTTAATGAAAAAAAAAAAAAAAAGTATATTTTCTTTTTAACTACTCATTCAACACTGCTTCAGGGAATACACATTTACTTTACAAAACCAGAACAGTTTCTGTAGTTTAAAAGAAAAACTGAAGTGATCTTTTCAATTTCCTTTGATTACTTCACAAGTATTAACTTTATCAGCATTTCTACACTACAGGTGGAAATTGTCCAGCAAAATATCCAAGACATATTTTAAAACTTCTGTGTATATAACCCAAACTGTTGCTTTCTCACTGGAGTTGACATTTAGTGATGATTCTATCATGAATCATCTGATGATTTTTTTTTTTTTTTTTTAAATAGTCAGGGGGGGAACAGTGTCCTTCTCCTATGTTCATATAATATCTAACCCATTTTTGGGGCCACAGGAAACAAATCAGATAGAAATCATTAATAATATGTGAATACGGGCAGATCAGAGCTGTAGCCAAATGCACAGGATGATGCAATGGCTGATAATTCCCTTCTCTCTACCTCTTACCATTTCCCACTGTAGACTCACTAGATAAGTGAAAAAGTCAGAGAAACCCAAGAAATAATATATGATATAACATAAGGAGAGCTGTAGAAACTTCTTACTGATCCCTGCATCTGAGTTGCAACTCTGACTTTCTTATCATCAGCTGACAAAGGGTCTAATCCTTGAAATGTCTCTAAAGTTGAACTTTACTCCCATAAAGAAACTAAACTTAAATCGTTTGGTCTTTGTGGAAGAATGTGGGTTCAGACTTGTCTCATATTCTGTAAATGTATGCCTCCACTTCCTTCTGTAACTTCAAATTATTATTAAACTATTATTATTAGCAATAATAGAAACAGTGAACTGCAGCTTCTTTTGAAAATCTAACAGACTCAGAAAGTCCTAAAATTGGTAGCCACACATTATATAGCCACATACTCTGGGATTTTTACCTTCCTCAGCTTGAAATCCTAGCTCCAAACTTTTTAAGTTTGTTAAATTGGCTGATTATGTAACAGGCAAGATTTCCTCCTGGAACCTTTATGTTTGAGCATTATGTTTCAACAGCATTAGCTAATTGATTGAGAAATTACATAATTAAATGTGAAAAGCAAAATGTGAGTGAACAGTAGTATTAAATGCATGAAACAGAGGAAATTGATTTATCTTCTATTGATACTGAAATGTTATTTTGCATAACCTTTGCAAAAGGAAAAACATATTTTCCTTCTATTGTGTGCTCTTTATTAAGAATAAAATAAATACTAGCA
Source organism: Balearica regulorum gibbericeps (assembly GCF_011004875.1). NCBI lineage: Eukaryota > Metazoa > Chordata > Aves > Gruiformes > Gruidae > Balearica > Balearica regulorum. The sequence continues at coordinate 47,714,686 of NC_046220.1, read as the reverse complement.
TAGCAGAGATAAAGCTCTAATAAGAATTTTTAGCTGCATAAAGGCTAGAAGTGCTAAAAATATGAAAAATTGTCAGCTTCCAATATCTGATACCTTTTCAGCAGAAAAGACTGAGTTTATCGCAGGAAACAGCATCATGAATAACTTGTCATTGTTGGTGATATTTTATTAATTATTTAATAGTCCTTGGGGTCATCCCAGGATTGAGCCTACTGAAAACGTCAATTGTATTCCTGTAGGTCCATGTTTCTTACATATTACATTGAGTCAGGAACTTCATTATGTCCATTTCTATCTCTATTTCATAAAATGTGTATAACAGTTCCACTTGTCTGGTGATAATATTTTTTTCATTGCTTGTAAAATTCCTCTTTTGAGTGTCAAAGTACATACTTTGGAAAAGCAACCAATCTGTTCCATATTGACCAAATACTCAAAATGAGAATATACTATAATGTTTGTGTGTGCTTGTGTGTGTTTGAGTGTGTGTGCACCTGTGTGTAAACAGATCATTATTATTTTGCTCATATATTATTGTTAAATTGTTTCTCCCTCCTGTCTCCAGATTACTCCTGCTGTGTTTTCTTCTGTCACAACTTACTCTATGATAGAAGAAAACAGAGTAAACCCCATTCACTGTATAAGAAGACTGATGTTAATATGACACTTTTTGACATGGTCAAAATAAATAGAATCCTTGCTATAAAATGTCATTGTTTAACCTTCCTGGTTAGAATAAATTGTGGTGACATAATCTGTCTGCTTGACAGTCCTGTGTACTGAGACTAGGCAGTTCAGCAGGATTAAGGACCTGCCCAGATATTACCACTAGGATTTTACACTCCTTTAGAGAATTTCCGGGTTCTGTCTACAAAAATTAGGCAGGAACCATTCTAGCAACACATGTCTCTGAGATCCATATTATTTTGCTTTCCCTTAAAATAAAATGACATGACCAATACTCCATACATCATGTGTAGGAATCAGACACTATTCTTAAAAAAAAACAAGTTACTGACAGTGCTGCACAAAAGACAGGGTATGTGTATGTAATATTCTGCTGATGAGAAGTTCAACTGGGTGCACTGGGCTTAGCTAGTGATACAAAATTTTGCATCTAAGTCATCTTCTTTGAAGAGCTGGCACTGTATTCAACCCTTTCACCAAGGATCTTAACAAAGCAATATCTTCATATCACAGCGGAAATGCATCAGCTGGGAACTAATTATACATAGTATATGGAAGAACAGATAGAGGTGACATATTAACTATGAACAATAACCCAATGCAAGTTGTGATGGTTCACATTACTGAGTGAAAAAGAAGACATATTAAAGCAAAAAACAGAAAAGCCCAAATGAGAGGAAGAACAACACATGCTAAGAAAATAAATAAGAAGTTTTAAATTCTTTGCCACTTCAAATAAATATATTTCCATCTGAAGCTACATAGAAACTAGGCTTTAGAAATATTGTGGCAAATACACCAAACTGCAATAGCATTATGAAAATTCTTCTAAGGGAAAAATTAGTCCTGCCTTACTACAACAAAATTACAAGACAGACACTTATGTAGAGGTAAGATTCCCATGTAGCTGATTTTCATTTGATTTGACCATTTTCACTGTGGACTTGCTGGTGGTTGGAATACAGAAATACAGAGGATGGGAGAGAACAAAGCTAACACAAATCTTGTCACCTACTGGAGGACAGATCTGAAACTCATTGCTTTCCTGCCAGAGGCCAGTGAACCTACATACAGTAATTGTAGCAGACATCTTGTGTTTCCAGCTGGAACGAGACAAGAAACTGCCTCCACTTCCCTGTCCTAGCCCACTTCAGGACAAAATCATCCAGTTTCAGGTTTTGTTTAAGCTAACATCAATTTACGTTAACGCAGATATAGAGCCCACCTAGCCAATGTGAGCATGACTTTGTCAGTATTGCAACCTCTACCTCTATGCACTCAGAGCACAAGAGCACCCACTGCATTCATTGTTTCTCAAGGGATTGTGTGTCAGGGCCCTGAAAGCAGCTGGGATTGTAAGTGGGGATTTCAGGAAGATCAGCCCTGCTTGTTGAACCCCTTAAACTACACTGTAAATGTAGCTCCTTATTATTCAGAGACAAGAAGATGTATTTCACATCTAAATAAGGAAGTATTTTTGACCCCTATGAAACCTAGGGGAGTCCAAGCCCTGATCTGTAGTACTCAAAGTCATAGTCACAATATTGCCGCAACGATATTTACAATATCCTGCAGCCTAATTATCTGAATCTCAATCACTATAATTTTATGTATTTTCTGCCTGGTTTTGTTCCACTGATACTAAGTTGGGAAACATTTTGGTGTATTCTCTTTCACTGCTTATATCCAGCCATAAAATTACTTCGTTCTCTTTCTCTGAATAACAAAATCAGAAATTGTAACTATTAGTCAACATTCCCAGTACTTTCCTTACCTTTTATGAATTCATTTTTGCCCATATTCTTTTGTACACTGAAGACTGATAAAGAATGTTTCAAGCATTGTGAACATTGACAGAAATTTATTGCAGTTGCATGTAAAATATCTGAACAACTATTCCACAGAAGATAATTTTTTGAAATGGAGAAAATGTAGTTTTTTTCATGAAAGTTCAAATCAGATTTGAAGTTCAACATTTATGTAAGTGCTTTTCAAATTCACACCTCATTTCATGCCTGCTTTTCTATCAAAGCTTTAATTTAATTGGTGACTTTGTCTGACTGTCAAAAGGCCCACAGTACAGACTTCTCAAGAACCTGTATCTGCTATCTACTTTATACAAAGAATTTTTCTTATGTTTAAGTGGTCCTTCAAATGAGTATTTACTACTGTTTTACATGAATGTTGCTGTATTACTCTTGTATAAAAATTACCTGTTGTTGCTGCTATCCATTTCCTAATCTTCATTTGCAGGATTTGTTCTCATCTGCTTGGCACTTTTATTTATCTTTATTGGATTACAGGTTTCCTACCAGCCAGCTTCTCATTTTAGACTGATAGTAAAATGTGTTATTTCTACAGTTTTATACCTTCCCATTCACCACACATTATTCAACAAATGTTTTTCGTTGCTTGGAATTTCTTACTTTCTCTTAACTTAAAGTTTTCATTATGTATAGATGATTTAAAACAAAGATGCATATCCAATTTAAAAAAAAAAAATAAAGAATGTTAATCTTGAAGAAGAAACGCACAGTTAACTGGAGGAGATCTTTCTAAATAAAAGGAATACCACATGAGGATGATTTTATTTTCCATTACTAAAAATTTCTGGAGTTATCCATGTTGATTCCAGCTCTCTACAAGATATTCTTGGGTATGCAAAGCACTTCAGTAGGGCATAACATAGTCTTGTGACATAACCTCACTTTCTGGAATTCTTTGAACCAAATCTAGGACCAAACTCACACCACCTTCTGTCTGCACAATAGAATGTATAATCGTAAACACAAACCTTACATATATTCGGGTCTTTCAACAGCAGTCTAATGAACTAGGAACTCATCACAAATTGCTCCTACAAAGGGAATATGAAGATGAAATAAGTTACATCAATGGCAGATATTGATCTGTGTTAAATGCAATCACACAGACATAATTTTAATATGAATAGTGCTCAATACCTATTATGTTAAGGATGCACCATTACTTTCATGAAACAACAATGATAAGTGCATTAGCAATGAGCTGTACTGCCAATTGATAAAGATGTTAACTGATATAATATCCATACAACAGTTTTCATTATGTAATAAGTCATATTTTTCTTCATGATAAACAATATAAAACTTTAAAATCAAGAAAACATGGGTTGGTGTATCAAATTGTTTGGCTTGAATATACATTTCTTTAAATGTAATATGATTAACAAATTTGTTACCTTTGCAATATGCCTTTTCATATAACTGTTTCATAACTATAAATACTCTTGCTTTTAAGTGCTGGGTTTCCTAATGATATCATCATAAGTGCAAATATTTATTTTCCATTTTTTGAAGGGAAGGGAAGCTGAGAGACAGATCCTCTGGAGATTAAAATGGGCACTCATACTCACCTTCAACACAGCAGGGCTACCACAGATTTGATTCATATATGACCTTCCTACATTAATACTACACATATGCATGTGGGCCTGTAGACACCTTGCCAAACTTTAACGTATCACCATACTAGTCAGAAATACAGTAAATCCAGAATTTTCCCTAAAACTAATTATCAAAAGAAGGTATCCCAATCAGCTATAAATATGCTCCATCACCACAGGTGTCTCAACATCTCAGTTTTATCCTCCTTTCTTCCTTTCCCTCCATCCAAGAAAGGTAAAATGAAGCTATCTCGGCTTAGTTTTGGTTATCACTTAAACTTGTGTTCCTTATCGTAAACTTTATTTGTGTGCTTGAGAATGTATCACTACATGGAAACTACTATATTAGCAGTGTAATGTAGTTTAATAATCTGTTCTATAATCAGGAGCACCAGTGAAGCCAATTTTCTTATACATTTGTGCCCTTTTACCCTTAAATCCCTCTTTCTACCACAGTACTTCAATGCTTTGCAGCCTCCCATCTTCTCTGATAGAGCCAGTGACCAAGGCAGGTTACATGCTGGGCAAGGCCACTGCTATGTTTGTCTCACCTGGTCGGCCAGAAAGTGACGTGAAAGTTGTGCATGCAATAGCTGATTTTCACCCATCTTCCCCTCAGGTAGAGGTATTACCTTCTAACCAATCACTGATTTTCAGTGTGTTCACAGAAAATTAATTGTCTTTGAGACTTCAGCCCCTCTGTCAAGTTTGACTGTGACGTGGTTTAGCCCCAGCCGCTCGCTCACCCCTCCCCCGGCAGGCTGGGGAGGAGAACGGAAAAACAAGGGCAAAGCCTCGAGGGTTGGGATAAGGGCAGGTTACTGGGACAGCAAGGGAGAGGGAAACAATCAACAACAGTGCTGATAACAGATAGTAACAATGGGTGATAACAGAGAACGATTTTACCGATCTGACCCACCCACCGGACCCTCGACCGGGAGCCACCCCGCCCTTGCCCGACTGGCCCCCTTTTATGGTGAGCATGATGTCACATGGTATGGAATAGCCCCCGGCCAGCTTGGCTCACCTGTCCTGGCTCCTTGGGAAATTAACTCTATCCTTGCCAGAACCAGGACATTATCCACCCCTTATTCCATACCATCTACGTCATGCCCAGATTATTTTACAGAACTCATTGCCTTACTCTATGGGCTATCGCTCTAAAATGTCTGTTGAGTTCATTTAGTCCATGGCTTTGGGTTCCATCTGCCATTACAGTCTCTCAGAGCAGGAGCAATGGTGCATGCAGCTGGATTGTTGCATGCTGCATCCGGAGCCTTCACAGCCGATGTATCTGGTATGGTCCATGCTCACAGTCTGGATGCCAAAGATGTGATTTTTCGACGAAGTTTCTGGGCACCAGTTGAAGTCAGTTCTAGTTCCATCATCGTGGCACTTTGTTCAGTTTCAAAGTCCATCCTTCATTAGTTTTGGGTGATTCTTATGGTCATACCATTGATACAGTATATCGCTATTAATATCATGCAATTTAATTGATTGGCTATTTTCACCCAAAATCAAATCCCCTTGGGGTACACACCGGACTTCCCCATCTTTTCTCATCACCCACCAAGTGCACCCTGGTCCCTGAGCAAAAGCAATCCCGCAGATGGGCTTGCCTTTGCCTGAAGCAGGGATAACCCAAACTGTTTTACCCAACATATTTTTCATGTGCACTACAGGAACTTTATCCCCTTCTACTGGGCGTGGGAATTTTGACTGGGCAGGGCCAGCTCAATTGGCAGATCCCCAAGTGTTAACTAACCAGGTGGCCTTTGCTAAATGCGTATCCCAGTGTTTGAGAGTCCCACCACCCATTGCCCTCAGGGTAGTTTTTAGCAGCCCATTACACCTTTCAACTTTCCCAGAGGCTGGCGCATGATAGGGGATGTGATACACCCACTCAATACCATGCTCTTTGGCCCAGGTGTCTATGAGGTTGTTCCGAAAATGAGTCCCATTGTCTGACTCAATTCTCTCTGGGGTGCCATGTCGCCACAGGACTTGCTTTTCAAGACCCAGAATAGTGTTCCAGGCAGTGGCATGGGGCACAGGATATGTTTCCAGCCACTCAGTGGTTGCTTCCACCATCTATATGTCGCATCTCTTCCTTGATGACCTGAAGTGTCATGGGCCCACCGAGCTAGAAATAATTCACCCTTACGCTGCCAGTCCAAATCCACCTGAGCCACTTCAATCTTGGCAGCCTGATCTACCTGCTGGTTGTTCTGATGTTCCTCAGTGGCCCAACTCTTGGGTACGTGGGCATCTACATGACGTACCTTTACAACCAGCTTCTCTAGCCGGGCAGCAATATCTTGCCACAGTGGGGCAGCCCAGATGGGTTTGCCTCTACGCTGCCAGTTGCTCCGCTTCCACTGCTGTAACCACCCCCACAGGGCATTGGCCACCATCCATGAGTCAGTGTAGAGGTACAGCGTTGGCCACTTTTCTCTTTCAGCAATATCTAAAGCCAGCTGGATGGCTTTCACCTCTGCAAACTGGCTCGATTCACCTTCTCCTTCAGCAGCTTCCGCAACTCGCCGTGTAGGACTCCATACAGCGGCCTTCCACCTTCGATGCTTTCCCACGATGCGACAGGACCCATCAGTGAAGAGGGCATATGGTTTCTCATCTTCTGTTAGTTTATTATACGGTGGGGCTTCTTCAGCACGTGTCACCTCCTCCTCTGGCGACATTCCGAAATCTTTCCCTTCTGGCCAGTCTGTGATCACTTCCAGAATCTCTGGACGACTGGGGCTTCCTATTCTAGCCCGCTGTGTGATCAGTGCAACCCACTTACTCCATTGTAGCATCGGTTGCATGATGTGTAGAAGGAGCCCTCTCTTTGAACATCCAACTCAGCACTGGGAGTCGGGGTGCCAAGAGGAGCTGTGCTTCAGTGCCAATCACCTCTGAAGCAGCTCGAACCCCTTCGTAGGCTGCCAATATCTCCTTTTCCGTTGGAGTGTAGCGGGCCTCGGATCCTCTGTATCCCCGGCTCCAAAACCCCAGGGGTCGACCTCGAGTCTCCTCTGGTGCTTTCTGCCAGAGACTCCAGGTAGGGCCATTCTCCCCGGCTGCGGTGTACAGCACATTTTTTACATCTGGTCCTGCCCGGACTGGCCCAAGAGCTACGGCATGAACTATTTCTTGTTTAATTTGTTCGAAAGCTTGTCGTTGCTCAGGGCCCCATTTGAAATCATTCTTCTTCTGGGTTACATGGTAGAGAGGGCTTACTATCAAACTGTAATTCGGAATGTGCATTTGCCAGAAACCCACAACACCTAAGAAGGCCTGTGTCTCCTTTTTGTTGGTTGGTGGGGACATGGCTGCTATTTTGTTGATAATATCCATAGGGATTTGACGCCACCCGTCATGCCACCTTATTCCTAAAAATTGGATTTCCTGTGCAGGCCCCTTCACCTTACTTCATTTTATGGCAAAGCCAGCCTGCAGCAGGATTTGGATTATTTTCCTCCCTTTCTCAGAAACTTCCTCTGCTGAGTTGCCCCATACAATGATGTCATCAATGTATTGCAGGTGCTCTGGGGCTTCACCCTTTTCCAGTGCAGTCTGGATCAGTCCATGGCAGATGGTGGGGCTGTGTTTCCACCCCTGGGGCAGTCGATTCCAGGTGTACTGGACACCCCTCCAAGTGAAGGCAAACTGTGGCCTGCACTCTGCTGCCAAAGGGATCGAGAAAAATGCATTAGCAATATCAATTGTGGCATACCATTTGGCTGCCTTTGACTCCAGTTCATATTGAAGTTCCAGCATATCCGGCACGGCAGCACTCATGGGCGGTGTGACTTCATTCAGGCAACGATAGTCTACCATCAGCCTCCACTCTCCATTGGACTTCCGCACTGGCCATATGGGACTGTTAAAGGGTGAGCGGGTTCTCCTGATCACTCCCTGACCCTCCAGTTGATGAATTAGTTTGCGGATGGGAACCAGGGAGTCTCTGTTGGTGCGGTATTGCCGCCGGTGCGCAGTTGTAGTAGCAATCGGCACCTGTTGCTCTTCAACCTTCAGCAACCCTACAACAGAAGGGTCCTCTGAGAGACCAGGCAAACTAGACAATGGTTCAATTTCCTCCGCTTCTAAGGCAGCTATTCCAAAAGCCCACCTGTAACCTTTTGGGTCTTTGAAATACCCTTTCCGGAGGTAGTCTATGCCTAGGATGCATGGAGCCTCCGGCCCAGTCACAATGGGGTGCTTTTGCCACTCATTCCCAGTTAGACTTACTTCAGCCTCCAACAGAGTCAACTGTTGGGATCCCCCCGTCACACCAGAAATAGGTATTGGTTCCACCCCTTCATAATTCGATGGCATTAGGGTACACTGTGCACCCGTGTCCACTAGGGCCTTGTACTCTTGTGGGTTCGATGTGCCAGGCCATCGGATCCACACAGTCCAATAAACCCTATTGTCCCTTTCCTCCACCTGGCTGGAGGCAGGGCCCCTCTAGTCCTGCTCGTCATAGTCACTACTCACATCTTGCAAAAAGGACTTAGAAGTCCCTTCAAGAGGATCAGAAGTGCGATCTGGCCTTTCACTTGGTCTGGGGGGCTGTCCGGTGGAAACTGGAGCAGCATTCTTTCTGGAAGAGTCCCTTTTTACAGCTGTCTTGCCTTGTAGCTCATGTATGCGTGCCCGCAGGGTTGAGGTGGGCTTCCCATCCCATTTCCTCATGTCTTCTCCGTGGTCACGCAGGAAAAACCACAGGATACCTCGTGGTGTGTATGCTCTATATCCCCTCTCTGGAGCAGAAAAACGCTTACTCCTAACAGCTGAAATGCGGGTCTGTACAGGTGGGGAGTAAGATGTATCCTCTTGGAGTTGCCGGATGTCCTGGGACAGTTTCTCCACAGCTGAGACTAGGGAGGAGGAAAGGCTCTCTTCATACTGCTGGAGTCGGCCAGCCACTTCGTCCACCGTGTGTGCCTCTTCACTTTTCCAGTCGATTACTGCCAGTGAGTTGGCGTACGATGATGGTGCACTTCGCACAAATTTTCGCCACATGGGTCGGGTACAGTGGACTTCATCAGGGTCTGTGGGCAACTGTGCATTGTCCGGATCATAATAAACCATCTCCCGCACAGCTAATTCCCTCAGATATTGAATACCTCTCTCCATAGTGGTCCACTTGCCTGGCCGACATACAACATCTTCGCTGAAAGGATACCTTTCCCTCACACTTGACAGGAGGCGCCTCCAGAGGCTAAGGGCCTGTGCCTTCTTCCCAATTGCTTTGTCAATGCCCCCTTCCCTAGACAAGGATCCTAGCTGCTTGGCCTCCCTGCCCTCCAGTTCTAGGCTACTGGCCCCATTATCCCAGCAGCGGAACAGCCAGGTAATAATATGCTCCCCTGGAAGGCGGCTGAAATCTTTCCGCATATCTCGCAGCTCACTCAGGGACAGGGATTGAGTAATCACTTCTTGTTCTGGCTCTTCTTCTTGTTCTCGTGATGGCCCCGGTTCATCATCATCTTTCACTAAGCGAACTGATTTCCTTGTGTATTTCTTTTTGTGTATAGGGGCAACTGATACTGGTGTGGGTTGATCTTTTGGCTTGACTACAGTGCCTGTTGCGGGGGTTTGGGTAGCTGCAGTGCCTGTTGCAGGGGTTTGGGCAGCTGCAGTGCCTGTTGCAGGGGTTTGGGCAGCTGCAGTGCCTGTCGCAGGGGCCTGGGCAGCTGCAGTGCCTGTGGGTCCGCTCTCTCCCTCTGGATGGTGCTGTCTACTATCCAGCAGTGTTTGATAGATTGTGGCCAGGGCCCAGCACAGCGCAGTAAGTTGTGTCTCCTTAGAATCCCCACAGCATTTTCCTTTCAAATATTCTACCATTTTGTCAGGGTCTTGCAGTTGTTCAGGAGTGAAGCTCCAAACCATTGGGGGTGAAAAGGTCTCTAGATACCCACCCATACTCTCCCACATGCCATGCCAGCCCTGACCACTCAGCCTTGGGGAAGATCCCTGGGTAGTACTCTTGAAAAGATTTTTGCTAACCCGGAACAGGAGTGGGAAAGCATTCAGGAGACCTAGCAATAGGAATATACTGGCCTGAACATTCCAAGGGTATTCAAAATACTCAAAAATTGTTGTAACCAACCAAAAGGGAAAAGAGGAGGTGAAAGAGTGGGAGAAGGTATCCCCCCCTGTCTTCCCCACAGATTGGGTCCAATTATTAATCAATTCTGAAAGATATTGACCCAGGTACGGGCCTGACCGAAATGCTACATACACATACCAGCTCAGACCCATGACTGTCAATGATATCTTATCATAAGTCATTATCACACAATACAACAACATGAGGACACGAACCCCTCTCCCAGAGGTGATAAACAGCACCGCAGGGATTACATAGAGTAAACACGGGTTTACAAAACAGAGCCATGTGAGCAAACAGAACATCATTATGACCAGCAACTGTTTCAATAACATTATAAATGCTTATAACAACTTTGTTTTAACACACTTGGGTCAGACTTGTCATTATCACAACCCCTCGGGCCCCACGTTGGGCGCCAAAAAGGACTGATGCGGATTAGCCCCAGCCGCTCGCTCACCCCTCCCCCGGCGGGATGGGGAGGAGAACGGAAAAACAAGGGCAAAGCCTGGAGGGTTGGGATAAGGGCAGGTTACTGGGACAGCAAGGGAGAGGGAAACAATCAACAACAGTGCTGATAACAGATAGTAACAATGGGTGATAACAGAGAACGATTTTACCGATCTGACCGACCGACCGGACGCTCGACCCGTCCCGGAGCCACGCTGACACGCCGAACGCACCCCTGCCCGACTAGCCCCCTTTTATGGTGAGCATGACGTCATATGGTATGGAATAGCCCCCGGCCAGCTTGGCTCACCTGTCCTGGCTCCTTGGGAAATTAACTCTATCCTTGCCAGAACCAGGACAGACTGAAATTACGCAGTGGATCAAAAAAGCATGGGGGTAGGAGAACTGACAGATTTGCGGAAAACCTGACAAGTACTGAACACCTCGTGTCTTATTCAGGTTAAGAAAAGGCATGAAAACTATATGGCCCGTTTCTCTTTGTGCTTTCATAGCATAAATCAGGAATCACTCTATCTTTGCTTTCAGTCTGTTATAGTTCCAAATGTCAATGAGACGACAATTGACTTTTCAACTTAAGTTCTTGACTCTGTGCCTCAAACTCATTGTTTGACATTTACGTGCTTCAGTCCTTAAAAAATTGTCATCAGGTCTAACTGTACAGAATAATGCCAATAACTCATGTTTTTCCTGCCTTGGTGATGACCCTTAGCCCAACATGGCATAAAGGCTTGTGCTGCTTCACAAACAACTAGTCCTGGCAATCCCTTAGGACTGCTGCAGTAGGCAGAATAAGGCATTAGGTAAAAGATCAGACTTAATGACTTAGGCATTTTGCAACCATTTGTTTTACATTTGAGAAAAAGAACTGAAAATAGCAAAAGCCAAAAAAAAAACCCCAAACCCAAATACCCATTCCTGGGAGACATGTCTGGTAACTCACAAAAATATAGAACCTATCTGTGAGTACCGATCCATACAAGCAATGAAATTAAAGGAGTTCTAAGTTATGAAGCACTATGGAGCAGTTCTTAATTTTTATGAGTTGTTTTTTTTTTTTTTCTCCAGTTCTCAAACAAGAAACTTAGCATTTCTCACAGATTTTTTTGTTCTTAAAAGTATTGGGGGAATAAGATATTAAATGTTAAGAACCACCAAGAATTTTACGGAAAAATGTGAGATTCATTCTATAAAAGTGACATTTCTACTATTGTTACAAAATGAAATGACTTCAGATGAGACTTCTGGAGCTTTTCAAGGCAAAAAGTAAGCTTCTTGCAGTCTAAATATGCCATTGAAGGTCCTTACTTGTGAGTAACAGTAAACATATCACTCCTCTCCCTTGTATGGCTCCCTCAAATCTCTTTGGTCACATAGCTCAGGTCACTTAGTTAATGGTTCTAGGAAAAAAATAAAAACACTACTCTCTAACTGAAATTCAAACGTATTTTCTCTCTTAACTGATAAATGAACTGACACATCATAAATGCTTGCAAAAGGGAACAGCAGGAGGCATGGACGTAAGCATCTTCTTACCTGGTCATGCTATTTGCCCAATTTTCATGAAATACACTGTTGCACATCTTTTTCTTTGGCAAGCATTATAACACAGTACTGAAAAGGCAAGTCTGATGCACTCTATTCCTTAGTGATGAATGTTCATGTAGATTATAAACATTTACAGTACTAATTCAATGTTTTCAAATTAAATGCCAGTATTTAATGTATTTTATCCACGGAGAAACTCTTTCTTTTTTTTTGGTGTTCCTGTTGAGGCAATAAGGTTTTCAAACTGTTAGCAGCTTGCTTTTTTGGTCAATTTAGCTTAGGAGAAGCATTTCTGTTTGCTGGATATACAATCTAAGATCAGAAAATAACCACATGTTTTTGTGCCAAACTCAGCAAGTAGCTCTGAATTTGTTCTGCCACAGTTACAGTAAATCCCAGTAGTTTCTAATAGATTCAGTGATATATTGTGCTGATAGCTTCCCTAAACATTTGATTTATGGCTAAATATTAACTTAACACCTTGCACAAGGAAAAGATGAAAAAATAAGGAAGGTAAGTCCCTAAATCCTCTGAAAATACTCACCATAATATTTGCCTTTATGACTCAAATTCATTTAAATGGAAAAGCCCAGTCTATAAGTGAAAAACACAATTAGAAAACAAAAGCTGTGCCATTTGAGAAAGTTTTTCAAAACAAAGTTGAAACCATATATTAAAAATCCCTAAACCCTCAGACAGGGAGACAGAGCTGATGAGCACAGCTTGCTTAGTGTCTCCTAGGTGTCTGGAACATTTTAGGATGAAATCAATTACCCAACAGCTAGGTAACAATGCTGCTTGAAAGCATCTATGAAGTTTAATACTTCTTGTGTTCTGAAGGGATCCTTTCTCTAGAGAAGTAACAGTTTTAATTTCTACTTTCATCTCACCAGTCCTTCAGATCATCCATTTGATCACATTTATAACAAATATTTTCTCTGTTTATTTAATCACTATTTCTCTAATGCAAAACCATCTTAATCTTGTCTAAGAGGCAAAGGTTTTAAAGATTTAAGGACTGTTAAGGCCAACATGAACCTGCAGGTGGCAATTTAGCTAGCCTTTCTCTACCACTCAGAGGTACAGATGACTTCCTTCAGGGAAATGACCTAGAGTTCCCAGATTAGTCCCCTACTTTGAAATGTCCCTGGAAAAAGTAATTGTCTGTATGAAAGCTTAGTTTAAAAACATTAATGTCTCTGGAAAAAAAGATAGTCTGTATAAAATTACCTTTTAAGGACTAACCTTTTGTCGTTGGTGTCTGCGTGTGTGTTACAACCATTTCCAAAAATACGCTCCACTCTTTTGTAGATGACACATTGAATAGGCACTATATTTGCAGGGATGAGATATCATCTCTGTTTTCTACACATTTGTTGAAAATATTCTCAGTAGATGTAAACCATTTTGATGTAGTAGCATTATAGACTCACCTGGAATATATGGACATAGCTACGCCAAGCACTGTACAAAAGTAAACACAATTATATTTACTTAGATTTAATTGCCCATACAGTAGAAATGTTTATTTCTGATTATGTTTTAAAAACAATTTAATATTTCATGGTGCTCAGATATATTCAACATCTAAAGTAATAAATACAGTTTGCTTTCCATTCTCATACATGTTATACAACTGAGATGTTTGGGGTGGGAAAGAAAGATGTTGTTTTTCCACATTATAAGTAATACAGAGAGTGCTTTAGCCAAAGATTTGTATTTATCTTGTACCTTTGCAGATAGGATCCAGTTACAGAGAACTAAGACTGTCATTTGCTTGAGAGTTTGGTATTAACTGGTACTTTTCTTAATCATGAAATAAATGGCCAACACACAAACTAATCAAATATACAGCCTCAGCTCAAAGCAATAGAACGCTTGATTTGCCTGAAAGCCAGGTGGACCATTGTTCATTTCTACACAACAAATTTTTTATGCAATCAAAAAGAAGGGATGGGAATCAGGTGCAGCTGCCTCAGCAGCAAGTAGTCTTAATGTTTATCATTCAAGTCCAGGAGATTCATTCAACACGTGTACATGAGGGAGAGCTCTGACCACCATGAGAAATAAACAAATTCAAGGTTCATTGGCTCTTATTTACTTGCATCACTTCGGGACGCCATCTCATTGTGAAGGAAATGACCATGTACTACAACATAAGGAGCTGGAGGCCATCTTCTGTTACCTATAGGTCTGTTGTGTGTTTCTGAAAATGTTGGCTTTATTAAGAACACAGATCTACTTGAATTGCCATCCCCAATCCCTGCAAGCATCACATGCCATGGCTCTTGACTTTAGCGAAGATCTCCTCCCTTTGTTGTGCAAGTAACATAAGTCACCAGTGCTAGCAGCAAAACAGGCGGAAGTGAAGTGTGATGGTCAGCTCAGTTGTCTGAGGTTGCTTAGCTGAACCGAATGGCAAACATGACAGTGCCACCCTCCCAATGGCCTTGGAGCAGAGGGAGCAGGGGGAGCTCTGACTTCTTCATGTTTCCCTTAAAACAATAGCAGGATTCTGCTACTGATTTAAATACACAATATGCCCCATTCCTGTCACACGTCTGTCACTTATACTTTTAATGGTATTTGTTGGAGGTCACCTTACGAGCATTACACATAAACCTTTCACGGCGAGTTGTCGCGGTAGAGCCAGTGAAGCGCTCATGGCAGCAGTGCACGTAAGGATGAACGCAGCACACTGGGTACTGTGTTAGCAACAGGGCATGCCGCTGACGCCAACGCGTATGGGGCCATGAAGAGAACACTGGCAACACCAAAGAACACAAGAATTTGACTCCAATTCAGAAAAGTGAATTCCCACCTAAAGAATAGAGCTGAAGTCGCTCTGTGTATTTTGCATTTTCCCACACCAGCTTTTAGCCTACTGTTCTGCTTTTTCCAGTTATATAGAAATGTAAGTGCTTGGAAAGGCACGCTACAATACAGGAAGTCTTGAAGTCACTGATAAAAATAACAAAAAAACCCAACCCACAACAGTAAAAATCCTAAAGTCACTGATGAAAGGAAAAAAACCCACACGGTAAACTTCTGTTGCAGCAAACTACACATCTAGAGCCACATACTGGCACGACAGGAAAAATAGCTGCCTTTTCAGTCAAAGGCTTGTCACAGTTTACTAGAGATCAAATACATACCCCTATAAATCACATGATATTATTATAAATGCACTTATCATTCTCTATTCTCTACTTTCTGTACAGTAGGGATTATATTGTCACAACATCAGCAAATTACTGTCACAAAATCAAGAAATTGCTTAAGGTCCTCTGTACTGTCAGTACTGACATTTCAAGGTGTCTGCATTAGGCAAACAAGGGATCAGAGAAATGCTCAGGAAAATGGCATGAAACAAGACCACATGTGACACAGCTGATTTTGATAGAAAATTTACTTCTTTCAGTTTCCAAAAGAAACACAGAAAAAACCTGAAATGATAATTTTTTTTAATGTTGTGGAAACTATTTCAATTAAAAAAAAAAAAAGAAATGAGAATCATTACCTGACCACAAACTGCAGTGTATCTTTTGCAGTGAGACCAATATTTGCTTTATTTATACTTCAGAGTGTAGCCAAAGAAGCAGGCATGGACCAGAACTGTGTCTGAATGAAATGCGGTGAGCTTCTCACTTCAGTGTCTATTGCTGCCATTGGTAAGCTTTCCATTGCCACTGAATGCACTCTGGACCATTACAGCAAACTTTTTGCTTTTTTCAATGCACAGAGCAGGACACATTGATCAGCCTGGGCAATGACATCCTCCAACTTCTTTACTGTTGAGCTGCAAATCTGCCAGGACAGCTTTATTCATAAGAAAATGAAGAAGAAAATGAAGAATTTCTTTCTTGCTTACTGTCATTAACAAAAGAATTTTGGGAAATGATACTAAAAATTTATGGTTATCCCTACTAAAATTACTTTCACTTAAATGCGAGTAAAATCTAAATTCATATTTCCTAGATCAAAACACAAGGGAAGAACAGAGTAGGCAGCTATCCATAAGCACAGCAGGAAATGAGCAGCAAATCTCTCCTTTGCTTCTACAAAAAGAATCTGGAAATATGAATTGTGAAGCAATCTTCCCAGGGATGCACCAAAACTCTCAAATACTGTGGAGGTATTGCCTCTATAATGACGGAGGCAAGCCCCTCAGAGCAATGATTCCATTAGTTACTACTGTAGCCCTATTTGGTGTACAACAATCCATCCAAAAATCTCTGCAAGAGAACCAGAATTATTCCTCACTTGATTGGGACATTGCCTTGCAAAGGGAAAAAAAAAAACAACACCCAAAGCTACAAAACCAACACTAACTGTTGGGAAAACTGTGTTTATTACTTAATAGGCACTGCTCTGAGCCAAAACTGTATAAACACATTACAGTTCTAGGGCTGAGCAGCTACCAAATTTGTCAGTTCCCTATTTTCCTTTCTCCAGTTTAAAAGCCAAAAGCAAAATGGGATCCAAACCGAACACATCCTGGCTAGGTCTTAGACCTCCGGACCAGCAGAGGAAGTCTGAAAACCACCTTCCCAAGACCAGGAGGTGTGTGGTGGGAAGTACTTGTGTAAAGAACAGGATGTTTCTCTCATCTCTGTATAGAAGTTCTGAGCTGTGACGCTTAAAGACAAGAAATACTTTTCATGATCTTGGACTATGGTTACACTCAACAAGATGACTTGATGACTTCCTTTATCTGGGAGAATCTCCAAACTAAAACAAATATCAGTGATATCCCTTGTTAGAAGTTCTTTAGTCCCTGGTCAGTCTGGCCTTTGTGTTGGATGTCTTCGTGTTGGTCCTTTTCCATGCCTGTCCCATAGGTTCCCATCAGCAGCATATTATCTTCAGGGAGAGAAAGTTTTCTTCTGGACATGGCCAAAAACTTATGCAAAACATGAGTAGCAGCAGGGTTTTTCTGTATCAAAAAGGCATTAGAAGGACTATGCCTACAGAGTTGCTACGAAAAACATTACTGTTTTATATTCTCTGAAAAGTGATCCCCTCTGTATTTACGCTAGTGAAGATTAACTGGCCTGTTCTCTTTATGCACTGTGTACAAGCCAAGGTTCAAAAGCATACAAAGCCTACTGGCTTATAACACTGAGCCATTAAATTAAGTGTTCTAGCAAAATTCCTTTTCAGATAATTACATTTTGCTGCCTAAATTTACCACCTAGTTTCAGCTGAGTATCATGTACTTCCTCATTTCCTGTCTAAGCTTTCCGTACCAAGAAGCGGCATGATAAAAAGGCAGGAAGATAGGGAGGAAGATTGTACTTTGCCTGCACAGTGTCTCTAGGATGACTGTGGGGATGAATGGAAGATTTTATCTTAATAAATCTATGCATATTTCATCTTTAAAAAGACTTTCTTATAAGGTTTTCTTTAGGCTATGCATAAATTTCCCTTCACAGGCTTTTATTGCAAGTTTTTCTATGGACCCATCACTCTCCACTCTAGTCCTTTTATAGCTTCTTTGTGCCACTGGCTGCAGTTAGGAAGTTCAGAGCAAATGGCTCCCTTTCAAGTCAAATCCTGTGCAACTTAATGAACTAGTTGGCAGCAAGGCATGCAAAGAGCATCACAGTTGCTTGACCTGTCTAGATAGCATGTATTTCATTCCTATTTTGTATTTAGCCTTGAGACCCAAGCTGGTAGGAATGAGTACAAAGGTCATTGCCCTCCTGCCATGGTCTGCCTCATTACTTTCCTGCTGTCGTCATATGCTGACACATCAGATTTGCTTAGGTGTTTGTTTCAAGGAGGCCAACCTTTGACTTTTGTTTGGCAAATACCAAAATTTTGCTGTCTTACAAAAGAGAAATACTTCGATAAACCTCAAAAAAACCCTCTTTCATTTCCCCCTTTGAGTCAGACATAGGTCATAACCTATGCCTCCTCCTCACAGGAGCTCTCTAGCACAGGAAAACAAATTCAAAAGCCTCAAGTGTCCTGTATGAATCTTATCTGATCATCAAGCACTGGCATTGCTTCTGTGTTCTGTAATAAATCAATCCTACATCGTGACTTGACTGAAATGCACTGTATTTGCCTGTCCTGTCAATTATATATTTCTTTTGGAACTTGAAGTCAGATACCAATCACAGAGCATAGGGTTACTCTACTGTTGCTGTTAAGTCACATTAGTAAAACCCATGGCAGATATTTCTGTAAAAAACTTTCCATTGATCTATGTTCATCAGCAGGGATGAAATAACAGGAACAGTACCATCTTTCTGAATTTTAAAGGGATACAAACACAGAATTTTTATAAAAGTTTCATGTTGTTGATTTGCTCTCTAACACACACACACATATATATATATAGCATCTTTGTCGGCGACATGGACAGGGGGATCGAGTGCACCCTCAGCAATTTTGCTGGTGACACCAAGCTGTGTGGTGTGGTCGACAAGCTGGAGGGAGGGGATGCCATCCAGAGGGACCTTGACAGGATGGAGAGGTGGGCCCATGCGAACCGCATGAAGTTCATCAAAATCTCAGTTCACTTAATCCCACATTGGATCTTTCCTTTTTTTTTTTTTTTTTTTTTTTTCCCCTCTTGTCTTACATAGTCCAAGCATGCTATTGTGGGAACTCAGGGATGCACAGAAAAGAAGACGCAGAATTAGAAGTCCATGCAAAGAATAAGGGCTGAAGTGTACTGAATTATATAGCAAAGAACTTACACAGTTCGTCCTAAAGCCTCCCATTGATTTCTGTGGCTTTGAACTGGTCTTCACAAACTGCATAAACCAGCAATTACTTATGCTGGTCCTTTAGCTTTTGGTGTAGATGTTCAAAAGTGAAATAATTAATTCTTCTTAAACTTGTTCAAAACCCTTGGTTTATGTTTTTATTAGAGCAACTTGTGGTAGGCTCATCTCTGCTAAACAGTCAAAAAACCAGAACAATATTTTAAAACTACTTGGGGAGAAGATCTTTTTGCCTTCAAAAAACCAGACTTCCTGATCAACATAACATTTTCATCTGATATAAAGGAAAAATAACTTATTGGGCAGACCTTTGTGGGAAATAAATACAGGCAAAACTGCAACCTAAACCCTACTTAACACTGTAATCCTCAGGGGAAAAAACACTTAGATATGTCTTTTAAAAGAAACTTTGCTTCAAAGAGAGAGTGCACATTACCCAGTCAAACCCCAACAACATCTGTGTACTGCTAGCAACTGATCTCTTAATCACAAGCTATTTGTTTCAGAATGGCTACAGGGTTTAAAGCAACATGAATCTTCTCAGAAGTCCCTTTGCAATACCATTGTGTGCAGACCAAAATAATCCCCCTTTCCCCCCCAGGTAAACTACAGAGAACAGGCACGAGAAAACCAGGCTATGCCTTGCAACTAATAGCACACCACACCAAGAGGAGGTAGTGACAGTGGTTTCTGCTACTCTGTCTCTGTAGGAGTTCTGGCATCTTTTGATATCTTTGTCTTCCAGTATAGATTTACTGTGCTGTTGGGATTATTTTCTCTTTCCTTCCCTTTTTATGCAGTTTGCTTCAAGGCTTGAGCTCCAGATGTTTTATTATTGTCATTCTTGGATTGCTGGCACCTGCTTTCTGCCCATGGTTGTAAAGCTGTGCATTTCTGGCCTCTTGGTTCCCTTTGTTTGGAGGCTGGATTATCAGATGCTTGGCAGCGGTGGCTGTAGGCATGTGGGAAGGGTGCTACTGCATGGTGATCTGCAGTTTTGGAAGCCCTTCTTTGTCAGCAACACCTGGCAGCCCTCACTCACTTCAATAATGTGCTAGGACCCCACAGGCATCTTCAAAGATGAAATGGAAGAGCTTAGCTGTTGTCCTCGCTGCCAAACCCTGCCTGCATCCCAGGTCACACCACTCTGTTTCTTCAGTCCTTCTTCAGTGGGGACTAGAGTGCTGCTCCTCAGGTCTCCTTAGCTAAAACCTTTTCCTTTCCTAGTTTGGAGTCACCCAGCTGTCATATCCCACTACCCCTAGATTTTCTGTGTGGTTACAGAAGTTCACCTTGGGCATAGCATGCCTTACAATGCAAAGTATGGCAGGGCCACCAGCATTGTAAAGCTATTGAGAGGTGGGTTGACTGGTGCTACGCTGTGCTTCTAGTCAGGCACAGCAAGAGGAACATGAATCCGGGAGTCCTCTGCCTCCTGGAGAGACTACCAGAAGCATCAGAGGTCACTTGCAATGAAAAGCAGGTCCCTTTTCCCTTTTGAAATGCATAGGAAGATCCATTCTCCAACAAACAGAAGTGATCAGAGTTCTCATTAACACTATAAAGGTGCAGAAAATCAGGATGAAAAGAATTGCTATCATTTTCCCAAGTATGTAAAATGAATGCAGTAAAGAAACCGCACTAATACAGCTGGCAATAATTAGCACTGGCAGAAATTAGACTCGCTTTGACAAAATAATAATAATAAAAATTGTCTTGCATTAAATAGAAATCTTCTTCCGCTTTGGAAGCTTGCAGTTTTTACATATACAGGAAGCTAGGCTTTGTTGGTTTCTTTTCTTATTGAGCCCAAAGTTTTTCTTTATTTATTAGTAGAATTCAGTGAAAATTTTTTGACAGCAAACATTTCCTCCTCAAAGAATGCAGTTTAATTAAAAAATACATGAAACATATTGCCAAGGACATACTGATTACTACAGAAGTGAGACTGTGAGATTAAAAATTAATAATTTTCCTCATTTCCTTGAAAAATGTCAAAATCATAACATTTCAAAGATAATTTTGATTTTATAACATATTAATAAATTGTCATTAACTGCTACATTTAAATACTTGAATGTAAAGTGTTTCACGATTGAGATTAATGGTGAGGTCAGGGTTTGTCAATGCTGGAGAGAAGGCTGAATTCTGCTACCTCAAACAAAGGGGCTGATGTGAGGTTGTAGTTGCTTTTGCTGTAGGGAAAGCAAAGGGAAGCAGAATGGGTGGGACTGGAGGTGACTGGTGGTGCACAGCATCCCCACCTGCAGTCCCACTAGTAGCACCAGTCAAACCAGCTTTTTGTGTTTGGGAGAGCCAAAGTGAGCAGCAGGCCATACCTGTTGTGCTCTCCATCTCCACTATCTGCAGCTTCAGGAAGCAGATTTTATGCTCTTGCATTGGTTAAATGACATCATTGTGACATTTCACTTTCTTGGTTGCTAGCTAAAGAAAGAGTCAGGATCACTGGATGCTAACATGTCTATTTCAGAACATAATTACAAGAGAAAAAAAAATATTTTTTCCTTTTTTTTTTTAGTGTGAAGCATAAATCCTCTTCCAGACAAATTCTAAGCATTCCTCTAAAGAAGAACAGACACTTATAGAAGGCAGATGTGAAGCAGTAGGATCTTTCACTATATATGGAGTTATATATAATATACTGTTAGATTGCTTGGTCCTAGGTTCTTTGAGGAACAGGGATCATCTGACATTTCTCACACATTGATGACCCACCATTTGGGATTTAGCGTGTGTGTCTATCATTTTTATTAGTCAGTAGCCTGTCTATTGATGACTTATTCTTTGAGGTCTTTCTTTTTTCAATATTGTTCATTTACTTCTAGAGTTATGAGGAATGTAGTTACCTCAACCTGTTTCTGTTAATAGTCAAAAGGATTTAATTCAGTATAAACCTGGAAAGTATTTTCCAGTTTAACCCCCTGTTGTTTGCATCAAAGATACAAGACTGGAATTTTCAACGGAGACCACCTGAGAGCCCACTTCTCCATGGCACACTTTAGTCGACATACTCGACATGAAAAAGGGAAGGAACTGTTAACAGAGAGTCTAAGAGCTGTTGGAGCCTGAAACATGCTCTTACTGATTATCCAAGATCACCTGAATCTGATCATTCCTCATTTTTTTTGATAGATGTATTCCCAGAAACCACTGAGGGTGAAAATGAAGCCTTTTGTTTCTCATTGCCAAAGCTGGGTTATTTGGGTTCTTTTTGATATTTTTTCTATTTTAAAAATTGGTACTTTTGTTCTTTTGCCTACAGGTGCATGGTAAGTTAGGACTCCCTTCATGTAAAATTTTTTCTTGTTTATCTAAACCCAAACAAATAAGTAAGCAGCAGTTATTATCAAGAATATTTAAATTTCAGTATGATTCAAAAACATGCTTTTGAAGGGTTCCTTTTCAATACTATAGCAGAAGATTTCCTGAAAAGTAGCAACATTCTGAGAAAAGAAGCAAGAAAAAAACCAAACCAAACCCAACCAAAAAACTGACATCCCCCATCTAAACCATACTTTAATGCTATAGTATTTATCTTTTCTTTTGGGGGGCAACTAAGAAAATGGACCACTCTCAGCTCCCATTGGTGAGGACCTATTACTGCACACAACTGCACTACTGCTGCTGCTTTAGACAGGTCCATAATAGTACTCCAGACCCCCTACCACCCCAACTTTGTCCATGGAGCCCAGTGTGGGAAGGATTGTTCCTGCTGATATGGCTTTTTTTCAATTGGCACCTGACCTTTAAGTATATCTGGAAGTGATGATCAGCCCAACAAGAGTGTTAAGTTGCAAGCGTGCAACTGAAGGAGATATCAAACTCTTGCAATGAAGTTAGAAAAATTATGCTTCCAGTTCCCCAGCAGATGGTAAGAAATATGAAGAGGAAGAAGAGAACTTCCAAGTAAAGTATTTCCTGGTTTTCAGCTGGTTTTGTGGGGGGAGTTTGTTGTGGTTTTTTGTTTTTCCCTGGCAGAAATGCCTGGGTGTGTTGGGTTTGCGTGGCAAGGTTTTGGTAGTGGGGGGGCTACAGGGGTGGCTTCTGCGAGAAGTTGCTAGAAGCTTCCACTGTGTCTGATAGAGCCAATGCCAGCCGGCTCCAAGACGGACCCGCCGCTGGCCAAGGCCAAGCCAATCAGCACCTCTGTGATAACATATTTAAGAAGGGAAAAAGCAGTTAGAGAGAGCTTTTGCAGCCGGAGAGAGGAGTGAGAAGATGTAAGAAACTCTGCAGACACCAAGGTCAGTGCAGAAGGAGGGGCAGGAGGTGCTCCAGGCGCCGGAGCAGAGATCCCCTTGCAGCCCGTGGTGAAGACCATGGTGATGCAGGCTGTCACCCTGCAGTCCATGGAGGAAGGATGAGGGGGTGTAGAGATTCCACCTGCAGCCCATGGAGGACCCCACGCCGGAGCAGTTGGGGGCACCTGAAGGAGGCTGTGGCCCGTGGGAAGCCCACGCTGGAGCAAGCTCCTGGCAGGACCTGTGGACCCGAGGAGAGAGGATACCATGCCAGAGCAGGTTTTCTGGCAGGACTTGTGACCCCGTGGGGGACCCACACTGGAGCAGTTTGGTCCTGAAGGTCTGCACCCCATGGGAGAGACCACGCTGGAGCAGTTCGTGAAGGACTGTAGCCCGTGGGAGAGACTCCATGCTGGAGCAGGGGAACAATGAGAGGAGTCCTCCCCCTGAGGATGAAGAAGCGGCAGAGACAACGTGTGATGAACTGACCACAACCCCCATTCCCCGTCCCCCTGTGCTGCTGAGGCGGGGGGAGGTTGAAGCCGGGAGTGAAGTTGAGTCCGGGAAGATGGGAGGGGTGGGGGAAGGCATTTCAAGAGTTGATTTTATTTCTCATTTCTTTACTCTGTTTTGCTTAGTAATAAATTAGATGAATTCCCTCTCTAAGTTCAGTCTGTTTTGCTCGTGACGATAATTAGTGAATGATCTCTCCCTGTCCTTATCTTGACCCATAAGCTTTTCATTGCACCTTTTCTCCCCTGTCTAATGAAGGAGGGCAGTGATAGAGCAGCTCTGGTGGGCACCTGGCCCTCAGCCAGGGTCAATCCACCACACTGGGAAATACATATTACAACCTCTTCTTATAGTTTAGCACATGTTTTCAGTATAGTCAAATGAAAATTATAGAGAAACAGAATAGGCATCATATTCAGAGGCAAATGTGGAAGAGATCATTAGGAAAAACAATTAGGAGGTAAATGTAGTGCCATTTTTTCCCCAAAAATTGTTTATCTACTTAGGCCTGCATAGAATGCATTATAAATCATATATTCATAGGTGCATCCTTTATATAAACTTATAAGTATCGACTCCCTACTTGTCATCACTAATGGTTTTGTTCTTCCCAGAGCCCTTTGAGGACAGATAAAGGATCACGGTCTGTTCTACGGGATCAAATACGATGCCCGTTTTCCAAAAGACAATTAAAGCAGAGCAAGATTAGGTGCCTGCTTCTACTTCCACCTGAATGAATGCTGAGTCTGACTATCAACACGCAGAAACCGGGCTTGTGATCATGTGGGACATCCGTGGCAACTGAGGAAGCGAGCCCGTCTCCTGACTCCCAGTCCTGTGTGTTAGCCACAGACCCCCTCTTTGCCTCAGATTGCTGTTTCATCTCTTGCACAGAAGATAATGCAAGAGCTTCACTGGTTCCATGACAAGAATTTACACAGCCCTATTTTGCTTCTGGTTTTCTTTATTTATTTAGCTGGTGGAATGGAACAAGACGATGGTAAATGAGCGAACAAGTCTAGGCCAGAGGAACGGTAAAAATCCAAAAGTTCAGGCTGTCCCACAGAGGACCTGTTAAATGTTTGCAGCCAATGAAATTCACTGTATCTGAGAGGACACTTATACACTGAACTTGGTGGGCTGTGAAAATTTAATGCATTTGATCAGATGTATTCATCAAAATGTATTCCAAAAGAATATTATAAGGCAGGAATCACAGCTCTTGCAGCCATGTGAGTTTTCTGGAGTGCCTGATGTAAGATCTTCCTATTTATTCAGATCTTCTTTTTTTCCTCTACTTTGAGGGTGAATTTTGAGTTACTCCTTCATTTTGAAGAACCGTTTTTTCCCATCTTATGGTAACTGATTCAAAGATTTTTGTTGCAAGACACTTTCTGATGCCAATGCACCTTCACAATGAGAAAACTCACTTGCATGAAGAAGTTATGTTTTTCCCTAACGATACATATTTGGAGTCATGGTCTTTGCTGTACATATTGCAGAGAATGAGATTGTAAGTCTTGTCTTTTCCCCTAGCTAAATAAAGCATAAAATTTCCTCTAATACTTCCCTAGTCAAATCTAAATCAAACCTATTCTGACTTGTTTAATGTACAGTTGACTAGATCCTATGTTGGTTGCAAATCAATACTTCCCTACTTCATGGTGCTGCTCAAAAGGGTAACTCAAGCTTTTCTGTATAAAAAACTGGAACTAAAATCTTGCCTACACTTGTTTTATATTAGTGTAATTTCATTACATTCCTTGAAGTCACTGAAATTTTACTAAAAATGGCAAGAGCAAACTGAGCACTGAATTTAAATTATATCTTTGTGCAGCAATCAGGTTCCAGACATTGTTCTTGAACCCCTCTTTGTAAGAGCATTCAGCAGTTCAGGGCAACGAAAGGTGACAAGGTTCAGTTCCACAGCACCCACATATCCAATTTTAGTTTGTTTCACTTGAATTAAGAGCTTTATGTATGATATGGTATCATACATAAGCAAAGGATGGAGCAATTCATTGAAATATTGACCAGCTTCTATCATCTCCTCAGTGACACATCTTGTGGGAGGTTTTGAACTCTTATAGATACTGTACAGCATCACTATGACATCTGAAGTCCTGTTTCATATTAAATGTAGAAAAAAAAAGGTGGTGCTTCCTCCCTCTCTTTCTTCTCAGTTTATCAAAAAGCTTGATCAGTTTAAAAAGTGCATAAAGAATTTAAGTAGCATCTGCAGAATTGAAAAATGTTTATATCTAACAGAAAGCATATCCAGAGTTCAGATGACAGCAGTTCTGAGATTTTGGTCCTATTACCACGCACTGTTCCAGTGCATATTTTGCATTATATTTTAGGTTCAACAGGTCCCAGCAGGTAACAGGGAAAAACTCTGGAACAACTCTCTTGACAGATCCTGCCTGGTACACCAGTTGAAAGTAATTTGGGTAAAAAGTTGGAATAATCAAGTCAGAAGGTCATAAGAATATAGAATGCTATGGGCAAACAGTGTCAGCCAGGCTAGCATTATATCTTTTGACAACTTAGTGAGCAATTTTGCCAAAAAAATCAGTGAGATTGAGGGAGAGGGAGATTTCTTTTAAAAGTCTCAGTGTTTCATTTTGACATTTTTGAAATGAAATGTTTTGACTTCCTATTTTAAAATGGATTTTCATTTAGAGATTTACCTCATTTAAAAAAGTAAAAACATCTACATGCTTGGCAAAAAACCCCCCAACTCTGAAGCTAAAAATGAACCAACGATCAATTAGTAGTAGCTCTAACTTCAATAGGTAGAGAATACTTGGGAAAGGTATTGCTGATACTATATTGCTCTAGTACAGCTAAAACTATGAACCCATCAGCTAATATCTACTGAAAAGATATATAGAGATTTTATAGAAATGCTCATTTAAGTAACTAGCATAAGTGAAAATTACTAATATCACACCTTTTCAAACAGTTCATATCTGACAAACCAACAAGCAATAGGCTGACTTGTGAAGCTTACATTTTCTCAAAACAAGACTTGATCTTGATGCTCAATATGATGTTTTATTCCTACATAAAGTGCCTACTCAAACATGGTAGCTAAGCTGTTAGTGACTCAGGTTCAAGTAAGGTAAGTCTGAGCACTTTTACCCTGTCATGAACCTGAGTGTTTCATATTTTAATTGACAACATTCACATCTTTGAGCTTTTCATTTAGACTTTGATAAAATCTGCTCACAAAGGCAGATGGCAGGCTGTTATTTTTAATTCACAAGCAATGTTAAATATATGCCATATGTTATAGAACTTTTCAGGCACAGCCTTTTGAATGCTATCACAATAAACTTATAAAATTACATAAAAGGGAAATCTGAGAGAGAACAACACCATTGCAGGTTAGACTTTTTAAAAAGGAAGTGAAAATGGCCAGATTTTCTACTTGATAAAATATAATTACCCAAAGCACTGAATATCATTGAAACATCAAAGTCAGTGTAGAAGGGAAGTATTTGGGGGCTTCTGCTATCTGCTGTTCTACATCTAGAGAAGATTCCCTGCATGCACTACATGCGCTAACCTTTTTCCTTGTAGACAAAAGGCTTGCGACGTTTTACACTACTGTATGTGAAGAGCTTCATGTCTAGGTTAGTAAAAGCAATGAGGCAAATGGGCCAAAGTCAAAATGTTTCAGTGGACTTTAAGGCCACATCTGTGGTCCAAGGAGACACTCAAGTTGCAGCTCCCCTAGAACCAAAGCTGTGAAAGTTGTAACAGCAACTGTCAAGCAACTCTGAAATATTGTTTTCTTTTCTAAGAGGATATAGCTGATGCATGAGGTCCACAGTCTACTGTAGCAAGGAATGGCTGATAAGAGTATACCGGGCTTTAGTAGTGAGTGGAGGACCGATCTTTGAAAAGACTGCATCTAACATGTTACTCAAAGGCAGGTGGACTTCTGGTCTTTGAGTGTTCAGGGACAGTTCAAAGAGACACAGAAGATGAAGACTATAACAAGGGTCATTTCAATTCAGTATTATATATAGAGAGATGACTTCCAGGGAGAGAAGGGTGCTGGTCAAAGCTAGGGAGAAGGGTGTCTCCAGAAAGATTTCTGCATGTGAACAGGGCATGTAGCCTCAGAAATATCATGATCAGTTGTGGCTGAAGCCTGAAGACTCCAACAACCACTGTTGAAAAGGGATCACATTCAACAGCTCTTGTGCACCCATAATCAGACTGGACTAACATGGTGAGAGTGTCAATTGGGCTGTCACAAACAAACATTGTTTATTAGGTCTTCTGGTTTGCATGGGCAGGTTGCTCTGGTCCCGGATTTATTCAGCTGCTGAACACTGCCTGCAGCCACTGGAACTGAAGCTTTAAAGTAACGGTATAAATGTATGTGCAGAATAGCAAGAACATTTCTATATAGTGCAGAGATGGATGAATTATTCATTATGAATTATTCATAATACAAATTTTGACATTTTTTTCCAGAATAAATTTCCATTTTTTTTAATTATTCAGCAATATGATCGAATAATTGCTGAACTTTTTATTACTAACCATCAGAATACTTTCACAGATTCCTGGTTTCTTTTTTTCATTATTCATCTTAACATATTCACTGACACCTGATTAATCCAGCCACTTCTGGAATTCTTGAATATCTTAGGCTGCTGAAAACAGTAGACTAATGAGATCCAGCACCGTTATGAAGACTGTTAGAGAAAGTGAATAAAATTGATTTTTTTTTTTTAGGAGTTTTTTATTTGCAAACAGTGTTCACTGTTGTACAGGACTAAATAGATTCATAGAGATTAGTTCGGTTACAATAGATAGGTTTCTAGAACTTGCAGTTAATATTATGCTTGGGCAGCTTCAGTATTGTGATAGAGATGACTGGCAAATGCTGCATTACAATGGTTTCCAAAGTACTCATTGACATTTGTGTTTGTTAAATGGAATTAAACTGGATCTAATTTTCAGGTAAATCCAGGATGAGTTAATTCAGCTCAGTGAAGTTGTATGACTGTATGAGCTGAATAAGAAAGAAATGAATTCAGAATCAGGACCTGTGTCTTCAGTGGTGTTCAGCTATGAACCGGAGCGAACAAGAAGAGATTCAGAGCCTGTGTAAGTGCAGGCTCTCTTTCTGAAGACAGAGTGCTCTGAATTGAATAGCTACCATCTCTAATACACGTACACTTGCACTGAGCTATACAGTGGCTGGAGTCTAGAAATTGGATATAAAACTCTACCCAAGTAATCTACATCTTTCTATTAGTCCTCTGTTTAGTATGCACCTAAGGAGCAAAACTGCTACTGAAACACCAAAGCTTTTGAGACTTACAGTAAACAAAACCAAAAGGGGTAAAAATGTCACAATAGGGAGCTCCAGTCAATGAACTTTAGATCTTGCAGCAGTTTTAGACTCCACCTGCTAAAAGCACTAGTCACATATGAACTCCCCTGGACGCTGTGGGCTAATTCCCATCCTTGCAAGTCGAGTGGTTGAGTGAATATAATAAGAATTAAAAAAAAAAAATAAAAAAAAATAAAAACTTTCTACAAACTTTCCTTGCCCAGTTTCCATGGAAATGAAAGTGGAAAGACTGCTGGCAGTCAGTAGCTGAGTGTGAGAACTCTCGCTTGCAGATGTCAGTTCCTGACTGTTCACTGAAAACTGCAAGTGTTGGTTTAAAAAATCAGCTGCAAATGATGTCTTCAAAACTCTGTGGCTCTTAAAAAAATAAAAAAAAAAAAAAAGTGGAAGTTGATAAACTAGTTTTAAATTGGGAGATTTTAAAATGTAAAAGTCTTTATATTTCCATCCACCTGGCTGCTGAGACATGTTCCTTTTATAAGCCATAAGAGTAGTGACTACATTTTCAGTCAGTATCTTCTATGACTGGGTTTCCCTTTGGTCCAATAGTTTGAACTGATTACTTTGCAGAGTATGCTGAAAGGCTTACCTATTTAAAGAGGGCACAGGGTTGCTTGTTTGTTTGGTAAAGTACTTGTGGA
This sequence comes from Balearica regulorum gibbericeps, assembly GCF_011004875.1. Taxonomy (NCBI): domain Eukaryota; kingdom Metazoa; phylum Chordata; class Aves; order Gruiformes; family Gruidae; genus Balearica; species Balearica regulorum. Next base: position 47,684,908 of record NC_046220.1, on the reverse strand, counting down.
TTCTGTTTAGATTTGGATTGCTAAGATTTACATTATTTTAAACATAACAGGGAAAGTTAATGGATCCAATTTTAAGTCAAGAAATGACTGGTTTGCATCTAATATGTTTCAAATAAAGATTACTAATATGTTTGAAATAAAGATTGAGAAGCTTTCTCCCTGTTTTGCTAAACTCATACAGTTTGAACCCAAGCTTATGGTTGTTAAACTGCTTACTATAATAAAGATTTTTCCTTCTTCATATCACAAACAAAACGAGGGAAACACATGCACCGTTATATCCAATGCACGTTCTCTACATCCTACTAAAACTCTCATCAATGCATTTATTCCACTGTGTATTTTAATAGGCAATTTACTGTTCTTAAATACAGAATGGAGTAGTGATTATAAGGCATTTTTCCTAAGATTACAGCCTTGAAGACAGGCATTTTTTATGGTATACAGTAATTATCATAGTAATGCATAATTTTCCCTGGATTGACTGTCTGCTAGTGGTCTAATTCAGGAAGCACTAACTCATTTGCAAACAGCATCATTAGGAGCTGAGGCAAATAAGCAGCTGATCTGGCTTGTTCAGTACACTGAAGCCTTGAGACTCCTTTTCCCTTTTTTCCCTACTCATTAATTCAGTTTTCATGGCTGCTGCAGCAGGTGGAGTATTTTATCTTCTCATCTCATTAATCACATTTGGGTTACTGAGGAAACTCTATTAATACCTGGTCAGGAGATAGAGACAGTACAATCCATAACAGCTAGCAATAGCACAGCCAGCTGTGCTATCTAATGTAACCAAGATTTTTTTTTTGTGCAGGATCTAATGTAACCAAGATTTAGGTATCGTACTCCAAGTAATGCAAGACACCTGTATGGCAATCAGTATCCCTTATGGAATGAACAAGATTTCTGCTTAACCACATGAACATGAGAGAACAGGAGACACTACTGTGGTAAATTTTCTGATTGGGGGATAAATAGGATTACAGATTTTACTTTGTTATTTCTTACCATGATCTCCCCTTCACAGTCTGTCTCAAAGCAGCTACTGTTTTAAATCTCTGAACTTATTCAACATACAATTATAAAGTTTTCTCTTATTTTAAGATATAAAAAAGAAATAGAAGACACCTTGCTATAAGCTTTTCTTCTTTCATGCCCCTTTTTAGCTATAATAACTTCAAGCTACCAAGATTAATCAATAATTACCCAGCAAAGGGATTTAGCTAAATCCCTAATGTGTATTATTTAGTTGTAGGTTTATGTGCTCAGAAGCACAGAAATGACAATAAAATCACTGCACTGGAAGAGAGGAGATTCTCGGAGACACTCTGCCTGAACAAGGATGCTTTGTGCACACACAGGACAGCACATTATTTTTGCTGTTTTTTTCAGAAAACAGCAGTACAGGTATTTTTCTAGGCACGACCCTCCAGTTAGAGGGATGAAGCTGGTAAGTGATCTGACTAGTCAGGAGTGGTAGTTGTAGCCATGTGCGTGGCCTGTGCTCAAAAAGCAGATTTCAAGAATAAGTCAGAGATCTCCTTCATCTTTTCTTCACCATACACTACCTCACTAGTTACCAGGAGCTCCCTACCCACCTCTTGCTATAGGTATATGCCTGTTCTCATCCTTCCTGCTCATTAGGGCTTCTAGTCTATTCCCGTGAAACAGAAGAGCACAATCTTGTCAGTGATGCATGTGGTGAGATGGATCAAAATATTTATTCCTGCTAAGGTTCATGAAGACAGTGGCAATTAACGCTGGTGGGCCACATCATTGTCTTTTTGAACTGTGTTGTCTTAGAGTCCACTGTAAGACCAGTCATGGTAAATGAACAGTCACTGTAAGTGATTCAGTCCTTTATTTTCTTTCCTGAGGCTTATTCAAACTGTCTTTACTTTTGAAGGGCAGGATTTCCAACCAAACTTCTTTTTTTCATCTCTCGCCAGAGTGTCTTCTAAGTCATTTGTAGTTCTCTCCTCTAGACCCTTTGCATTCCTTGTTCCCTCATATTTTTTCAGCAGGAATCTTCCATAAATGAAACATTATTTTGAAATGTCTGTCAGTAGATTTTTAGATGACTTTTTCACAACCTGAACACAACACTCAGGAAGCTAAGCAAGTAATGTAATCTAATTCTACGCTCTGAGGTATGAAATGACTGCTTGCTAGCGGTAGGGAACAGCTCCCAAGCTCCAGCATACACTGTGCAATATTTCTCATTTAACTAAACATGGCTTTGGAGTGAGGCTGCAACTGGAGACTATGCAGGGGGAGGGGACATGCCTAATCCACACTTATTTGGCTTTGGCTTCTGTGTGACCAGGGAGCTGATACAGCATGGTTAGCTATAACAGGAATGGCACATCTCCTAGAGCTTTTCTGATCCTTTTTATGGCTTCCAATTTGCCTGGCTGTCTTGCTTCCTTCAGTATAATCAGCTGTTTGCAGAGGTGGTATTGACAGCTGATGATGCCGATGCTCAGCTGATGTAAGCTAATTTACACCAGTTGAGGATACGAGTACTCTGTTGCCCTCAGAGCACTGATATTAAACAAAGAAATCACAAAGTGAGCTGAAACTCATTGCAACAAAGGAGTAGCCCAGTTTCTGCACCTCCTAAGAACATGATTTCCCTCTCTGTACAGAAACTAACAGTTCACTTTGACCATGACCTACATCTAATTTAAGAGTCAGTAAAAGCTAAGTATATATGTGCAAACTAAATTTTTAAGGTACTTATGTGACACATTTGACAATTTAAGCTTTCAGTTAACTCCTTACTGGTCCTATAAGCACAATGCCAGCATGAAAGAATGCCCTAAAAATGTGATGATGGGCACCAAAGAAGTCGTATTCACCTAGCGTCTGAGATTAGGAAATGCCACAGACTCAAGCTATGTATAAGAAATTGCAAAGTAATATCACATTACTGACAGATTATGACTTCCAGGTGAAGTGGGAACGGACAACCATTAATGCTTCTAGGCCTTCCTTCACTGTTCTTTGCTCACACTTTATATTCATATCAAATGTTTCATATATCCATAAGGTACTGGACTCCTCCATGATCAGACTGATTATCTACATGCTGGTACTGCAGGAGACTGATTGAAGATGAAATTCCTTGATAGTATCAATATGCAAGTAATAAATACTGAGCTGTTGTCTTATAAATCCACAATATGTTCATTCTTTTTTTAATCCAGTACCTATACACTGATCAGGTGCTTTGTCTTTTTTTCTGACCTGAGAACATTCCCCGTTCTTCTGTTTCTCATTCAAACCTCTTAAGAACCAAACCCCACACAACACTGAGATCAAGAAAAGGTTTCCATTGATTTCAGTTGTCTTTGAATCAGGAACTAACATGAAAAATTTGTAACAAGTATGCCAGAAAAGAGTATACATTTACACTTTAATAGAAATGGGAAGAAATACTACTCTTATTTGTGATTCATAACCCCTATTGCCACAAAATAATCTGAAATATTTGTCCTGATCTTTCTGTTATGTGGACTGGGGAGGAAAAGAAAGAGCCAGAAAGGCACTCTTGAAATGCACATATAGAATCTTGCAGCCCACTACCAGTCTCAACAGAGACTCTTGTGCTGAAATTTCACTTAAGTGTTATTCTGAGGTCAGGAACTATTTAATCCACAGCTGCAACCACTGCTGGTTTGAATTGATTGGTGGTGCACTCACCTAATTGTACTACTCTTCCTATTTTCTCCAAACTAGTTCCATCTAATCCCTCAGAGGATTCAAATTTACCTAAGTTTTGGAAGAAACCTAGCTCTATCTTATCAAGGGAGGAACTTTAAAAATGCACTTTTTTTGACTATCCGTGTCCTGCATCTGCAAGTCTTCTTCAGTCAAATGCTCCATTACAAGCCTTCCACTGTAGCGCATGCTTGTGATCAAATGTCCCATCAGAAACTTCTTTAGACAGGCAGGATCAAAACTATGTCTACTGAGCAAATGCATCCAACCAGAATTCATACTGACCTTCCCCCAGGAAACTAAGAACTTTTCTTGTAATTTGCATACAGCTGCAAAGTGTTGCACAGTGCAGCCAGACTTGAAGTTTTCCCTACCAGCCCCTTGCAACATTTTAATGACTAATTTCTAATGGCAAATGACAACAGCCAGAAAGACCACCCTGCTATCTTCAGGAATATCATATTAATCAAGAAATAAATGAGAACTGTCCTAAGTTTTCGACTGAATATTCCATGACATACTGTATGTGATAGACCACTAATCACTCTTGATTCTATGATAAATTTGAATACTAATCCCTTCTGAATAGGGATTAAGCTTCAGAGTGTAGAGGAGGGATTCATTAGAATTCATCTCATCAAGACACAGCTTGAACAAAGTTGCATGGCCCTCTGCACCACAGACCTTTCTGTGCTGACAACCAATTGCCAAACCAGCAGAATTACCAGTGAGTGGCTAAAATCAACAAACTGTAACCTATGAATGCCCATATTTTCTCAGTCAGAAACTGATGATGTGGTGTGTTGTGGTCTGGAGAGGACTATTTTCAGGCAAAACACTTTCTAGGTAGTTGTAATAGGCAAACTGTCACACAGTCCTGAAAGTGATGACAATAAGTAAGGGGAATGCAGCGGTGATCATGTTAACAGAGTATGAGCATGAATGTTGTGAGGCCCCATCTTTTGATTTATGCATCACTGGCCACAGGCTCACAACAGTTAAATTACTTCATTGATTCAGCATGAATCAGACTATATATTAATGCATCACTGGGATGCCCTTTCTCAGAAAACATACACACTCTGGAACAGCTTTGACCTCCTCCAAATGGTATTCATGTAAAGGCATAAAATGGTGCCTAACGCAAGATGTGTACTTAAAAGCAGGTTTTGTTTCTTTAGCTGCTGGGTAGAATCAATGAGCATTTTGACCACCAAATTAGAAAGGCAAAACCTCCAAATTTTAGGACTCCATTCTCAGTTTTGACTAAACTGGCATAGCTTTGATGAACGCTGGGAGCTTTGCTGAGCACATAAGCTGAAGATTTGGAATAGTCCATGATACGTCCTGCCGTTGAAGGGAGAAATGTCCCCAGGCACTCTGAGTTAAAATGCTTTGTTTACAGCAAATCGTGCATGCCTATGTAGCAATACAGTTCTGTGCGCTCTGCAAGTACAATATGGTTGTGCTCAAGGATGATACCCTCTCACAAATAACTCCACTTCTCTGTGTGTCCGACAATAGCCCAGCAAAACAGTACATAAAGAACCATGGGCTCTTCATGCAGCACAAAAATAACCTTGAGACAGCTCATTAATCACAAGTTTCAACTTCGTAAGGAGCACTTCAGTCTGAGTGGCATTCATTATGAGTAGCAGAAGTTTTAGCCAATTAATTTGAAATGTGTGCAAAAAATCAACCAAAGATTCAGGTGCAGAAACCCAATACTCTGTGACACCAGCTGTTGTGGACCACTTTTGTTGGGACTGCAAGCTTCAAAATCAATGTGCTGATCTCACTGACACTATAGTGGAATTGTTTCATCTGGAACATCAGATATTGACCCGTTTGGGTTTTGTACTTACCTTTGACATCTGTGAGAGAACTTCAGACTGAAAGTACTCTTTGAAAGAGAGAAAAACTGCCATATAATATGCATATCTGTGTAGGAAAAAGAAGAAACGGCACTGTCTATGAAACTTTCCATCCACATCACTAGAAAGCTGTTTAGAAATTTTGGTACCAAGCACTGTGACATGGTTGATGATAAAGTACATGGTATTACTAGAGAGTAACTCTCATAATTTTAATTAGATCCTGTGAGTACCTCAAGCTTTTGCACATAATGCACGAATATTAACTAACATAATTCTATTGACTACAATGGTGCTATGCTGATGGAACAACCTGAGGTTATGGCTCACTACATTTTGTTTGGCTGAATTAGCACCACTTTATTGTTGCTCTCCATTAATACCCTGGGTAGGAAGTTTACTGCCAGGGGTGTTCATGGAAACAATGAACTCTGTGTATGCTGTGATTGAGAGCAATATGCAAATTCTTACTTCAGAATATTTGAAGAAAGTAGTCAAATTTGAAAAATCAAAGTTATTCAGCACACATACAAAACCAGTATCATGCAACTTTCAGTCGTCTTATTAAGAGTAATAGAAATCAACAGTAAACCTTGTAAATAAATTAAAAAGCTAGGAAATAGCTATATGAATTATTTAATTCATGGTTTGATATAAAAACAAAATTAAGAAAAAGCAAATTACTCTCAAAAAACTTAATAGCACAAGCTCATATCACTGAAAAACAGTTATTTATTGTCCCCCATAATTAAAATTTCAGTGGCTATTTTGTCTTCTATGACTCACAACAGAAAGACACATTCTCGTTGTGATTCGTTAGACAGAATAGTGCAAAACGAAAGGTACAGAAATGTCAAAAGTTAAATAAAAATCACTGACAAAAGTGCATGTGTGGAAACCTGGACTTGATGCATCCTGAGAGATCTGTGGACTGCTGAGCATAGATGTAGGTTCTATGCTTTGAGTGTCCTAGCAAGACAGTCTGTTACACCCAAGAGTATCCCTACACCAGGATGCTGTATCTCATTCTTAAAAGAGTTCAGCCAAACCTCTGCTTACGTTGAAATTTCTGCATCAGTGTGTTGAAGACTTTTTCTCACAAACTAATAAAACTGAAAACCAAAAAACTCCCTATCTTGAGAAAACATCTTAAAAAGCAACTTATTATTGAATAAAATGTTGACTTAATATGAAAAGTCTGTCTCAGAAAATCTGAGGAATTTTACTTATTGCATTGGAATTACCCTTCAGTTCAGAGGTTTTATGCTAATCCAGTCTTTTCACAGAAAAAGCTGTTACAAAACAGTGCAGGGGCCTTTAAAGATTATCTGTTCTGTACAGTGTTACTGCACATTTTTTGCCTTACACATGCAGTAACAATTAATGTCCACTTGAGGGCACGATGAAGAAAGTCCTAAAAAGGTGTGTGAGCTGGCATGTACAGCGGAAAGGCGTTGCTCTGTCTAAGCAGGGAAGTTTGATTACTCGTCAAATAGTGGCACAAGTCAGTTCTGAGCTCAGGCCTTGTGGTCAATCCAAAATGTGGTTAGTCACACAAAAGACAAAACCACTAATTTCCTCTGTGGTAAACTCAAGCTTTCTCAGAGAAGAAAGTTAAAAAAAAGTCCCGCTCATTGTATTATCATCCTTCTGTCTTTCTTGCTGTCATCATATAGTTCTACTAGTGTCGTTCAGAAAGCACACATATAAAATCTTGTATGCTGTGTGAGTTTTACTTAAATCCTTGAAAGCTGTAATTTGTTAGACTACATTGAACATACATTTTTTTACAACTTAGGAGAAATACTCAATATATGGATAGTACATGGGGGGTGAAATGTAACATACTCGAGAGAGAATTTTAAACAGAGGCTCTTCTTACTTGCAAAGAGACTGATTCAAAAGAAGAGTCACATAGCCATCATTTCCTAAGTGAACATGCTTCAAGGTGTATCTGATGAATACCCTTATGTAAGGTAAAAAGAATCCCACATTAACATATTGAAGAAAGCTCTGTAAAATTATCCTGCCTTTCTCTGTGCTAACACAGGATGACAGAATATTGTCGAGAGCCTTGCCAGTTCAATATTAAATGATTTACTTGTTGAAACCTCTCTCACACCCTTGGGAGACTTGCAGTTCACCTGACATCACTCCTAGAGTAGTCTTCCTGATCCTGATCCTTTTCTCTGCTTTATTCTACTACTTTTAAATTAATTATGTTCCATCACCTGTAAAAAACAACTTCAGTTCTGTGACAGTAGTTACATTTATGAAGTGGTCATTATTTCCCCCCACACACACACACACTGTTTGGCAGTTGTTCAGTCAAGCTATACACAATCAGCTGGTCAATTTTCTCCTTGTAATTGTCCTCTTTTTTTCCTGCTGATCTTCAAGCCTATCTTCTCAAAATTCCCTTCATACAGCCAATACCTCTCTCAAAATGCCTGTAACTAGGGATCTAGAGCCCCTGTAAGGTATGTAGAATCCTTTCCCTATATATGTAGGTCAAAATACATCAGGTTGGGGAGGCTGCTTGTTTAATACTAAAGCAAGGCCAAGCATTTAATCTATTTTAAAATGGTCAAGTAGTTCTGTACCACCCCTAAAATTTACTGGAAATAAACCGGATAAAACTGGTTGCAGGCACTCAGAAAAGGAGTGAGCCACTCACATGGTTGTACCCTTTTGTCAATTCTGAGGAAAACCTTTTGTTTATGATCTGGTAGTAGGAATCCAGTAGGAAACAGTGGAACATCTTACATTTTCTGTCAACACACGAGTATTACTTGCTTTCCCTTTTCTAGCTACAGGTCATCACTCCCTGCATAATTCCTGCTGGGTCTGTACTGTACTGACCATTTCCCTGAAACAGGAGTCTATTAAGCCAGTCTTTGCTGCCAGCGAGATAACAATTCTGCTGATTGAGACCAATACTCCATGCAGACCAGTATCACAGTTAATATCCACAAGAGGTTAAGGCACAGAGAAGCTACGTGTCGCAGTGTTGAGGTAAGGTTCAAGAGTTTCACTCTTTCCAAGCTGTGTTCTGGTTCCTGTGACCAATATACACTACTTGCAGTACAAGGGCAAAGATCCTGATTAGACATCAGGGAACAGGTGGAGGAAGTGCCCAGGTGTGTGTATCCACCATGATTAAGTATTTAAAGATGGATAACATCCAGCTGGATGGGACATGTCTGGGGACAAGAAGGGCATCAAGGTTGCATCTCAGCATCTGCAGTGTGCCGTCCCCAACAATGGTCTGAACAATCTCTGGGTGATCCCTCTGGACACATCCCTCTGGAGTGTACTCTGTCCAATATACAGGTTATACTGTTGCTCAGGGAAATAGAGAGCCACAAAGCAAAGAGCTAGCAAAAATGGGAGACTAGTCTAGTCTGAAGAAAAAAGGCAAAAGTGCATGCACTTGAAGTAGATATCTGGGAAAAGGTAAAAATATGGTGAGAAAATGCAATAGTCTCCCAACAAATGCTCTCCCAGGATGTTTTTAATTTACATGTTTTCTTGATCCCTGTATATTTTACCTGTTTAACAGAGCTCAAAGGATGCATTTTCCAAGTATTTCTCCACTCTCTGTGGAACCCACATATTATTTTTTGCATCCACACTACAGAATCACAGAATCGCAGAACAGTAGGAGTTGAAAGGGACCTCTTGAGATCATCTAGTCCAACTCCTCTGCTAAAGCGGGATCACCTACAGCAGGTTGCACAGGATTGTGTCCAGGAAGGTTTTGAATACCTCCCGAGAAGAAGACTCCACAACCTTTCTGGGCAGCCTGTTCCAGTGCTAAGTCACCCTCACAGTGAAAATGTTTTTCCTCATATTCAGATGTAACTTCCTGTGTTCCAGTTTGTGCTTGTTGCTCCTTCTCCTGTCACTGGCACCACTGAAATTAGTCTGGCGTCATCCTCTTGATATCTGCCCTTTAGATATTTATAAGCATTGATGAGATCCCCTCTCAGTCTTCTCTTCTCCAGGCTAAACAGACCCAGCTCTCTCAGCCTTTCCTCATAAGAGAGATGCTCCAGGCCTGTAATAATCCTCATAGCCCTCCGCTGGACTCTCTCCAGTAGTTCCCTGTCTTTCTTGAACTGGGGAGCCCAGAACTGGACACAATATTCCAGATGTGGCCTCACCAGGGCAGGGTAGAGGGAGAGGATAACCTCCCTCGACCTGCTGGCCACACTCTTCTGAATGCACCCCAGGATACCATTGGCCTTCTTGGCCACAAGGGCATATCGCTGGCTCAGGGAGAACTTGCTGTCCACCAGGGCTCCCAGGTCCTTCTCTGCAGCTTTGCTTCACAGCAGGTCAATCCTGAACTGTACTGGTGCTTGGGGTTATTCCTCCCGAGGTGCAGGACCCTACATTTGCCCTTGTTGAATTTCATTAGGTTCCTCTCCATCCAACTCTCTAGCCTGTCCAAGTCTCGCTGAATGGCAGCACAGCCTTCTGGTGTATCGGCCACTCCTCCCAGTTTAGTATGGTCAGCAAACTTGCTGAGGGTACACTCATCCAGGTCATTGATGCATATATTCAAGAAGACTGGACACAGTACTGACCCTTGGGGCACACCACTAGCTACAGGCCTCCAACTAGACTCTGCGCCGCTTATCACAACCTTCTGGGCTCTGCCATTCAGCTAGTTCTCTACTCACCTCACTGTCCACTCATCCAACCCACACTTCCTAAGCTTACCTATGAGGATGTTAGGAAAGACAATGTCAAAAGCCTTGCTGAACCCAAGGTAGACAACATCCACTGCTCTCCCCTCATCCACCCAGCCAGTTGTGCCATTATGGAAGGCTATCAGATTGGTCAGGCATGATTTCCCCTTGGTGAACCCACATTGACCACTCCCGATAACCTTCCTCTCCTCCACATGCTTATTGATAACCCCCAGGATAAGCTGTTCAATCATCTTTCCAGGGATGGAGGTGAGGCTGACTGGCCTGTAGTTTCCTGGGCCTTCTTTCTTGCCCTTTTTGAAGACCAGAGTGACACTGGATTTCTTTCAGTCCTCCAGCACCTCTCCTGTTCTCCATGACCTTTCAATGATGACAGAGAGTGGCATAGAAATAACATCTGCCCGCTCCCTGAGCACTCGTGTGTGCATCTCATCAGGGCTCAAGGATCTCTGGATGTCAAGTTTGCCTATATGTTCTCTAACCTGATCCTCCTCAACCAAGGGGGAGTCTTCCTTTCTCCAGACTTTCCTACCTCCAGGGTCTGGGATTCCTGAGGGCCAGCCTTAGCAGTAAAGACTGAAGCAAAGAAGGCATTCAGTAACTCACCTTCTCTGTATCCTCCATCACCAGGGCACCCACCTCATTCAGCAGCGGGGCCACATTCTCCCTAGTCTTCCTTTTGCTGCTGATGTACTTGAAGAAGCCCTTCTTTTTGTCCTTGACATTCCTTGCCAGCCTTAATTCCAAGTGGGCCTTAGCCTTTCTTGTTGTATCCTCTGACTACATCCCTATATTCCTCCCCAGTGGCCAGTCCCTTTTTCCACGTACTATAAACGTCTTTCTTCCCTTTGAGTTTTTCTGGGAGCTCCTTGCTCATCCATGCAGGTCTCCTGCCCCCTTTGCTTGATTTCTTACTCTTCAGGATGCACCAATCTTCAGCTCAGAGGAAGTGGTGCTTGAATATTGACCAGCTCTCTTGGACTCTCCTACCCTCTAGAGCCCTAATCCACAGGATTCTCCCAAGCAGGTCTTTGAAGAGGCCAAAGTTAGTTCTCCTGAAGTCCAGGGTTGTAATCCTACTTACTGTCCCGCTCCTTCCACGCAGGATCCTGAACACCATCTTATTGTCACTGCAGCCAAGGCTGCCCCTGACCTTCACATCCCCAACCAATCCTTCTTTTTTTTGTTGGCGCAACGTCCAGCAGCACCCCTCTCCTCATAGGCTCCTCCACCACCTGTGTCAAAAAGCTATTATCAGTGCTTTGCAGGAATCTCCTGAACTGTGCATGCCTGGCTGTGTTGCCTTTCCAGCAAATATCAGGGTGGTTGAAGTCTCCCATGACAGCCAGGGCCTGGGATCGTGAGGCTGCTTCCAGCTGTCTGTAGAAGGCCTCACCAACTTCCTCTTCCTGATCAGGTGGGCTGTAGTAAACACCCACAACAGTGTCACCTGCCCCTTAATTCTTACCCATAAGCTCTCGACTTGTTCTTCATCCATGCCTAGGCGGCGTTCAGTACATTGCAGTTGCTCTCTGTTGATAAGAAGTTGCACAGGCTTACTGCCTACCTAAAAAGGTTTATGTTCAATTCTACCCATTTTGCAGTAGGTCATTATTACAACACTGGAAGTGCTGCCAATAGTTAAGTTTATTACTGCTGTTTCAGGATTGGTTTGCAGATGCTTCTGAATTTGCCAAATGTTAACAATTTAAGCTGAAATCTTTAACATTTTAAAAAATATTCTTCAGCAGTAAGTCACATTTGCTTCTGGAAGATTTATCACAGGAGAAATACCTGTCTTTACTCAGGTTAAGAACAGACTGATCAACTATTGAAAAAAAGAATAGGAACTCCATCTTTAAAACTGGGCCAAGAGAGGTTACAGATAGAGAGGAACACCCTTTGTGCCAGACTCACATTTTCAAATACATGGGGAAAACATGCTTTCACATACAGTGAAAGCAGAACATGTTTAAAAGAAAAATAAATCTCAGAGAGTCTAGAGACTTGGCAGCTGAGCCACGAGCACTGAATGAAGCTGGGGTCCAGGGGAACAAAGATAGCATCTGATCATGTAATTAAGGCACACACACAAGGGATGAATTAAGAGTGCACATGCCACTTTAATTCTGGGACTTCTTAAGTTTTCCTTGCTTTACTTTACAGTCTTAATTTTCTTTTAATGCAGTTGTGCTGTAATTAATAAATATGCTTAATGAGTCCAAGGCTGGCATCCTTCCCTTAGCAGTTGTGAGAAGAGTTCCCTGCCTTTCTATCTGCCACCTATCATTATTCCTTGTACTAAGCAATTACAGTACTTAAGTAATAAAACCTTTTTTTTTTTTTCTTTTACTTTCAATATCTGCAGCATTCAGTGTATTTTTTACAGTACTGCTAGAGAACTATGGAACAATTTATCTTTAGAGATGACTCCATTAGGGTTTTTTCAAAGAAAGACTGGAAAAATCTGAAGACTGAGGGATGAAGAGTATTTGAATCATTTTGCAGTTTGCACACTGCTATCCAATCCAGTGTAAATGATTTTACCAAACGTATAGAGCCTCCATTTCAACAGCTTCACTGAAGGCCGGACACATTTCTAGTTAAGCTTCTTCTGCAGCTTAAGACAATATTGGAAAGAAGTTTTTTGCTGGGTGTATGTCACTGTTTCACCACTCTAAGGGCTGTCTGCCATCTATTTAACAAATATCTCAGGCATATTCAGAATTATTTATGTGATCATCCATTTTAGTATTAGGCTCTTTCTCATTCATACAACTTCTCAATACCAAGCCACAGCATGACATCTATGAATCTGCAGCAAGACCCTACCTAGACTCAATCAGCAATAAACATGTAGCGTTATCGACAAGTGTGTGCAGTGCCATCCTTCAGAAGATTTATAAACTTTAATGAAAAAAAGTGAAAATAGCACAGCATATATGTACTTTCTGGGCTAGTTCACTTTTTTCCCCAGAAAGAGAGGGTGTTTCTCATCATAGTGTGAAACAGTGTGATTATGGAGAAGAAATACACTCTACTGCTAAAGATAAAGCAAGTAACTGACAACAGTTATTCCAGCTATAGTATAACATTCTCATTATTATTATAATAAGTAATGAATTGACAAATTTTGACAAATACTTACATGTAGACAGAATATTGGAAAAGGTGGAGACAACAAGAAAATTTCTATCAAATGCTGGACAATGCCATTTAAGAGATTTGTTCCCAGTGCAACACAGTAGCTGATTCCAAAGGAATAAGTTGAGAGTTTGATTTGCTTTCAGTGTACTATGTTAACAAGAAATTTGATAAAATATTTGATTTTTTTAACAATCACCTCAGCTTTATTGCTGAGGACGCAATAGTGAAATTGTGCCACTCACAAAAGCAGTATGTGCTCAGCTTCAAAGGTATTGTTACAGAATTGAATTTTGTTAAATAATGCAAATAGTTAGTAGCAGATATTTTTTCATGTCATATTGCTGATCCTTAGCTATGTGCTGCCAAATACATGTTTAATATAACCCTATCAGAGTGATGGAGTCAGGGGTGAAATTAGTTCTGTTTTCATGCTACTCAATCCCTTGTGTATACCATCTCCCATATTACCAATATGTTTTAATCTCAAACCACTGAGAAGACTTAAAAATGATCCCTAAAGAAAAGACAGCAAAAATCTCCAATAAATTGGATTGAATTGATCATTAGTATAGAAAAATGAAACTCCTAGATCTGGACCCATAAATATCAGAATTTATTATGCGTGCATGTATGTATGCACACACGCATTTGTAGAGAGAAAGAAAAATATGCCTTCTCATTTCTCCCTTATATACAATGTTTTTGTTTATAGCATTCAACAGGCAGGTTTCTCAATCAGTCTGAAATAACCGATAGAAGAATTAGTCTCGCTATTTCTAGTGAGTACAAACTACCCAAGGAACATCGTAAGTCCTTGAAAGCATACTGTGTGGAATTTCTTCTGCTTGATTGGAATTAAAGGCATTGGTATCATATCTCCAACAGCGCAATACCTTGACTTTACTAGTTAACATTTTCTGCTTGACAAACTGGAAAAGCCAGCAGTCTGCTTTAGCAGGATCCAGCCTGATTGTATCTCTTATATTTGGCAATCCTTGTCACTGTTGTCATGCAAACATGGAATTTCAAGTGTCAGTGAAGAACTTATCTAAAATGATTTAAAGTGAATTTATTACTTAGTTTAAAAGGGAGTTATAAATTTCTGTAAGAAGATTAATACTTTCCTCATTAACTTTCTGGCTTTGATTTCAAAGGCCATGAGCTCTGTCTCATTCAGGATACAAGCAGCCAACTTTAAGAGAAAAGAAATATATCTCCAAATCCTCTGTGCAACCTTTTAAGTTCCCTAGACCCAGCATATATTTATTAAAAGACTAAACTGAACTCATGTGGGTCAATCAACTTCATGCTGCACAGTTTTTAATAAGCACTGCTGTAAAAAGCAGAACCTCCCCCACTGCCCTGAGTCAAACCAACACATGGAATACATGAAGTTAATAAAAAGTATTATGATATTTTGGGCTAGGTTTGGATGGGAGAACGATGTGAAATTCATCATAGATTAATTCTGTAGCACAGATAACTACTTCCCAATTTAACATCTCAATTAAGTTGCACTGTATGTGGTTGGAGTTTGTGAATACAGATGATGAGATCTGATTAACTTTAGCCTAGCTACAGTACTACATTTTGTTAGATATGAGATTCAAAACAAAAATGCCCTTAGAACTCATGGTTTTATTTTTGGAATATGTTCTCCCTTTGTCCCCAAATTTTGATTCCTAATACTTCTAGTATTAGGAATTTTCACTTCTAGTGAAAGATCTGTGTGACCGGAAGGGAAGTTAATATAAGAGCTCACCAGTCATTTTAAAATGGGAAGGGGGTATATGTTTCTTTAAAATTCATTCAGTTACAAGCAATTTCAGATGATGGATTACTAAGTATGCTTATGGCATCCTGTGGGTTTAGAGGCATAACAGATTATTAATTTTACTATCATCTGTCTAGCAAGGTCTGGCAGTTGCAAGTTGACCATGTGGCATCAAGAATGTACAACACTATGCTAACATTACTTCTTTGGTAAGCTGGTTGAATACCCTTATAATACACAGGAGACGTATGATCTGAGACAGTTAGCGATTATTCTTATGTTCCCACCTTTGAAGAAAGCTTTAACTCAGAATGCCAATTATGTAACCAATGAAAAGGACAGAAAAAGAAAACTTTAATGGAAAGAGTATGGAATGAAAACAAGATGAGAAAAAAAAAATCTTTTTTCAGTGATGTGTGACAGCTTAACCAAACAGTGCTAAATACCTCCAGACAGTCCTTTGCACAAGGTGTATCTAATCATCCAGCTTTTTTGAACTCTGATGATCATTTAGTTCAAGTTACTTATAACAAGCATCAAGCACCAAACACTTCCTGCTCTCTAACATTTTCCCCTTTGCTAATCTTTTTATAAAAGGAGTCTATATTAAAAATCTATGCTGCTTCATCCCAGATAAGAGTATGTTCACCCATATTAACTAGCATCCAAAAGCAGGTTTACATGGCTGGGCGAAAACCATTACTACCTCATTCCCCGTTTCTTTGAGTCACCTTAGACCTGACTCTGCTTTGGAGACTCTGTGGGAACACTGGCATGTGAAGAGAGCTGGTCATAACCATGTGTTACTGCATTCAAATGATCTGCCCTATAGGAAACCTCTTGTAAGTTAGGGATGGGCTGCTAATCCCCATTTTAGAGATGAAAAATGGGTACAGGGGAAGACTAAGGCCATTTTCTCAAGTATGATCACCTACCTCTGTTGAATTCAGTGTGAGGCTTTTGTTTAAATGGGAAGCTGCAGACACATGGCTAAGTGACTTGGCCAAGGTGATACAGAAAATCTGTGGCAGAGCAGAGTATCTCCCTAGCCTGTGATTAAAATTTTCCGAACATTTCTGTGCTTTCTCCATGTCATCTTAGTTTTCCAAAATCAAAAAGGCATAATTTCAGAAGTGATTCATCTGAAATCTATGGAGTTCCACAACTAAGAAGCTACAGAGATTTCCAAAAGTTCCATCCTTTTTTTTTTTTTTCCCTCTACATATGAAACAACAAAATGGACTATTGAAACTGCTGTATCTGAAATCCATTTTGTTATTATCACCAGCAAAATCTGACTGCTATCTTAAAAGAATAAAACAAAACAAAGCAAAACAAACCGCATGCAAGCAAATGATACTCTGCAATACTTTTGTTAGATTAATTTTAAAAGCAAAGACTAGTTAAAGCAGCAGGGCTAGCCTCATGTTCACCTTTGTGTGCATGCTGCAAACATTGCTAAAATCAGGCCACATATAAATGTGAGGTGTCAGCTACTTTAAGTGACACTTGTTATGATAACATATGGAGAGTATTTATGGAAATTAATGGAGATAATTTTAAATGGGAATTGACAGTGACAAACTGGTCCTGTTAAAATCATCAGGTGATTTACCCTCAAATAGGGTAATCTGGGTAAAAGGCCCATCTTTTCCAGTGTGAAGGCATGCCACTGAAATGGGATAGAGGACACTGACTGTCACAGAAGTCAGGACCATCATGAGAATATGCTTAATATCTGTCTGCATAAATATGATATTCATTACCAGGCTATGCATGTGCTTGTACAGAGCTTATGGTATCTTGTAATAGGATAAATAATGAGAAAGAAAGCAAATGGTCCATGTAGGTCACAAATGCCTTATGAGAAAAATATTTGCTTTCATGAGCAATTTGGATGTATTTGTTCATCCCATGCAAAAGGATACAAAAGGCACCAAATTTTCTACACCCTATTCATTTAGTTGGAGAAGCAGAACATTTTGTCACATTCATCTTGACATTTACATCCTCCACTCTACCTGGAAGCCAGGAGATCATTTTATATTGCATCTGGTCTCCTTTTGAATCAGAATACTTCTCTACCTCTTTCATGTAATGCCTTAATAAGTTTCTATCACAATCTTTTTCATGTAGTTGAATGCATTTGATCTCTAACAAATTTATCACTCAGTACCTCTGATTAAAAAAAATAAAATCTGGATGCCTTTGAAGAATTGTTCTGCTTTGCTGGAGAGTAAATGGAATTTTTTTGAAAATTAGAGCTCTAACAGCTTCTTGCTATATGCATGCGTGCATGTGTGTGTGTGTGCAGGGGGAAGGGAGCTTTTTACTTATTACACCAGGAGAACCCACTGTTATGGTAGAAAGATAGAATGTGAAAGACCTATTGTTTAATGGACTATGCTTTGCCCACTTTTCTACCATAGTATTAAAATCATTTTATAGTATAAAATGGACAAATTCTACCTAGAAATCCTCCTAATTACCATACCAGCAATGGCCAGAAGACTAATTAGCTCTATTAACTTGTCTAGTCCAGAAGGATATGAAAGGTGAAAGAGGATGGGTGTCTGAGGGGGGAGACCTTATATATTTTTTTTTCCTCTCTCATTTGCATATTTTCCATTTATATATATTAAAAAGATAAATCCTTGTGAAAAGAAAATGAAATACCTGCAGATTTAATTTCAGTGGCTTTCTGTATTTTTAATCCCATTTTCTCATATGACCAGGCAGCTGAGTTACAAAGATAGACAGATGACTGACAAAATTTTCTGAAACATCTACATGGTATAATAAATGCATAGATACCTCAGGTAGCTCTAAATAAACTCACATAAGTACAGAAGCAATACAGCCATGTTTGCATAGCTCTAATACGGACAAATTAACATTCCTTTAGGGATTTCAGAGCCAAAACTTACTTAAATTTAGAAGGTCAGTCTCTTTCCCAAATTATATAAAACTGCTTTTGAAAACCATGTCCACTACCAAAAACTCTTAGGTTTACACCTGGTAATAAGGCTCAGCATCTCTCAGTCATATTTTAGTTAGTTGGACATGGAGATTAATTTTTTTTGATGTGGAAAACATTCTCTCACCACCTTCTTCTGACAATTTGGAACAGCAAGCAGGGAAGTGGTAGAATTTGTTACACTTGGAATGTGCTACTGCTCCATAAAGCCAGTCAGTAAATGGGGAGGGTGAGTATAGATGGCAGCTCAGCAGCTTATTTTACACTCAGTACTCAATCTTATGGGTTGTGGGCAGTATAAACAATTCAGGCAATTCCCAGCTCACATGCCTTTGTTCATCCGCTGTCCAACGCATTAGGCAGCATCAGCCTTTTGACGCTGCACACTGTTACGGAACCACGTACGTGCAATCAATCCAGTGATGTGACAGAAGAAGCCAATGCAACATGTATCTATTGCCAGTGCAGCTGGAAGAAGTTATGTGTATCAGAAACCTGTTATAGCAGAAGGGTTGCGTCCTCCTAAATTACATGTGCCCAAAGCATGTAGACTGCTTTGGCATTGTCATTGAGGTTGAGTACAAGAACTATCATAACTGGAATACTACACAGAAGAAAAACAACAGTGAGCAAAATCATGCTACTTTGCTGTTCTAGGGCTTGACTCTCCTTTCATGTGTCCTATTTTATATCTATAGACATTTGGAAGATACAACACTGCTGAAAAAAAGTGAAAGTACAATTGGACCTATATAGCACTTAGCTTTTCATTTGAGGGCTGCCAAACTTATGATAAACATGACAGAAACCTCCACAAAGGATGATTCATCTTATCCTTAGAAGCTCAAATATTATCTCATCTAGTTCAGAAGGATGCAAACAGTGAAGGAGGATGGCTTTGTAAGAGGACATCATTGATTTATTTGAGGTCATGCCCTGACTTTGAAACTTCTCCACTGGTAATAACTGGAAGACACAAATCCAACCATGCAGCCACATAGTTTTATCAGAGCTTTGTGCTCAGTTGTGGTTTTCTTTACAGAGAATTTCTGTGGAACTTGATTTACATCTGGGTAAATGTCATAACTCAGTCTAGGAGCTACCAGGTTTATTAATTAAGACCATGAATGAAAGGCTGGTTTTTTTTTTTTAAAAAAGGAAGTTTTGGATTGGATATTTTTGTTTACTTTTTTTTCCTTGTTCTGCTTCCTAGTCTTGAAGACCTTTGCTTGGCACTATTTTGTGTGCAAGCGCTGTGAGTCTGTAGGATTCTAATCTATATTTTTATGGTCTGCGAATTTGATGCAGTTAAATCTACCGCCTTGTTTGGTGCCTGCAGAAGTCAATGAGAACATTAGCTTCAGTGGACTCAGGGTGCAGAGACATTTACTAACCAGACAATTAGTTGCTATTCTCTTCCACTAAATCATGTAGTGAAAGGCTGTGGGTAGAATTGTGATCCCATTTAAATCACTGTGAAAACTCACTAGGATCACAATTTGACTCCATGTAAACCAGAAATGAAATAAAGAAAGAACAGAGATGAGAAAGAACAGCAACAAACATCTTTATGTATAGCACTGGTGCTGGCAACCATTTCAAAGCACTAGCCAAGCTGTTATCTCGCTCCTCTACAGGAAGAAAAAAAGTACTAAGAATTTGTTTCTGTCAGTGTTTAAGAAGACTCTGCAAACTTTGTTTCTGCCCTTAGCAGAAATAATTTGCACTCCTAAAATTTTTGAAACTTTTCCAAGTCTTAGAAAAAAAAAAAAAAATTCATGTAAAGTACTTGCTGACTGCCTCCTTTTTCAGTTGTACACCCTTGAGGTGTGTTAGTGAGGCTGTGAAGTTGGATATGTTAGGTGTAGAGTTTATGAATATGAAAAGCAGTAAATTTGCATGATTGTGGTATACCAGTCATTGAAATTCACTCCTGTTTGAGCAGAAAGGATGTATCAGTGCATAAAACGTTTAATTAATGAACACTAAATCTTTAAAACAAAAGCTAAACTTAAAAATGAAAGAAAGAAGAAAGACAGACTTATACTTCTAAATGCATTTCATTTTTGAGAATCTTTCAAGACCATCTCTGAAGATCTAGTGTCAATACCATTGCAGCTTCAAAACTCGTTTCTGCTGCTTATTGCACTGTTTTAAACTTTTACTTCTACAATCAAAACAAGGGAATGTAACCTCCCGTTTGTAGTTTCTCTTTTATAAAATGAAAGGCTTCAAATGGCACAAGGGCAGCAATTATGCCATCCGAACCCATCATGACAGAATTCTAGGGATAGCAGTGAAGCAGTCTGGAAAAGGCAAAAGATCAAAAGTAGGCATGAATTTTATTCCATTTATTCCTGTATTCTTTCATGTTTTCTTGGGATCTTGAGATTAGGAAAACTGACTCACTCATACCTTTCTCTGGTGACAACTATACTCAATTAAGGTAGGAAATGTGTTTTGGTGCAATAGCAGTACAACGATATTCAGTAATAGCTGTGCCACGTATTCATAGTCACAGTTTTGTTGTAGCTCTTGAAACAGTTAGAATATTCTTTTGAATTATTTTTGCTAGGCTACCTTTTTATTTATTCAGGCCAAATTACTCATAAATATTTTGAAGCACATTGGTCAGAATCAACAATACTAGAATCTGTGCTAATTTTAGAGGAAACATATTTGAACACTTATACTAAGTTAAAAATGTGCTACTGTCTTTTGCAGGGATGACATACAAATTGGCTTTCTTCAGGAAATTGATCTGACACCTTTTAATAATCCCTGTACAAAAAAATATAGGCTGTGGAAACTGAAGTCTATCAGCAATCAATGGACCTAGGATACTGGGCAGCTGGATTAGGTAACAGAAAACCATGTTATTTTCCACACTTATTTCCTGTCCTACATAAAAAGACAAAGCAGACTTATGAGGTACTCGTGCAATTTTTTCTTTTGTCTCTACAAAATTTCAGATTAATCACTACACAATATGAATTCTGCTTGACAGCTGAGAACTGTAAAGTTCATCAAGGACCCTAAATTCTGAATTGCTGTAAGGGAAATTGCTTCTATGATGTCTGCAAGTACTGGATGGAAACAAGAAACACTCAAAATAGTATTAAAAAATTTCAACAGATTCTGGTGCAATATAAGGATCAATTGGAGCCAGTCATTATTTAGGGTAAGAAAAGAAAAAGCTTTGTGGCTCACATTGATGAAACACAAGCAATGAACAGTCAAATATTTGAAAGGTCAAAATCAAACCAAACCTCCTCATAATATATAATATTAATAATAAATTTATATGAAAAATTGTCCTACTTCTACTCATTGTAAGGCAGAAAAATCATGATGATCACTATGAGAAAAATAAATAAATAAATCTGTTTAACAATATTAATCAGATGAGGCTAAGACTAGACATGTGTATTGGCTAGAGTAGAATGAGAAATGAGATAGAGCTGCAAGACTACTGGAATTTTGTGTGTCACTTGCACTACAATTTCAGCATCACCAGAAGGTCATCTTATTTAAATTGCTTGCTATATGAAATCTTTAATACTGTCAATGGAAAACAAACAAAAAACCAAAACAAACTATGATTTTTTGGGGGATAAAATTTACATTACTTGGAAATCTGAAAGAATTCTTCTAGACTTATCTGAACTGAAACCAAAGATGACAGAGCTGGACAGAATCTCAAGGTATTGTCTTGCCTGTTCCTGCCCTTCAAGGCAGGCTGTGCTTGAAGAGGTCATTACTTCACACTGACAACACACAGTGACACCTCTGTGATTGTTGTTTCTGTTGTGGTCTGAACCTCACAACTGACCTCAACATCTGAGCATGCAGAGACAGAATCACAGAATGGTTGAGGTTGGAAGGGATCTCTGGAGGTCATCTGGTCCAACCATCCTGCTCAAGCAGGGCCATCTAGAGCCAGTTGCCCAGGACCACGTCCAGATGGCATGAGAGAGACTGAGAGAGAGATAGAGCCAAGCTCTGCCCTCCCTGCCACAGAAACAGGGACAGCCACCTGACAAAACCCAAGATGAAGGGGACCCTGTATCCACCCCCCACCGCAAGGCAGAAGGCAGTAGCTTAAAAGGAAGGGGTGAATGGAGGCAAGTCCGTACTAGGGGTGGCAGATGAACCTCCTTCTCCTTGCACACCTTGCCTTCTCAAGTGTGTCTTGGGAATGAGGTATGAGGCTCAGCTCTGGCTGTGGAAGGCCAGTCAAAGCAGGACATGGATGACAGCTGAGCTACACCAGAGGTATCACCAAGGCCAGAAAGGCCTCCACTCCATATTGTGACCACGTCCGCAAACACAAAAAGGCAGGTTATAGCTTTAGGTGACTCCCTTCTGAGGGGTACAGAGGGTCCAATATGCAGGGCAGACCCTCCTCTTGGAGAAGTCTGCTGCCTCCCTGGGGCCCATGTAAAACATATTACTAGGAAACTCCCCAGCTTGGTACCACCCTCTGACTACTACCTGCTACTGCTCCTCCATGTGGGTGGGGACAAAACTGTGATGCATAATGCAAAAGTGATCAAAAGAGACTTCAGGATCTTGGGATGGTCACGGAAGGGATCTGGACCACAGGTGATTTTTTCCTCCCTCCTTCCAGTTGAGGGCTGCGATGTTGGGAAGAAGAGACGGACACAGTCCATAAACACATGGCTCTGTGGTTGGTGTCACCATCATGATTTTGGGTTTTTTGACAACAGGATGGCCTACATGGCACCAAGCTTGGTGAACTCACATGGGATCCACCTCTCTTAAAGAGGAAAAACGGTCTTTTGCCCAGGAGCTAGTGGGGCTCATTGACAGAGCTTTAAACTAGCCTTGAAGGGACAGGGCAACAATATCAAGCTTGCCTGCCACAAGTTGTGGGATGACATGTCAAGGTTGGAGGGACAGGGTGCCAGCGAGGGCCCTCAGCCTGTTGCTCAGAAATGTGCTGGACACACTGCAGCACACTTGAAGTCTAGAGATGTGCCAGGGACGCCTGAGGTAACAGGAGCCAACAGGGAAACACTAGTAAAAAACATCAAAGGAATTTCAGCCACTCCAGCATATAGGTCAGACTCATTGGGCACCAAACTGAAATGCGTCTATGAAAATGCACGTACTCTGGGGAATAAACAAGAGGAGTTGGAGACATGCACACGCCTGCAGGGCTATGATCTTACTGACATTACGGAGACGTGGTGGGATGGCTCCTATGACTGGAGTGTTGAAATGGAAGGACAGGCAGGGGAGATGACGAGGGGGTGTTGCCCTCTATGTCAACGACCAGCTGGGGTGCATGGAGCTCTGCCTGGGGATGGACGAGGAGCTGACCAAGACCTTATGGGTCAGGATTAAAGGGAGCCCTGGAGCAGGGGACATCATAGCAGGGGTCTGCTACAGGCCACTTGACCGGGGAAACTGAGTGGATGAGGCCCTCTATAGACATGTAGGGGCAGCCTCACATTCACAAGCCCTGGTCCTTATGGGGGACTTCAGCCACCCCGATATCTTTTGGAGGGGCAAACCAGCAGAGCACAAGCATTCCAGGAACTTCCTCCCGGAATAACTTTCTCCACCAAGTGATAGATGAGCCAACAAGGAGAGATGACATGTTGGACCTTGTTCTC
Organism: Balearica regulorum gibbericeps; assembly: GCF_011004875.1. NCBI lineage: Eukaryota > Metazoa > Chordata > Aves > Gruiformes > Gruidae > Balearica > Balearica regulorum. The sequence goes on along the minus strand of NC_046220.1, from coordinate 47,661,053 downwards.
ACCAACAAAGAGGGGCTGGTGGAGGCTGTGAAGCTCAAGGGTGGCTTTGACTGCAATGACCATGAAATGGTGGAGTTCATGATCTTCAGGGTAGTGAGAAGGATGCACAGCAAGCTTACGACCCTGAACTTCAAGGGAGCAGACTTTTGCCTCTTCAGGGACTTCCTCGGTAGAATACCATGGGACAAAGCCCTGGAGGGAAGAGAGGCCCAAGGCACCTGGTTAGTAGTCAAGGTTCACCTCCTCCAAGCTTAGGAGCGATGCATCCCAGAAAAAAGGAAGTCAGGAAGAAGCCCAAAGGCCTGCATGGATGAACAAGGAGCTCCTGGACAAAGTCAAACACAAAAAAGAAGCCTACAGAGGGTGGGAGCAAGGCCAGGTAGCCTGGGAGGAATACAGAGAAACTGTCTGAGCAGCCAGGGAGCAGGTTAGGAAAGCCAAAGCCCTGACAGAATTACATATGGCCAGGGACATCAAGGACAACAAGAAAAGTTTCTATAGGTATGTCAGTGGTAAAAGGAAGACAAGGGAAAATGTGGGCCCTCTCCAGAAGTAAATGAGAGACCTGGTTACCCAGTATATGGAGAAGGCTGAGGTACTCAACAACTTCTTTGCCTCAGTCTTCACTGGCAAGTGCTCTAGCCACACTGCCCAGGTCAGAGAAGGCAAATGCAGGGACTGGCAGAATGAAGAACCACCCACTGTAGAAGATCAGGTTCAAGAATATCTAAGGAACCTGAAGGTGCACAAGTCCATGGGACCTGATGAGATGCATCTGCAGGTCTTGAGGGAACTGGTGGATGAAGTGGCTAAGCCACTCTCCATCATATTTGAGAAGTCGTGGCAGTCTAGTGAAGTTCCCACTGACTGGAAAAGGGGAAACATAACCCCATCTTTAAAAAGGGAACGAAGGAAGACCTGGGGAACTACAGACTGGTCAGCCTCACCTCTGTGCCTGGCAAGATCATGGAGCAGACCCTCCCGGAGACTATGCTCAGGCACATGGAAGATAAGGAGGTGATTGGTGACAGCCAACATGGCTTCACTAAGGGCAACTTGTACCTGATGCATTTGGTGGCCTTCTACGATTGGATTACAGCATTGGTGGATAAGGGAAGACTGACAGACGTCATCTGCCTTGACTTGTGCAGAGCATTTGACACTGTCTTGCACGACATTATTGTCCTAAATTGGAGATTCATGGATTTGATGCATGGGCCATGTGGTGGATAAGGAACTGGCTGCACAGTAGCACTCAAAGAGCTGCAGTCAATGGCTCAATGTCCAAGTGGAGACCAGTGATGAGTGGTGTTCCTCAGGGGTCAGTATTGTGACTGGGGGTGTTTAACATCTTTGTCAGTGACATGGACAGTGGGATCGAGTGCACCCTTAGCAAGTTTGCTGACAACACCAAGCTGTGTGGTGTGGTCAACATGCTGGAGGGAAGGGATGCCAACCAGAGGAAGCTTGACAGGCTGGAGAGGTGGGCCCGTCCAAACTGCATGAAGTTCAACAAGACCAAGTGCAAGGTCCTGCACATGGGTCGCACAATCCCAAGTGTAAATACAGGCTGGGTGGGAAATGGACTGAGAGCAGCCGTGAGGAGAAGGACCTGGGAGTGTTTGGTGAAAAGCTCAACATGAGCTGGCAGTGTGCGCTTGCAGCCCAGAAAGCCAACTGTGTCCTGGGCTGCATCAAAAGAAGTGTGACCAGCAGGTTGAGGGAGGTGATCCTGCCCCTCTACTCCGCTCTCGTGAGACCCCACCTGGAGTACTGCATCTAGCTCTGGGGGCCCCAGTACAGGAGAGACATGGAGCTGTTGGAGTAGTCCAGAAGAGGGCCATAAAGCTGATCAGAGGGCTGGAGCACCTCTCCTATGAGGACAGGCTGAGAGAGTTGGGGTTGCTCAGCCTAGAGAAGAGAAGGCTCCAGGGAGACCTAATGGCAGCCTTCCGGTACCTGAAGGGGCCTACAGGAAAGATGGAGATGGACTGTTTATCAGGGAGTGTAGTGACAGGACAAGTGGTAATGGGTTTAAATTAAAAGACGGTAGATTTACATTAGATGTTAGGAAGAAATTCTTCTCTATAAGGGTGGTGAGGCACTGGAACAGGTTGCCCAGAGAAAGTTGTGGATGCCCCCTCCCTGGAAGTGGTCAAGGCCAGGTTGGATGGGGCTTTGGGCAACCTGGTCTAGTGGAGGGTGTCCCTGCCTATAGCAGGGAGGTTGGAAGATCTTTGAGATCCCTTCCAACCCAAACCGTTCTATGATTCATTCTATTCTATTATTTGATTACCTCCAGGGATGGAGACTCCACAACAACCCTGGGCAACCTGTGCCAATGCTTGGTCACCTTCACAGTGAAAAAGTGTTTCCTGATGTTCAGAGGAAACCTCTTGTGTTTCAGTTTGTGCCCATTGCCTCTGGTCCTGCCACTGGGAACCACTAAAAACAGCTTAGCTCCATCTTCTTTGCACCCTCCCTTTGGATAGTTGTATACATTGATGAGATTCCCCTGAGCCTTCTCTTCTGCATGGTGAACCGTCCCTTTCCTAATGGAGAGCTGTTCAAGTCCCTTAATCATCTTCATGGGCTTTCACTGGATTCTTTCCAGTATGTGTGTATCTCTTGTGTACTGAGGAGCCCAGAACTGGACATAGTACTTCAGGTGTGACCTCATCAGTGCTGAGGAGAGGGGCAGGATCACCTCCTTCGAACTGCTGGCAACACTTCTACTAATGCAGCCCAGGATGCCATTGGCTTTCTTTCCTACAAGAGCGCATTGTTGGCTCATGTCCAACTTGGTGTCCACCATGACACCCAGGGCCTTTTCTATGAATCTACTTTCCAGACACTTGGTCCCCAGCATATATAAGTGCATAAGATTATTCTTTCCCAGGTGCTGGACTTCACACTTCACTTTTCTGAACTTCAGTTGAACTTCATTTTTGAACTGTCAGCCCACTTCTCCAGCCTGTTCATGTCTTTCTGGATGGCAGCATAACCCTCCAGTGCATCACGTGCTCCTCCCAGTTTTGTGTTAACAGCCAACTTGCTGAGGGTACACTCTGCCCCATCATCCGGACCATTAAAGAAGATGTTGAGCAGGATTGGACCCAGTATTGACCCCTGGGGTATAACGGCAGTTACTGGCCTCCAACTAGACTTTAATTACCACCCTCTGGGCCTGACCATTCAGCTGGTTTTCAAGCTACCTCACTGTCTGCTCATCCAGCCCGCACTTCATCTGCTTCTCTAGAACAATATCCTGGGAGACAGTGTCAAAAGCCTTGCTGAAGTCAAGGCAGGCAATGTCAACTGCTCTCCTCTCATCCACCAAGCCAGTCATTTCATGGGATTATCAAGTTTGTGAAGTATGACTTCCCTTTTGTGAATCCATGCTGACTACTCCTGATCATCTTCAAGTCCATTAAGAGTCTGGAAATAGTTTCCAAGACTAGCTGTTCCATCACTTTCCTAGGGATTGAGGTGAGGCTAACTAGTCTGTAGTTCTCTGGATCCTCCTTCTTGCCCTTTTGGAAGACAGGAGTGACACGTAGCACACCTGGCCTGTCCACCCCTAAGAGAAAGGTCTGTGAACATAGTTTGGCTTTGATACCTCATGGTTTTGGTGGCTCCATATAACATTTTCTCTGCATTTTGATTCCAATTCAGTCAAACTACTATGTTTTAGAGCCATTTAAATCCCAAATCAAGGTATCCGAAACACCACATATCCAAAAGGGACCATAAATTTCTAAACAAACTATTTCCCTTGTCGTCCTCTACTGACATCTGCCACTTAACAATGTTGTGAATTTTAGTCCAATGGGTAGTCTCAGCTGAGAAAAGTTTTTTCATTATTGATATTTACCTAATTTGGTGCTTTGAAAGCACCAACATATGCTGCAGTCCAGGAGGCTACTACAGTAAAGGAAATTACCATAATCTCTACAGTAGTCAAAGCTTAGTGAACCATTAAAAGCAAACCAGCTCAATGAACCGAGCAGCAGCAACAAAATAAAAGTACATTGAAAGCATGCCTAAGGCAACATAATTTATTTTACTCCCATCTCTAATACTGACTTTAATAAATGACAAAAGGATCCAATAATTTCTTTGTTGCCCTCCCTGCCTGGACTTCCAAGACTTTCAGGCAAATTTTCAGCATAGCCTCATGATTTGACAGTCTCCATCGTAAGATCAGAGTCTTATGCAGAAGTGCTGATTGCTTTCCATTCCAGTTTGCCAGATGGTGTATCCAGGATGAATACCTACCTCTGATAATGCTATTTTTGTGTGTGTGTGCTTGTCTGTGTGCATGTGTATGAGGTGTTAGCCTACACACCAAAAAAAAAGAAGTGACTTCCATCCAAGACATTATTATTGCAGCTCTACTACTTTGACCAGAGTGGAAGTCCCTTTTGGATGACTTCAGAAAGCTGCAGTTTACAGGTCACTGAGCTTACAACCTTCAATCCTAGGGCTTCTTTAATCTGTTTAGTCCAATTCTAGCTAGCATGCAGCCGACACGGCATATTTGTTGCTATGATGAAAGTAATTCTCTTCTTCAAACTCATTAATAAGTGACAACAGTCATTAGTGTCATCTAGAATTGACTGAACATAAAGCCATTGGTCAGTATGAGAGTTCATATCATATTTTCTGTGACTTTGCTGCCACCACCATTAAAGCTGGAAAAAAATTAAAAAGCCTTTTTTCTTGGGGCATCTCAATTGAATAACAAAGAGGGAAAAGTGTCCCATAACCTTGTCTGCCAACTTCATTAACAGGGAAGTGCTCTGAGTTCTTTGGTTGCAAGTGCTCTACCATCCTTGAGAAAAATGCTTTTGATTTCACTGAAATGTACAACTGACTAAAGTGATGACATATAGGTAGGGTGTTATGAAAACCTCTGAAGTGATGCTGGCCTCTACTTCCTTCTCTCTCATACCCATTTTGCATTCCCACCAGTCACACCCAGTACCAAGGGTAGCTGGAGAACTGTTGGCAAGGTGGCAAACAGAGGGACAAACTGCCCAAGAGGTGTCTTTGCTACCATCTGAATTTCAGTTCCCAAAGTCCTTTGGACAAATATGACATTAATTAAACTATCTCATAAAGTAACATGAGTTTAGGTGAACAATGAGTTCCTCCTTTCTCCTGGGAAGTCCACTGTCTGCAAGGTGGAAACTAGACCTGTACAAGTATTTCCTATGTATTTGCCAATCAGGCAATGAGTACAGGAGAGTTGCACCATTTTACAAAGAAAGAAAAAACAATTTTAGCTGTCCAAGTTTCAGAGCAAAGCTTGCAAATGTAGAGCAGGTAGACTCCAATGGCTCCAAAATCAGATGGCAAATATGGTAAGGCTGACGTTGCTGTGATTTTAAAAGCTGTCTTATTTTGAGCTCATCTCCAAATGTGAAAGGCAGCATAGGATGCTGCTTTTGTGGTGTGCTCTCATCTCTAGGACCTCACAGATGAGGCAATGGCATTTCACACGGAGATGTACAACTCTTGGTGTTATTGATCATGTCTGCACTATCAGACGTGATCAATAAGCGAAATGGCAAATGGTCAATCCCAGCATGCACTAGGTTTTAGCAAGCAGCAGGACAATTTCAGGGCACTTTTGGTTTTGATTTTTTTTTTTGGGAATTACTAGAGATTTATTGGGGGTCTGCCCATTAAACTAGTATAATCCAACAGCCGTAAGAAGATAAAAATAAACTTGACAAACAAGCCATACAAACATCACTGTTCCACTCAATGTTCCCCATATTTTAAAGACTTTTTTTTTTTTTAATCCTTGTGTCTCTTCTCTACATATTCTCACTTGAATTGTGACTTGAAGGACATCTGAGAACAATGTGGGAGAGTAAGACAGAGGCCAGCTGCTTCTGACAAATAAAGTATCAAGAGTTAGAAGCATAAATAAGTGAGGGTACTGTGCTCAAGCTATTAGCAGAAAAACCCAAATCAGACTTTCACTGAAGTCAAAGAATCCATCCGAAGGGCCAGTGTATGATTTAACCTGGTGTATATTTTTAATTATTCTCAAAACTTGATTTAAACATATTCTGCCTTTTATTGGGTACAACCACTTGCAAAGAAAAAAACCCTAGACCTAGTACATTTCCAGAAGGTAACAGAGATATTTCAAGGTAATCTTTGAAAAAAAGTGTATTGTGCTTAACAGTGTTTTTCAAAATAATAAAAAAATACATGTGGACATTATTCTACGCACAGAGTCTGTATTGTTCTACACATTGTAGCTCTCAGAAAAAGCGCAGGTAGCAAAACTTCATTTCCCCAAAATGCACTTCAATATATTTTAAGTATAAAAACCTAATTTAAAATAATGTCAGCATCTTTCGCCTGTAGAATATGAGGCTCAGCATCTTTAAATTATTTAAGAGGTCCTCAGAGAGTCAGTTATGCTTATAACGTCAGATTTACTCAAAGAAATGGAAAGAGCAAAGCAAAGTGTTGAATAAGGACTTCCTGTGTGATTTTACCAAGTTATTTTTTACCGCCTGTAATTGAAACAGCATTCTCACCTCACACAGTTTTAGCCAAAAATATATGTTGTATAACTGCAACTTGTTTAACTTGTTTTGTTTCTTTTTTTTTCTTTCTTTCTTTTTTTATAAATGGAGTAGATCTGTTCTACTGAACTGCTCTTTTCCCCATGAGGATTCATTCACAAATAAATACAAGCTCTATCAAGACTCAATTGAAAGCACACCTGTATAGGGGGTTACAAATTCTCTATATGTCTTCTCCTAATAGGAAAAATATATAATTATTTGAAACCATAAGGGAAAGAGTTTACTAGTACCATCGCTGACATATTTTGTTCCCCTTTATTGTGATAGAAGGACCAGAGCTAATATTTATAATGTGATCTTAACTGTTTATATTCAAACAAATGATGAATGTCAGGATCTGTGCAGTGTCACATCAGTGTCATAGTTTGTCATTACAAGCACACTTTGAAGATATAGCCAAAAAGTCTATCCTAGTGGCAGCCATAATATTAAGGTAGCTGAAAAAAAAATAAAAATAAAAAAATTCTTGTTAGTGCTATCTTTAATGAAGGTTATCCCTTTTTGCTAAGCATTTTGGAGACCTGATGATAAAACAGAATCTGTGTAAGATGTGGTATATTTTCCCATGTGTAAGACCCAGTTTAACTGTTAAAAAAAAAAAAAGTATCCCCCACAAGCACCAATTCTTTATCAGTACTATTGATTAAGGATGTGTGAGATGCCTTTCAAAAAATTATGAGTACCAGGTACATGTTTGTATTTAAATACTGTGTACACTTGCCACACTTTCTATCTCAATTTAGACATCTCTAATTTAGTGAGATCTTACAAGTCCTAAGACCAAACTGAGACCTTCATCCATGTTCTGAACCGGTCTTTAAATCCATTCATTCAAGTGTTGCAACTGGAAAGTTGGCGTTCATATTAACTGTACAGCTTTACTGATAAGAACTTGCATGGGGATGCACGTGTCAGTGCTGCTTTCTGTTAACTAGTGGCCACAGTAACACACGGACCAGCAGTGTCTCTTCTCCCTGGACCCCAGCTACTTACTATGCTTCTTTAATAATAAAGAACTACTGATCCCTCTGCTTTGACACTATTTCAGCATTAATGAGGAAATTAGAAAGTACACAGAGAACATTTATCAGAGCTAGAACAAGGAGAACAGGCCAGTTCCAACTTTACTTCCAAATACCTTGTACTGGCACACCATGTGCTGTGTATGCCTGAAACACTTTGTATTTGAACTAGAGCACAAGCTCTCCGGCGAAGACATGCATCATCTCGTTTGCTTCTGAACTGAGCACACACATTATTGACTCTCTGTACACAATAAAAGGGATTGGTAGCATTCATAATGATATGAAGAGATTTCTCATTAACTGAAACAAATAGTTCTCCTTTTAAATCAAAACTGAAAGACAGCTGGGGTGTATTTACACAGTTCATAAGCAGACATGCATCGGTCACGCCCTTTGACCTGAGGAGCTGTGGGCAAAGCTGGGCAACAATCTTAGCATTTGAGCACGGGCCTTCCTGCGTTGACTCACATGCTGCCAGGTGACTTGCATGTTGAAACTCACCCTGAGCCACACTTTACCTCTGCTGAAGTACAGCTGCTCCCACGGACAAGAGCTTCTCTCCAGGGTCGACCCTCAGCTCTGCCCAGCAGCTTAGCTCTGGGTCTGAGGACCATCCTTTCCAGAGGAAGCTGCAGGTTGGATGTATTTAAACAGGTCTGAATACTGTGAATAACACAGCAGCAGCAAAAATGTAAGATGACAGAAATCTAACTGTGCCATTTTTTCAAGTATCATTTTTGCCAGAGACAGATTTTTTTACTATCTCTTTTCTTAACTCTGACTAATAAAGTCTAGTAAGCATTCTGTGCACAGTGAGGGGAAACACAATCAAATAATTTGGTATGAAAGCTAATTGCTTTTGCTGTTTAGAGATCCGCCAACTCGCAGTTGCCACAGGGTGGTAGATTGAGGAGGAACTGTAGCCACAATGCATATACCACTGTCATTCATCTCTTGCTCTAATTCTTTGACTTTAAAATAAAATTTGAAGTTATATTGTATGGAAATAAATGGCTTAAAGCAAGTGCTTAACTTTAACCTTTTATACCAAACATCACCTTGTTCCTGAAGCCTGGAAAATGGAATAGCGCTTTGTTTAAACAGAAGGTGAAAGCTGTGTAGATTGGAAATTGTTCATTATTTCAAGTGGAAAAAAAATGCATCAGGTATACCTGAATTCAGTTTGACCGCTGTTTCTTGCTTCACACGTCAACTTCTTCCTTGTCCCTCAACAAAGGGTTTTAAAGCACAGGAGACTTAGAAAGAATTATTCAGATTCTAACATTAGCCTTGGGCAGTACTGTTTTGCCTCTCACTCTCCGTTTCCCATCTTTTAATTAAGATATATCCTCTAAGATTTGTGCCAGTCTCATCTGGTGAAAAATGGTGAAGCTATACTGAAGCCAGCTTTCATTTACATAGCTATGGATCCTTTAGCCTTCATTTTATAGTCTGACTTCAGCTTCTGCAAGTTCCCATCCCCTACATCCCCCATCAGTATGCTGGCCATGAAACCACCTCTCTTGGCATTGAGAAAAGGATGACCTCTAAGTGTAGGTCACTTGCAACAGTGCTTGGACAGTAAAGGGGCTTATGAAACAAATTCATAGCTTCTTTCTAAACCCCTCCATATTTCAGAAAAAATATTGATTATTTTGGTATTAAGTTCAGTGACTAATCTCTGTAGAGAATACAGGAAAAATTAGAGAGAAAACAGGTGAAAGATGATCAGCAAAGCAGCAGCATTTTGATTTATTCTATTTATTTACTATATTCACCTTTCTATTGCTGTTTTCATTGTTTTTCTCTATCAAAATAGAATGAACTTATTGTCATCTATAACTACACAATACAAAAGTAGCTTTTTCCTAATGCAATATATTACATTTCATTTTTATTAATTTTCGCTATTGTGTCAAAAAATCTTGAACCCAAATTTGAGAATTTATTCAAAATGATGGCATAATAGGAATAAGAAGGCACAGTAATTCAGTTTCAAAATGATATTTGAAGTTTCCTCTTTGCCTACACATAGAATCATGGAATCATATAATCATAGAATCATAGAAGGTTTGGGTTGGAAGGGACCTCAAAGACCATCTAGTTCCAGCCACCCTGCCATGAGCAGGGACACCTTCCACTAGACCAGGTTGCCCAAAGCCCCATCCAACCTGGCCTCGAACACTTCCAGGGATGGGGCATCCACAGCCTCTCTGGGCAGCCTGTTCCAGTGTCTCAGCACCCTCACAGTAAAGAATTTCTTCCTACATGTTGGATTAGTTGAAATATTTTTCTCTGGATATAACAAAACATTCTCAGAGACATCAGAGTAGCATGTTTGTGGGTTTTTTTATGAGGAAAATTAAAAAAATACTGAATAAGTAACAAGACCTAACAAATAACAATTATGAATTTTGGTGCCAGCTTATTTTTAACCTGTTTTTTTTAGGCCTAACAGAAACATGTAATGTCCCAGTGCTAGGTCTAAGAATTGAGTTTCCAATATCTGCTTTAATGACCTCATATCATAGCTCAATGTTTAATGAAAAATATTTCCCATATTCATAAAAATTGTTTCCCATATTCAGATGAATCAATTTTTAAAAATTGAGCTAAAGTCAAAAAGTTCCAAATAGTCTTGTTGAGCTTCACATGATGTTCTTAATAGTCAAAGTCTTGAATGTACACATGACACAATGCACATTAGGAATCACAATCTTAATCAAGGAGCATCACACACTGACCACAGATTGTACAGTGCATAACATGCTCCCACAGAAAAAAAGGAAAGCAATGTGTCTCTGTGCATAAACACTGTACTCTCAGTTGAAATGATACGTTGTGCATAAGCATGCATAAAGACTGTGCACATATGACTTTATAATTTCAGCATCTTCAAGCATTCTCAAAAATTTTGTGCAGCATGCCTGCAGAATAGTTGTGATTTTGAAATAGGTGGGGAGAAACACATTAAAATATATACCTTGACCCTCCTTATCTGAAAGTCTTTTAAACTGTTAATTTTTTTCTACAGGAAACTTTCCTTTCAAGACTGCATCGGAGAAGAAATTCTTCCCAAAACCCCCCACAAGCTGATAGATACAATGGGTCTTCAGTTTTGTTTTCTAGCAGATGGGAGATGTTGTCCATAAGATTGCTGTGCTCCGTATTAAGGTTTTTTTGGGGTTTGCTTGTTTGTTTATTTATTTGTTTGGGGGGCGGGGTTTTTTTGGTTTTGTTTTTGTTTTTAATCCTGACACTTATATTGGAGAGCTCTTTCAGAACTCCTCTGGTAGTCCAAATCCTACTGATTGCCCAACTCTGTGACCTCAAAAGCAAAAATTAAATATAATTGTTACAAAATTCATATATATATATAGTCTAAAATATTGGCTTTCCCTTCATGTCTTTTGCACAATAGTCCCATTAATAGTCTGCCAGTATAGTGCATACTTAGTCTTCAGTTTTAAGGATAACATAGCCTGATTCTTTTAGTCTTCCTTGTGGGAATCCCTCAATCATCTTTTGGTCTCTGTTGATGTTTGGATCTTTCTCCAAGTTGTACAATAGGCACTCCAAAGATGCCTACTACAGACTCTGCAATATTATTGCCAAGACATTTTTCTCCCAGGAATATACTTCGCAATGCATCTTTTCTGATCACATTCACCTTTCACACCTTCATTATTTAGGTGAATTATTGTAAAATCTTGTTAATGCCAGTTATACTTTTCCTTTCTCTTACTTTGTCATTCCCAAATGATGGGCATACAACTTATAATAGTAGCTCTCATTACTACATTTATATATATATAAAATTATAGTCCTCAAGGTCATCCTTTTCCTCCTGTGTATCAGGATATGTGCACTTTTTATCTCTATTAAAAAAACCCAACAAAATCAGTTCCAGAATTTGATTTTGATGGACTCTATTGGTATCCTCTTTCCAATTTGAACTGAAAGAGAACCTATTGAACAGCTGTTGCTTATTCTGCAGAAAGCTTTTAACACAGTATAAATTTTGATCCCTTTTCTCTAACCTAGATAATCATTCCCCTTTTCACATTATAGTGTTTACCAGTGCACAGATACATGGAGATTATTGCATTTTCTTCACCTATGATTTTGTAAAAAATCAGTAAGGTAATTGGAGCCTGCTGTGACAATGTATCTTTTCCAAAGAGGATAGTCTTCCATCACAAATCTGATACTGTAAATATTCTATTTCACATATAAAATGGCTGGAATCGACATTACAATTTTTTCCTGTCAGCCTTTGTGCAGTCCTGTCATGACAGAAATTAGCTGGCAAGTCTTCATCACAAAGTACTATTTGTCCAACTCAGAGAAACCACTATAATACAGGTCCCAGAAAGGTTGCAAAGAATTGATTACATACAGTACATATAACTTCTACAGTTTATATTATTGTGTCCTGTAGAGGCTGCATCCTTTGTGTGGTGTTATACAAAAATGTAAATGACGTTTAAAACATATGTTTTATGGAGTGTCTTCTGATTCATCAATGACCTTAAAGATAACTATTCAGTTTAGGTAAAGATTTCCTTTGATCCAGATGGTTCTGTAAAAAGAGGTAGTACACACACTTTGGAATATTAATCATTCAGAGGTTTTGCTGGATTTTAGTACAATCATATATTCACTGAAAACTTTTAAACTTGAAATGAGCATAAAAATGTATTTGCCTGACCTTTTTCTTTTTAAAATGTAGATCTTGGAAAAAACTGTTCCAAGAGTGAGAATACAGACAAGCTTTAAATGTTAATAAACTTAGTATTTATGGAATATTGAATTATACAACATAATGTAAGTGAGAATGGCAAAATGGAGGACGTGGTACTCTCTGGTTACTTTCACCCAATTAGGGGCAAGTTTTTTAATCTAAATTATATTGCAGATGTCACTAAAACAGATATGCTGAATCTATACATTTGAAGTTAGATACAGTTTTTTGAGAATGTTTTAAAATCTTTTTCTAGGGCCACATGGTAGAGTTTAATGATCAGAATGTGTATAGAAACAGAAAAGACTAAAGTCTTTTTCCTCTTTGGTATCATATGATCTTTTTATGCTATTACATTTTTGACAAGTGACATTTAATTAAAGTAACTATAATTCTACATTTCTATTGTGCTGATGAATACATCTGTTTCTTTAGGACTGGAATCACATTTTAGAGAAGCACAAAGTACACGTTTTTTTTCCTCGTTAAAGTTGCTCAGTAATCTCATAATTTTACAGTTGTTTTTACCCCACCATTGTAATCCAAAGCTATTTTAGCACTTAAAAATATGTATTTTTTAGAATAGGTAATTTAAGTTCACAGCTTCAACAAGAACAGAATGTGCTGAGCCCACAGGGAAAAGTAGGAGATGTCCTTTTTTTCTTGTGGGGAAGACTCTTTTTCCTGTTTATTAGTTTATTAAAGCAAGTCCTCCCATATGCAACACTAAGGAAGCTCCATTGATTTAAAGAAGTGCTTTCTATTGGCTAAAGTGTAGCTAGTTTATGCATGTTCTCGGTGTGGTTTTCTGTTTGTTTGTTTGTTTTGTTTTGTTTTAAAAAAATTTACTTTAAAAATGCTAGATTTTTTTCAAAGAATGGCTATCTTGCTATAATTTTTAAATTTTCTGTGGTATGCACCAAGAATTCAGTTTAGAAGGTCATTGAAATCAGCGGGGTTAGTCACAATCTCAGAATTATGCATGTGCTTCACCAGTCTGTTGGGCTGAGGCCAGAATTCCCTTCACTTGCAGCAGAAGCAGACTAAGGGCAGAATTTGGTTCATGCTGGCCTCTTGGTATTTAATGAGTATAGTGCCTCGTACAGCTGCAGCTGGTACTTTACACAGCTCTGCAGCTTGTGTGTTTCTTTCCCCAAATGAGGACAATATTATTATCCAGCCTGCTTTCATTCTGCAGGAGGATTTTTTTTTCAGGGAACCAGCATGGCAAATGGCTTTGACAATAAAACGTACACTCTGCTCAAAACATATTTCTTCTGTAAGCATGAGATCATCTAGTTATGCATGACACTTCATCAGCCTTCTGATTTCAGTCTAGCAAAGAAGATGGACTATTGAGACTGCACACAAATTCCATTAAAACAAATGTTTGGATCCCACATGTGTCTTGACAGGAAAGACACAAACATTGGGTACAGTAATTGGCCTTGTCACAGACTTATCAGGATAAAACAACATGGAATATTTTTTAATTCTATACTATAAGGCCTTTTATTTTTCCTCATAATTAATTATAAACCAGGATCGTGTTTATTGGCACATTTAGCTCCAAGTTTAGACTACATGACCTGATTTGAATATCCTCAAGAGAGCTGTTAGGTGCTGAGCATTTTGAAAATCTGAGCTTTTTCATGTAGGTATCTACTTGATCTACAACATTATCTTCAAATCTGTAATTTTCCTGTTCAGTGAGTTGTGCCCCAGAATCACGTGTCTAAAGTGTTACTGAATTTCCCTTGACTTTCAGACAATGGACATTTTTGTTAGCCTAAGGGATTTACATTCCATAATAATGTGAAACATATATTTGGAAATGCAAACAACACTGTTAACATTTCAAATAAGTTTAGTAATACAGGAATTTATGCTGACATTAAAAGCTATACTAAATTGCTGCTTGGGTTATTTTGAGAATATCTCTATTACTAATATGACAAAAGATGACTTTAATGGCATCATAAACCAGAAACATGAAAGCATTATTAAAACCTGCTTCATAAAGAGTTATCAGCCTGCTATCAGTTAAGCTGTTCAGACATGATGAAATTTCAAGCTAAACACACTGGACGACTTCATACACTTTTAACCAGCTGTGCTGTAAATTCAGTAGTAATGGATATGTAAGCTAAAAGAAGAAAGGAAAAAAAGAAAGAAAAGATTATTTTTGCTAATATAGTCCAGAATAAATATTATAGGACAGAAAAATATTACATGCCTCCTGAAATCTAGCCACATCTTCTGAGAATCTTTCTTTTCCTGGAAGAAGTGGAACATTTGTTCTGTGCATTGCACAGTCCTGCCATTTCTTCTTGGAAGCATGACATTTAGTTTAATTTATCCAATGAAATCAGTCACTTTCAGATCTTATGTATTTTTAAGACACAGAGGAGCTATACTCTGCATTCCTTTTCATTAATTATTTACCTCTCTGCGGGGTAAAACACTTACTTTACATGTTCTGTTCTTTTCTCTCTAAAATGCGTACTGGACCTGGGTAAAATATGAAGCATCTGAAAACCAGACCTGATTGTGGGTAAGATGGTAGCCATTTGTTTGTGGATGTGCCTTAATGAAAACTTAGATACATGTTTTTAGAGAGTGTATCCCTGTGCAAATCCAGTAGATTTGAAAATGTCATGTATAGTTGAAGGTCTCTCTCATAGCAAATTCCTTAAAATGTTTTTGGCAGCAATGATTTTAGGAAAATAGAAAATGAAGGATCTAATGTAATTCTTCATGCAGTTTAGATTTAGATCTGCATAATTCTTATAATTACAGTCTAATGGAAAAGAAATCATTCTGTTTCTGGAAAACATTCTGAACCATATACATCTGCTTAGAGAATCAAGATCTTAAAATGTTCTCTGCTTGAGTTATGTTAATGGCACATTTTAATTAAATGGCAAATAATGTCTGGATAATAAGTATACACACAAAGTCCTGGAAAAACTTCAGACCATAGAGCAACTTACAAGTATATTTCTGATTACAGAACCAAAGAATATGTATACCTAATACATTAATAGCTAAAGCAAAGACTCCCAGAAGGTACAATTTGCTCATAGAAACTACTTGAAGCAAACATACTTCCTTACTATTTGCATACTATTTGCATATTTTTCTATCTTCCTGCTCCCTCCCATCCCCACTGCCCCCCTCCTCCCTCAGCTTTTTTACAGAAGGTTTGATGCATTATAATGGAGTTTAGGAACTAATTCACTGGACTCACAGGGGTGAGATCATGCAAGTAAAAACCAGAAAAAAAAATGGGAAAAGGAATGGAGCCAGCTAGAAGAAGATAGCTTTGAGTGTTATTTATATTGAAAATTTGCAATGTTCTTAGGATAATTCAGTTGTGACAGATGCAGTGGCAGCAATAGGTAGACAGTGATTCGCAAGGCTAGCCTACAGTCCTCTTGCAGGAAACTACTTCAGTAGAACAGTTTTATATTGACCAGATTTAAGCCTGTTCCAAACCTCTTGGGCTAAAAATCATTGGTCCAAAATATTCCTCACTGCATATAGTTTGTGTTTTATTTACAAGTCTGGTAGCAGAAGCTTTCTGGTTGAAAGATCAGCTTAAATAATGCACAAGCTATAAGTGAAAGCAAGCAAAATAAAAAAGGATAAAAGGGGCAAGAATTGTTTCTCTATAGTCTGGTGTGCTATGGCAAACTTCACTGTCATTCAGGTTATATTTTTCATCCATCTCAACTTCGTGGTGTAAAGATAGCACCCACTACAGAGCACCTAGCTACAATGACATGAGGTCTTGAGCCTTTGACCATTTCCAAAAGAATAACACACAGTTGTTAAATTAAAAAAGGGAAAGAGTCTTTTTTTGCCACATTTCAAAGTACTCAGGGATTCTGTCAGCCAAATGGTATACCAAGTTCACTCACTCTGTAAGAAATGTCTTTAAAAAAAGACAAAGAAACCCTTCATCATCTTATTAATCATTTCCCCAATGGTTGGAGTTGTTTGCCAGGTACACATCATACCTCCAGGAACAGCTAGGAGTCATGCTTTTACTCAGGTTATTAAAGCCACTTGTAGAGCTAGAGGCAGAAACAATGGAGAAAAAAAGACTTCCTCTGTTGACACATGGGTCCCACAGAGGGTGGAGGACAAGAGATGTATATTCCAGCCTCAGTGGTCAGCATGGTCTCTTACCTATTGCAATAGCTCCTCAAAACATACACAGGATTCAGCAAGTCCGATGGGTATGGCTGGCTCCCGCAGAAGGCACGTGACAGACTTGTGGGATTTTCTCTGTTACTTCCAGTACAGACAGCCAGAGTCTGGACTAGAATTAGTAAAGGCACCAGCTGGAGGTTTCTGCTAATTGGTTTAGACCCCTCTTAGTGTCTTACTGAGGCATCAGGATGTTTAGACCCCAGCTTTTCTGTTTAACAGACAGGAGACCTGGAAGGCATTCGCTGTTTTCCTGCTTTCTTGTGGGGTGATGGTGGAGGCAGAAGGTAAAACCTGACTCCTGCCTTTGTTGTATAACAATATCTGCTTGTATTTATTAACAAACAGGAGCACTTCTCATCAGCTTTGCTGCAAAGGCCGTTCAGCCATATGTTTCTAAAAAATCCCGATGGGATACTTGAATAATTATTACTTACACACACAAGGTGATCATTAGTGTACTTGTATCGGAGGCAAACTTGTCTCACAACTGAATTTTAACTATAGTTTGAGCTTTTACAGCATCGTTATTTGTAATGCACTGAAACAAAGCATTCTGAGAAAGGCAAGGAACATCTGCATTTTAAAGCTTACTAGTTATGCTGAGCTTAGGAGATGATTAAAATTTAGCTGGTTTATAGAAGGTGAAATTCCCAAATCACTGTACTTTCATATACTTAATTAACAGAAGCCCAGCCTAAATAACATCAGTTTTCTAATCCTCCCAATATAAGGGCAGTTTTGAGATGAACTGAAATGGAAATGAGTAAGAAACAAATGATGATCAGTTAGACTAGTATCCCTAGAATCTCTAATCTGTAAATTAAATAAAAGCCCTTCAACCCCCTTCACAATACAGATTTTTGCGACAAAACACTGTTATCAAGAATGCTGCTAAAGAAGCTGAGCTGGCAGAACATGTTTCAAAACTGAAGAATAAATTTGTTTAGAGCATTTTAATTTTTTCTAGCTTATGTCCCCTTCTCTGTTTTTATAATTCAGACCTCAAAGATTTGAAAATTCCTGATAAATGCTGTTTTGAAGTCTATGCCACAGAGGCAAGACTCTGCAGGACATGCATTTCCAGCTGCAGGACAGACCTGCCACATGTGCAGGGCGGACCTGGACAGAGTACCCCAAAGCAAACTGTTCTTCTGTGATGCTGCTGGTGGGTAACACCGGGCACAAAGATATCACGTTATGCCTACGGACTTCTTGCAGCGGTGGATCAGCACTGATGAGCCTTCATTGCTTTGAAAACATCATTAGACATGGGCGTTACAGAAGGTAAGTAACAGAGAAGGAAGAAACCACTTTGTCATTCTCTGTGAAGCACTATCATCTGGCCACCAGCAAACCCGCTCTAGATCTTATTCCATGTTTAAAGGAATTAGCTGGGCTTCTGTGTCCGCACACTGTGCCAAGCCTTTCTCCTGCTCCAGTTGTCCGGTATTGCCACTGGACCTGGGTAATTGCAGACATTTCCCAGCCTCCTCAGTATACACTTGGCAGCGCTATGCCTTCACAAACACAACATGTGCAGACTTAAGCTACTCGTATCTAGTGGATATCAATTAATGCACTGAGACACTTTTGTGTGCATTGACACCCTCTTACATGAGGAGGCACTACTGTGATGTGAATAAACCAAAGAAAGGGCAGAAGGAGGAGGAAAGTAAAAGAAGAAAAAAATCCCTCTGAACAACTGGCTCTTGTTAAGATGGACTCACCTATATATAGTGTGAATTCAAAACAAAATAAAACAAAAGAAATGACAACAACAAAAAACCCTAGTAAAAATACCAGAGTGTGAATGGATCAGTAGGAAGCCTTATGATACTAACCTCTTTTGTTTTTCAGGTACAACAAAAATTATGTAAACCAACAAAGGAGAGACTTGCAAGGAAACAGTGAAGAAAAGTATTCTGCTAGGATACAACCCCCCATAAGTTGACATTGTACTGCACAAATCCACAGAGCTTCACTGGTTTGCACCAGCGGGAGAAACACATAAAAAATAGTGCTGTTTCCATGCAGTTTAAACCCTATTTAGGTAGGTAGCTTACTACTTAGTGGGTGCTCCCAGCTTGCATGCTTTGTTCCACTTGTATTTCCTGGGTCTGAAGGCCTTCTGAAGATCTGAAGATGGGGCTTGCAGAATGAAAGCCTTCAGTGAAACTCAACATGTTTCTCTGTCAGCAACCCTTGAACAAATATAGTATTTTCAGATTACAAAGTGGTGATAATTTCTGTTTTCCATTATAGCAGAAAACAAAATGATCCACCAAATTAACTCTTCAAATACTGAAATTGGAAACAAATATCAATACATTAAAGCTTGACAAGCTGTGTGTCTGTACTTTTTCTGGATGTCTGATGACTAAGTTGAGGAGCGTTGTTTCAAATGTTTTTAGCTATTAATTATGTTTCTAACAATATACTGGATCAAACACTCTGCAATGAATTTGTGGTTTGATTTCTTTTTTGGTACCATAATTACAAATTGTAAACAACTTCCCTTTTCCCTAAAGGTTGTGTAACTTTATAAAAACAGAGGGGAGGGGTGGAGAGTGCAGAAGAAAAAAAAAAAAAGAATCTATTGAAGTAGAAATTAAAAAGAGTTGTTTGATATGATAAATAATGACTAGATAATGGGTTTCACTGGGATATGGAAATATATCCCACAAAGAGAGCAAAAACCTGTGTGAAGGGATTTAGGGAAGGACAGCCCCATCCTGTTTTTCTTTCCCTCATCCTTGGTGTTGCTGTCACCAGGCCAGACCTTAGAGACAATCCACAGTTGACTCAGCTCACCTGGGAATCTCCTTAGGAATGACTGTGGTTAGAGCAGCAACTAATATATGGTTTTATTTATTTTGTAGACAAATGGAGAGGAAAAAAGTAGGAGGCTTTCCATGTATTCAATGCTTGTGAAGAAAGAACACAAATGTAATTCAGAGACACTGATGGCACTTAATCGATTAAGATGCTTCCCCACAATATTTAATTTATTCATCTTCTATTGAGTGCTTTCCACTTTATTAGTTGATTGTCCAACAGGCTCTTGGACATCTGACAGTCTGTTGGGTTAGACAGTCTCTAGAAATTTGCCTTTGCGTGGCAGAGTAGTGGATCTGCCAATCTCAGGAGACCAGAATACCTCACACGTGTCAGGTGATCCAGTTGCACCTATTATGAGAACAGGTTTAGGTCAAAAGTTTGTATTCCACTAAAAAGCATATATATTTTCCTTAGTGGAATAAATTTACATGAAATACCAAAAAAATTTCATGAAAATTGTATTTAATGATCACTGTCCTCTTTAGCTGCTCCAGCTTTTGAGCCTGCCTCATTATACCTGCCTCAAATCTAAGGAGACTTCTTCAGAGCTCACAAAGCCATGCAGAGGTCCTGAAGCCCATCCTTCCCATCTCTGTCACTGAAGATGGTTCTTGAAACAGTTCAAGCAGATACTTGAGTGATCTGCTAATTTTCTAGTCTGGGATCCACTGGTTCATTTTTATAGTTTAGTTCCACAGTCCTTGTGATTATGCAAAGGGGCCTTCCATAGTAATTTGGAGGATTCGATCATTTTCTGGATTCCACCAATCTAACATTGCTAAATTTAACAAACAGTTTTATTTCTTAATGAGTACAGATTGGTTACAAATTTGTTTTGCCTACTTAAAAGCATTTTATGACATTGTAGTAAACCTGATATGAGAATCAGCAAATGCACGCAGCCCTCAACAGTCGTAATTTTAATTTCCCTGTGAAAAATTTGGACAACCTGGATTTTATATAAATTCAACAGAAGAATGATTCAGGCAAAAACTGTACAGCCATGCATTCTGTCACTCAGACTTCATTAGATTTTGGGTAATCCTCTGGGACACAGTCATATTTGGTTTCACAGAAGTTGTAGCAGTGATATGTCTGTGCTAATATACCTTCTCCCTGTGATGGGACCTATATGCCAAAAATAACCTAAGGAAAAAAATCAACACCAGCATAACTGTTTTAAGAAGAAATAACAATAGATGAACAAGATGTTTATGACAGACTTTTCTACCATGATTTAATGTGATATATGTATCACATGTGCTTTTTAATGTGCAATTTCAGGTTTAGTAGAACCTTTGTTAGTAAGCATTATTTTGACCTGGGGACCGGGAAGGAAGACAGTTGCTTTCCATCAGGTGCATATCAAATTTTGATTTACTTCTAAGCAAAGCATTCAGGTTTTATTTTCTTCCAGCTAAACTTTTCATTATTGTTAGTGGACTTTTAAGCTTTCAGAGGAAAGGAGCCAAATTAATGTCCTATTTTCTGTTCCTTCATCAATCTGTGTATGAAAGTGATTAACCCATAGTGCTTCTGTTTTAGCTTTAAATATTAATGTGTTCTTTTTTCAAATGAAACATTCTTGGCTGTTTTGTGTACAACATCTTATAATGTTAAAAACACCTGCAAACCAATTAGTGATGGTGGTAATGGCTTCGACAGAAGTGACAGTATGACCACAGGGCTACATATATTGGATTTGAAAGAACTGTTTAGTGCTTTGCCTATCTAGGTCTTTTTTTTTTTTTTTTTTTAATGCATGCTTTTCTCTGTTCATATCCTTGAAGTTCTCAGATCATACCTACAAATCTATTTCAGTAGAAAGAGTCTGTACAAAGCAAAGCAATTGAATGTTTTTTGATCCTTTAATATTTCATGTTTTTACCAATAAGTAGATGGTGTCCCTTCTTCCTATCTAGTCCATTTCCTAATCACTTTTATAAAACTTTGCCTCATAATAGCACAAAGGTATTTTTAAGGGAACCAGGAGGAACACATGGTCTATTAAGACATCCCATAACTAACCTTGGGACTTTTTAATGCAGTTCCTCCCACAATTAGCCTCCCCAGCTTGAAATTAAGTCAAATCATATATCACCATTTATCATCTTGGAAATCTAGCTCGCAACTGTACTCTCCAATTCTCTCCTCCAGAAATGTGTCAGAATAATTCACACTTGCTTCTATCACTGCCTTTGACAATTTGTTCCATTATTCAGTAACACTCTGCATAAAGAAATTCTGTCTGAACTGCTTATAGATTAATCCTTTCTTTAACATAAAGCCATTATCTTTGTTTTTGAGTAAATTATTATCTCTAACAGTGCCTTAGTGAAAATCCGGTTCTCTTCCTTCAGGATCTTACACAGGCCTAATTAGGGCCTCATTCTGCTAAGATCTATGTTCTCTGTCTATCTTATTTCAGATATTTTAAACTTCATGCACCAACTAATAAAAGTGCCTTTTATTTTTCCTCTCTTACAGGAAAAACCCTACAATACCAGAACAGGAGATGAATTATTGTTCACATCAGTTCAGCAAAACAAAACCTCTGAAAAAGCCCTCACGCTTGACACAACAGCTCAGGAGTCTTCTGGCTTGGTTGCTCTTAGTGCAGTCGTGATGAAAGGGGACTTTTGGGAGACACTCTTCATCTGCAACACTTGTTCTCCACTACGCAGCTTTAGTGATCTGGCAGAAATGCAGGCACTTGGTTTCATCGGTGTTAATATTAACAGGACAGAATAAAGGTTTTATTACGGCAGGCGTTTTATCTTTCTGTAGTAGTAATTTAGTGCTCTACCCTTTTCTGAGCAGTCCTCTGTTTTCTTTTACAGCCACATATTTTTGTGCTGCATCCAGATATCAAAACAACGAGCATTGTGGGGGGGAAAGAATCAGTAAGTTAAGCACTCAACACAAATATGGATTAATAGGTTAGCTTGATGGGCTGCTTAGAGTTGCATAAATCTATCTATATATTTCTCCTGCTCCCACTAAGACTTCATTTGCTCAAATAGCTTCTGCATTATATTGGTTTTGATTCATCATTACTTCATAAGCTGCTTTGAGATAAATTTTCAGACCTGAATGATCTACATAAAGCCAAAGTTTTTGTGATTCTTTAAAACCAGACATTGAACATTGATACTATACTCAGTTTTACAACTTCTGACTTACTTTCTTCCCTAAGTATGGAATATTGTCAGGAATCTCTGCTGATGCTATCTTTTCTCTTGTTATAGTGCTTAAAGTTGGTACTGCATTTTAAAGATATGAAACTCTGACATGATGCTTTTATCTACAGTTACCATTTCCTTGAACATTGTCATGTGGAGAATCTTTATGGTGGGTGTTGCATTATTTTGGGCTTGTTCTGACTTGGTAATGAATTGTATAATGGTGACTGTGATGGTGTTGCTATCCCTGTTGTTACCCTTTATAGAATACTGGAGGTAAAGCTCTCAAACATTATCTCCCCCCCCCCCAAATGGAAAATACAATAGAGGTCAATACTGCTTGTATACATTCCTTATCATAACTTTAAATCTGGTATAAAATCTAGCATTTGACATTTATTTTTGTCCTAATTTTAGGTTACAAAATTATTGAATTATTTTTGTTAAGATGAATAATTCTTAAGATTTCGAAGAGGAAGTGACATCATGTTTTGATTTGGCATTTCTCATTCAAAATGGATTTTTTATGGTTTGTTCTATTTCATTGACCTATCCCTAAACTTTCTACTTTTCCATTATACTGCACTTCCGCTTGAAAGTTGTGTTGTGTGCAAAGTTTCTGGGACTGATAAAAAAATGAACAACCCATAGCAAAACACACCCTCTCCCCAAAGTTCTTCATTTTTCGTTTAAAAAAAGCTGAAATTAATTTTTCAGCTATTGCCAATTTTTTTCCAATGCTAAGTGCTGAAAAGTTATTCCAAGGTGTTTTTTCCTCCATTAAGAAAATCCTAGTTTTACTGAATTGACATTTCACAACAAAAGGAGCAGTTTTCTACAAGGGCTCCATGTTTTGCAGGAACAGAAATGTATGCTGTGTAAAATGGCTCAGCAGTTTCATACCTATTGGAAGTGGAGGAAAAAAAAGAATAAATTGGACTGCAACCCTTGCATTCCTTTTATAACATTATCTGCAAATCTGAGTGTGCTCTCTTGTTTTCCTGTGAGCATGGGCAGTCCTGATAGACCACCTCACTCCACTCCTGCTGCTGCTAGCTGCCAAATTGCAAGAGTAGACAGCTTGACTATACTAAATGGTGATAGGGTTCCCTGCTGACCCATCTTTTTCAGTTAATTGCATTGTAAACATTTGCAAAATTTCCTGCCTTTTTTTAAATTTATTGTGTCCTGTTTATGTCTACATACAGATATATGGATGAGGGATGGACATACACTTATGTAAAGCCTCATTTGATGTTTATGTTTTCGCCATCCTACTCTAATATTTTATATTTGTGCTAAGCTGATTTGTTTCCCTTAATCCCCTTGTGAAGCTCCTTATTCAGCAATATAGTGCAGGTCTTTTTACTCCTGCTGTGCCTATTACTAAATAGCACTTGGGTTTGCACACATATTTTTCTTCTAACACTCTCTGTTTTCCTTAATGATTGTTCTCCCCAGTGCTTCTCACTTTCTGATTTCATACTGTCCATTTCACAATCTGCTTTTTAGTCATTGTACAGCACTGTCAAAAGATCACAGTCTCACATTCTTAAAAAAACCAACAAAACAAAACACCACAAAACAGAGCATTTTACAAGTATTTAACTTTTTTGGTAAAAATAAGCTAACACAAACCTTAGTTAATTTTCTGTCTTGGAAGATTCTACTTTCAAGGTCCCTTCTTCCCACTTTCCATTTGCCCACTATGCCCAGAGACACGCTAAAGCCACCTACCTAGGTGCAGACAGAAGCAAATGTTCACACATACCAATAGGCACACAGTGAACTGAAGGAGATTTCAATGAAAAAACAAGCATGCTGAAGCAGAGATGATATTTAATTTGGAATCAGACTTTTCTGAAGCTTTTGCCTGCAGACAACATTTCCAAGTTTAGTACGAGGTCCTTTCTGTATGTGCACTTTAAAACTTACACTTCCTGAGTTTCCCTGGTACTAGAAGCATACGCCCGCTTATGCATTATCTTCTCTGCTAGACATCACGCCATTAACACTTAGTGTCCAATCTGGGATCAACCTCTAAAACAGAACTTGAATAAATACTTAATTGGGGGGGGGGGGGGAAGAAAGAGTAAATAAATCAGGAATCTCTTCCCAATAGGAAAGAGGAAAACAACATAGGCAGAAATTAAAACTGAATTAAAACTGGTCTCCTAAGGGTCAAAGCATTCTTTATAGACTAGTAAGATTACAGCTCAGACCCCTTTGCTTTCTGGGCCACATGTAGAAGGTCACAACTTTGATCTTGCCAGGGCTAGAAAGCAAAGTTATCCTATCCAACAGGACAGGACTCTTCTTGCTCTGCAAAAAGAAACCCGTTATTTATATTTAGCACTACGTAGCGTAATTTACCATGGCTCTGAGCGAGTCAGACAGAACCCTGGATCTGCGCCAACTCAGCTTTCTTCTTTGTCCTTAGGTCCCCGAATTATTTATGTAAGGGTAGGAAAACTGCTTGGAAGCAGGAGCTTAAATGTGAGAAAGATGTAGAAGGCCTAGGCTGTTAACTGATTGTCCAAACACTTTACACAGCTACTTCACGGGTCTTAGGCACCTGCAGTCTTACTTGGCTGGAGCATATGAGGGAAGATAAGGAAACAGAGCCTTCTCTATTGTTGCAATTATGAACAACCGCAGAATTGCACCCACAAAAAAAAGCACCAATATGTTTTGTTTTGTTTCATGATGACACCAGATCTGAACCTTTTGGTGGTCAATGCACAGCTGTGATATTTTCCAAATGCAACTTTAGCATAACTACCCTCCCCAGACACAGTACAATTCTAATGAGCTAAGAAGACCAAGGAAAAGGTACTCCTAGATGCTTAACTTGACACTATTTTGTTTTTCTCTTTTTTCCTACTGTTTTAGAATTTCCTTCTCAAAAACAGGCTTGGGTTTGGTCTGTTTCTGCACCTGATATGGGCCAAGGATATAAAAATCAGAGAGCATTTTGAAAGCTGTAGCTCTGCTTAGTTACTATGTCAAGTAGATTCACAGAATTATAGGATCATAGAATGGTTTGGGTTGGAATGGACCTCTAAAGATCATCTAGTTCCAATGCCCCTGGTTTGGGCAGGGGCATGTATGGTAGATGAGAACATTCATATTCCACATCCTCATCCACTGCCACTATCCCACCTTTGTTCTAAGTAAAATTAGTTTGCAAGGTGCAGAGCATCTTCAGCTGTCAGCAATCAGACTTGCAGCATTTCATAATAATGAGGTCTTACGAGGAGGAGCTGAGGGGAGATCTTCTTACTGTCTACAACTACCTGAAAGGAGGCTGTAATGAGGTGGGTGTTCGTCTCTTCTCCCAAGTAACAAGTGAAACAGCTTCAGGTTGTGCCAGGCGAGGTTTAGATTGGATATTAGGAAAAATTTCTTCACTGAAAGGGTTGTCCAGTGTTGGAACAGGCTGCCCAGGGAAGCATCTGAGTCACCATCCCTGAGGGTATTTGAAAGATGTGTAGATGTGGTGCTTAGGGACATGGTTTAGTGGTGGACTTGGCAGTGCTAGGTTAACGGTTGGGCTCAATGATGTAAAGGGTCTTTGCCAAACTAAATGATTCTATGATTCTATTTTAAATGCTGACCACTACCAGACTGGTGCCTGACAGAACTATGAGGAAATATTAGTTTTCTTCCTGATGCTTTTATTTCTTGCTTACAGTGTGTTTTTTATCAAAAAACAAATCTTAATTAAAGGCAGAGTAATGAAAATCAGAAACACATATACAGAAGAAAAGGAAGTATGAAATGTATGTTATCCTGTGCACAGCCTTTGAGTGCATGAAGCAGATATATTAACATTAGTATTCAGATATATGGAACAGAATGCTATTATTAAAGCAACTGAAGAGTTTTTAATATTATAAATATGTATGACTTTGTAGAACAGTAAGGAAATATATTCTGCTCAAAGTTCTCCTAATGCTGAATATTTTAATAAAACTTACAGCATTTTTCTACAAATGCTATAAATTATCCACTTTAAAATTAGATAAAAACTATTTGAGAAATAATTATGGGTATATGTTCATTAGATTGGAGTTGGAGGACTGAGAGATAAGGGCATTAGGTCAAGTCTTTCAATCTGCCTCCAGATACTCATTTCCACTATAATGCCTATAAGCACATTACAGCAACAGAATCTCAGTGTTTAGAGAATTCTAAATCATTCCCACTCTCTCGCTGTGAGACAGTCATTCTTAGGCGGTGCATACAAAAACACAAACACAGAATTTGAGCATACTCAGCTGAGATTTTCCTCTCTGGCCCCTTCTCGTCCCCCATACTCTTTCTGCCTCCTCTCCAGCCTGCCCACTGAAGCCAATCAGCATGCAAGACTTTACCAAACAGTTAGTAAATGTTGATTCGGACTGCAGTATTTACTTAATAATGGCATTGCTTTATCCTTGCTTTTAAGTTAATCACAAACAATCCTCCTCCAATCCTTGCCAGGAAGCCTCCCTTAAGTCCATTGCAAATCATAGACATAATCTGTGTAAATAATTAATCTGCCTGAATCTTATTGCAGCAACACCTGCACCAACACTGATTACCAGATGTGTAATTGCATTTTGCTTGTATTTAAAAAGAATTGCCTCTGCTTTCTGTATTGGAGAGGGCCTCACCTCTCTTCTGATTGAGGGCAGAATTTCTTGACCTTTCTTTGGTTCCCTGATGTGGGTGGGCACTGAGATAAACCAAGGTGATGCCAGACTGTGAGGATGTATCTTGTCCAGCTTCCTCTGAAGTTAGAGGTCAATGTGTGGATCAACTAGGAGAAAAATAAATGTCTTACAAGCTATAATAATAACATTAGTAATAATAATAGAGTGATTTGACTCTACAATGTTTCCCATTGGCTCAGAAATTAACACATAAACTGACTTCATTAAAAAATTCTCCATGAGACCATACTGGTTTGATCTTTTGATTAATGTTTTCTATGGAAAAAAGTTTTAAGGGGTCTTCTTTCTGCCATCTGTGCCATTCAAATGGCAGAGATTCATACTCCCAGAAAAGAGATGCATGAGGTATATAAATATGCTTGTATACATACACACACATGACATAGTATATGTACACAAACATGTATAATATTGAAGTGCATATACTGAAGAACTTTTGTTTAAGCTTCAGTTCTTTGTTTGATCCACTGTACTTTAAGATGTATACAGGGAGAAATTCACCTTGAAGCAAAGGGCCAGCACAGTGTCTGTGGTTTTGAGTCATTTCAGCCGTTTAACCTTCGTTCTTTAGCCCAGACATAAATTCATGCACTGTGCCTAAATATGCCAAGTACAACAACTTACATGTTTTATGTGGTGGAGGTGCAGTGCTTTACTGTACAGTACACTGATGTACAATCTAACATCTCAGGTGCAACAAGTTAGAGAAAGAAGAATCAGTCTGCCCAATAGAAGGAACTTTCTCTAACTTTCTGTGCTATAACATAGTAACTATTCTGCTTAGTAAATTAGTACTAGTTAACTTTAGTCTCAAACCTGTCCAGCCCACTGCTTTTACTCTGTCCTATTTATAGACTTTTGTTTGTTTGTTTTGGTTTGGGGTTTTTTTTGTTCTTTTAGACCATCTGGTCTAGATAACTCTGAAAAGTGCTGACAATTTGTCTTGAAAGGCAGGAACACAATAAAGCACGTCTGCTTCTATATGGTCACAGATTTTCTCTACAGCACTTTTCTCTGAAATCAAGATTTTCAAATTAACGAAAACTAACACCCTGACTTTCAATGTTGCTTCAGACTTGTATGTTATGATTTGGGGCCAATCTTATGTTTAGCTGTATGTTTTCTCCTTCTCAGACTGTTGAAGATGTATTGTGTAATATTGGTTTTCCAAAATATTTTTCCCCATTTCAGGTAATTGCAGAAATGAGTGTCTTAGCCTAACTACACTCTTGTTACACCTAATGACTTAGATGAGGCAAAGAGATAAATTGGATAACTATGAGGAATGCAGTACACTTCCACACAGAGTTTAGAGGTGACCTTAACCTCATATCCTTTAGAGGAAGGCAGACCAAAACAAACAAATTTATAGTTATGGGATTAAAAATCATCTAAAGCAACAACATAAACTATAACTACAAGAACATACAGTCAGGTAGGAATACCATTAAACAATATCTTTGACTGACATAGATGAGGAGAAGAACTTCATACACTTCAGCAATATTGTTAAGTAAAACAAAAATTTATATCTGAAAAGAGAAAGCCAGATATGTCTTCATAGTCCTAAATAATCTGAAGAGAGAAGTGTTACCCTCTGGAGTAAACCTTGTGTATTGAATTCCGGTGTAAGAATTTTCTTTACCATCTATAATTGCAAGCATTCATAAATAGCTGTTCTGAGGAAATCCTTGACATCCTCTGACCAGAAAATAACCAGACATAAGTGTCATGAAAAAGGATGAATCAGAACCAGTGGGATTAGAATTACAGACAAAATGGCTGTGATGAATTCTTCTAGCTGAAGAAAACATGACAAGGCAGGGCTTGTGTGAGAGTGTGTAAGGAAAGGGAAACCAAGGCAGACTAAAGCAGTAACAGAGGCTTGTAATTGACATGAAGTGGAACAAAAAAAAAAATAGCTCAAACAGAGGAAAGTTGCAAACATACTGGTGATGCAAAGCAACATTCAAAGTAGTGCTAGATCAGTCTTCCTTACAGCTTTTGAGCCACCTCTTCCCTGCCCGTGTTGGAGGAATGAGAACACACCAGAATCAGTGGCTGCAGGTACAAACACGCTGGCTGCTGCTGGTAACTACGGTTAGTTAACATTTTCCGCCAGTATAAAACATTTAAAGCTGGCTATTACAGTTTAATCCTGCTCCTCAGAAACTAAATTGCTGCTGCTAATGGCTACTGTTTAATATTTTGAGGCTGCTTTTCAACAATTGCAATCATCTGGGGAGCAGTGATCTACACTTTGTGAAATGCTGAAAGGGACGGTTGTGCTAAGTTACAGGGTTTCTTTTACGTCCCCAAATGTAGGTACCTGTTCTGAATGCAACCTATATGCTTTTCTTGTTAGTCATGTTTGTCACATGAGTGTCTAACAAGCAAAAGTAATTGAGAAGATGGAAATAACACTCAGATCTCACCAAAGACAAATCATGAAACATACACAAATATAAAAATTTAGGTATGCTAAATTTGGATAGACTGAATTTCTATGATTCCTAGTAGAGACCGGTTTTACTGAACAGATATGAGAATTTTCTATTCTTTATTATTAAGTTCAGCACTCACCATTGTTTGCATTTCTGGAATGTTAAAGTAAAAACTAAAATACAAAAGTGAAATGAAGTAAAGCTGTTATAATCAAACTCCTTTAAAATAGTACAGATGCATTTTCAGTGACTGATTCAAGCCATTTGAATAAAAAAATTATTAACACAGCATAATGTAGGTAGGCATAATTTTGTTCCACATGCTTTACTGAGAGATTGAGTGATATAATCTATAGAGATTTAAGATTATTAAGGATCAGGAAGTCCTAGCTCCACTCACACAGAAACTGACTGTGTAGTGTCCACTGCGGTAGATGAAAAAAAGCTGCAGCACAATACATGGGTGCTCGTTGGGTTGTTCTCCCTGGTGGCATTCTCCCAGTTTTGTGTTATCAGCAAACTTCCTGAGGATATGCTCTGCCCCATCATCCAAATCATTATTGACCCCTGGGATACAACTTTAATTACCAGCCTCCAACTAGACTTCAAATCACTGATCACCACCCTCTGGGCCTAGTCATTCAGATATTTGTCAATCTGCCTCACTGTCTGCTTACCCATCCCACACTTCATCAGCTTCTCTACAAGAATATCCTGGGAGACAGTGTCAAAAGCCTTGCTAAAGTCAAGGCAGGAAATGTCAACTGCTTTCCCCTCATCCACCAAGCCAGTCATCACAGAAAGTTGTCAGGTTGGTGAAGTATGACTTTCTGTTTGTGACTCCATGCTGACTACTCCTGATCATCTCCATGTCCTTCAAGAGTCTGGAAATGGTTTCATCACCTTCCCAGGGACTGAGGTAAGGCTGACTAGTCTGTAGTTCTCTGGATCCTCTTTCTTGCCCTTTTTGAAGACAGAAGTGACATTTTCTTTCTTCCACTCTTCAGGAACCTCCCTCAGTTGCTATGATCATTCAAAGATTACCAAGAGTGTCCTTGTAATAACATCCCATGGGTGCATCCCATCAGGGCCTGTTGACTTATGTATGTCCAATTTGCTTAAATATTTCCTGACCTGACTCCCCTCCACCAAGAGTAAGCTATCCTTGCTCCAGACTTTACAGCTATTTTCCAGGACCTTGAAATCTTGAAGGAGGCACCTCAGCCTTTTCCATGTCCTATATCAGCAGGGCCCCTGCCCCTGTTCAGCAATCAGCCCACATTTTCCCTAGTCTTCCTTTTGTTACTTATGTGCTTGTAAAAACCTTTCTTGTTGCCCTTAACATCCTTGCCAGATTCAACTCCGGATGGCTTTGGCTTTCCTAACCGTATCTCTGCATGCTTGGACAGTGTCTCTGTATTCCTTTCAGATTTCCCATACTTGCTTCTCCCTTCTGTAAACTCTTGTATTTGCAGCTTGTCAGAATATTCTTTTTCATCCATGCAGGCCTCCTGTTATTTTTGCCTGACAGCCTCTTCATTGGGATGGGCTGCTATTGAGCTTGGAGAAGGTGATCCTTAAATATCCACCAGCTTTCTTGGGCCCCACTTCCCTCCAGGGCCTTATGCTGTGGGACTCTTTCAAGTAGATTCATTAAGAGGCTGACTTTTGCTCTACTGAATCCCAAGATTGTGGTCTTGCTTTTTGCCCTGCTCCCGCCTCTCACGTTCTCACCGTCACTGTAGGCAAGGCTGTCTTTGACCTTTACATCCCCAACCACTGGAAATGGTTATGAGCCAGCGGCTACGAAGCACTGGGCTTATTAAGGACTTGTGTTACAAGTGGCACAAAAAAAATGTAACAGAAGCAGAATGAAACATTCCTCAAGGAAGGCCAAGTCCCTTTAGCCTTTGAGAACATTTCATTATGAAATGGATAAAAAAGATATTTCATTATGAAATGGATAAAAAAAAAGAGATTTCAGATATGTCTAGGCAAAATAGGTACCTATAATTTCATCTACCCTGCAACAAAACAGAGAACAAGAACTCTTGCAGTATATGCTTAGGATTCTTCAGTCATAATATCTATAACTCTGACATATGTACAAGGGAAGCCACACAGTTACAGAAACAGTAGGGACATGCTGAAGTTCCCATCAAAAGCATGACAGTGTGCTGTGCAAATGAGAGAATGTGCCAGTGGAAAAAAATTGTAAATGCTTCTTGACTCCAAAGCATTCATTAATTCATTTCTTGCTGAAATTTTTCTGTAGCAGTGTGTTTTACATTTACCCACATGCGAAAAAGTTGAGTGATTTTGTTATGTTTTCACATGCATCTACCTGTCTTGCTATCATAGATAAGGAACCATGGCTGACCTCTGTCAGAAGGATCATTGAAGAAAGTCAACCTGAGCTATGTGTCCACTGATGTCTAGCTCAGCATTCCTGATCGCTCTTGAAGTTAAGGAACAAAGTGCATCCCTTGATTTCAGGGAAACAGGACTGGACATACTAATAGGTGAGTCAAAGAAAGATGTGTGAAATACACATAGTTTTCATTCTGACAGCAAAAATTAGTTGAAAAGCAACCACTAGTTCCCCAAAACAGATGGTCAGAATCTGCATGTCAGTAAGAAATTTGTCACTACCTTCAGAGAGATAAAAGAAGATTATTCTCTGACCTTCTGAAAGCTTTTCTTATCCACATCACAATTCCCTTTGAGTTCAGACTTGCCCCCATTAAATCCGAGTCGTCTTCCCTTTCATGACTGTATAGCTATCTTTATATGTTACAGCTGTAGTCTATGGTTTGTGAAAGACAAGTATGAATTTTCCCTGATGTGATTTTAATTTACAGCATACAGAGATTTAAATTACATAATTGTTTAATTTTGATTCCGCCATCTTAATTGCTATACTTAGCTAAGCATTTGCTAAGTGTTAGAATTTTCTTTTTTTCCAGCAGATTAAATTTAATTTTTTTCTAATTTATTTTACTTTGATTCTATATTGTACCCTTCCCCTTGCAGAATTATCTCCTTGCTAGGAGCACACAGATATACAGATGTTACAATTATCCTTTCATATACCACAGATCTAAATTTCTAGGAGCCTTACAATTACATAAGGCATTTCCATTCCCAGCTAAATTCAGATGCATCCTTTCACAGAGAAAGCAGTGTCTTTATCCCATGGAAGACTGACTTGTGGTTTTTTTTGGTTGGTTTTTTTTTTTTTTTTCCCCATTGCTTTCCCTTAATTAAAAATAAAGAAGGCATTTTTTCTTTTCCCCCAATGGGAAAAATCTGTAACGATCTCTGAAGGTGGAAATTTATCTCTGAAATACCTCTCACAGATGTCTTTGTAGTGCACTCAGTTTCCTCTCCAAATGCTTTGTAAGCCACATGGTAATACCATGTTTACAGACTTAGTTTATTGTCTTGGTCAAAACTTTAGATTCAGATTCAAGTTCCTAGTCTGTATTCAGGCAGGTGCTCTAATTAGAGGTTGCTGATGCATATCTCATTTTGCAGCCAAGTTCAGAAATTAAAAAATTGATTTGATAAACTTCAATTGAAAGGAATATACTTCCACTGAATTTGCGTTCTAACAAACCATTCTCTATCGAGAATTTCCTGCATTAAACAAAAACACTAGTTTGCTTCAGTTCTGAAACATTAAGGATTTTATAAAAAACAAATAGGTATTTTCTTATTTCTGCCTTGTGTTGCACTGAAAAATGCAGTGTCTACTTCTATAGAGCCATAATAACTCGACTTTTTAACTCATTCAGTTTAAAATTCCTATCTGGATTACTACTGAACCCGAGCCACAGTTCTTTCTATTTGACTCTCAGCATTTCATATTTTTCTTGATTTAAGATATTTGGAATCACTCACAGAGAAAATGAGAAGTGCTATTAATATGAAAGGTACATTTGTGTAAAAGAACAAATATTGCGTCCTGCCATCTGAGGTCATTGCAGTGGTGGTGGCACTGACTGCAAATCTCTCAAAAAAGCTTCGGTTCAAGTAAAAGAAAGAAACTCAGCACAGTGAACAAAAATGCACCCTCATCTTTCAGGAGATAAAACGAACTTTCCTGCTCTAGGAATGCATTGGAGCACTCTGTGTAGCCTGTAGCAGAACTCCAGCTGAGGGCTTTACAGGTCAGGGAGAGCAGAGGCAGCAACACTTTTTCAGTGTGTTCCAGGTCAGGTTTTCCCACAGTTAGGTGCCTTGACATCACTCTGCGTGGGTGCTGTATGCACACCTCTTGCTGAAGGAGTGAAACCCTAGTAGAGTGATGTGGAACTATTGCTTCATTAGCCCAAGCCTGTGCTGAACCCAGCGTGCACTGAAGAGCAGTAATGGCTCAATTTTACCGCCGGAACTGTACAATATGGAAATTCAGTTCCCCTCTTCTTCTCTCAGATGTTCAACCACAGAGCTTTAAGCTCCATCAAAGGAAACTTCTATGTCAGCATGGTTGGTGACACCAGTGAATTATGTTCTGCAGTAGCATTTGTATCCAGCTTTCATACTTTCTGACATGATGAAGCAGGGATCCAAGGCACAGAACCACCAGATGTGGAAAATGGAAGTCTTAGGGACACAATTAAGTGCTAGGCGGTATCCAGAATCTCACATCAGGACACCTAGTCTCCCAAAAGTTTGGGAAAACAAGCACAACTCACTGGAGCACACACACAAGATTGGCAGAATAGTGCAGAAGGAAAATAGAGGTCAGAGTGTAACATTATGTTTTAAAAAGGACTTACAAACTTTGGGATCCAATTCATACAGAGACGGGAGAAAATCTCACTTCTTTTCTCAAGTGTGACAGTACCATACCAGTATTACCTACATATAGTTCAGATTCTTTGCATGTGAATAAAGTGTCACCAGCTCATTCTGTTGGCAGGGGTTGCTGTTTGTAAAAATCCGAATGTTGCTTATGTATCAAAATGGGGAAGTCTTTTGAAAGCCTGCCTTAACACCTTATGCTGATGTTAATGTGTGTTATTATAGAAACAGCACCATTATTGTCCATACTTATTTTTGTTAGCTCACCATTCCAAAGAAAACAGAACTGCACAAAGGGCTACCTGGAGGTAATTTTTTAGAGAACATTTTGCAACTTTTCCTGAGGCTCTTTTAGTGCCAAATAGTTTATTTGTACTGAAAGATGCTCCTTTGTTAAGATTTTTAGTTTGTATTATGCATTACAGTAGTTGATAGGGACATTTAGTGGATTGTTTAACATGACATCTTCCAAGCCCAAGGAGTTAATATCCAGACACAAATCTCAGCTTTTCCACTCAGATCCACTTCTAATAATTTTGATATATTCCATCCCTATGTGCTTTGAACATCTTGCTGGCAGCCAAGTCAGTAATCATGTGGAATCAAAAAAAATCAGCTTACAGAAAGTTCAGTGCATCACTTTAGTGCTTCATCTTCTTACCGTATCAGCACATCTTGGTTCCAGTTTTACATACAGGGTTTAGTCTAAGGGAAAAAATGAATTTATGTTTTCTGCCTGCCAGCACATGCAGAAGCTTTACTTTGTTGTACTCGAAGAGACAGGAACAATGTAGCCATCTCAAATCTCTTAATTTATTACTGGTTCTTGTTTACAGTGGTTACCATGAGATTGTCATTGCATTTTGTGGTTGAGAAAACTTTTCTAATTTCTGCAGTTGCTGGTTTGCTATAATTATAACACTGATTATGAGTATCAATCAGTCAAAGTCATGTGAATGTACTATGAAAAGATAGAAGGAATCATTTACTTCCATAAGAGACATTCTGCACACAGAAATTTCAGAGACAGACCACTGATGCCATTATTTGGAAGCGTTATGGAAGAAGGGAGGAAATAGTAACTTATCTTTAAAAGTCATAACTGCAGTAAATATTTAGATGAAGATATCTTATACTTAAACACACCTTTGGAAAACATTGCTTTTGCAAAAGAAACAGCTTAATGCCTCCTTC
Organism: Balearica regulorum gibbericeps; assembly: GCF_011004875.1. NCBI lineage: Eukaryota > Metazoa > Chordata > Aves > Gruiformes > Gruidae > Balearica > Balearica regulorum. The sequence continues at coordinate 47,625,267 of NC_046220.1, read as the reverse complement.
CTCAAGAGAGGTGGCTTCCAACAGAGGTTTTGAAGTAGTCAAGCGATTGTTAATGTTAGCATAATCTTAATGCTGTCTTGATTTTTGCTTAAGACTAACTTGCAGGTGAGAAAATGTAACTGGTTTAACTTTTGTCTGATGAAGCATGAGGTGTCTGACTCCTCTGTCCCACATCAGTATTGATGCCTCATATCTGCCCTAAATCTTGAAGCTGGTGTTTTGAAGTCCCTGAACAAATGGTTGGCTATTTTACGTCTTACCCCTCAGGTGTGCCTCTACGGAAGAGTGATGTGCTACCTTGAGAAGAGTTACTGGAAGAAGTTAGGTGAGGAAGTATCTTACAGTGACCAATTACTGCCCGCATGTACTGGTGGCTGTACCTGTATTCCAGTTCTCTTTTATGTCAGGAATGTCAATATGAATATAATTTTTTGACACTTTAAAACCAGTAAACAAGGCTCTATGGACTTACTTTGTGGTAGAAGTATTTGTTTTGTTTTAGTGGGACTGTTAATCAACTTTACCTAAGCTAAATTGTGTTAGGCATCTGAATCCGTAACTTGGTCATAGATCTTCAGATAAAGATCTTGTTGATAGAAGAGGAGCAATATATTGGGGGGGGGGGGGGGGGGGGAGAGGGGTAAAACCAAGCATTAGGCTTGTTAAATTAATCAAATGTGTCACTGTTTACAGTCTTGTGTGTTGGCCAAATCTTTCTGAAGACTTGACTAGAAACTGTAAGCAGAGTGCTATGAAAATGGAGACAGACAGTTTGTGAAATCCAGTGAACTTCAGTCCAGAGTGAGCTCTAGAACAGTGACCAAGCTTCAGAATTTAGATCAAATTTACAGTGATTGCTTTTTAACATAAAAAGTAGCTTAAAGTGACCATCTGTCTTCAGTTGTATGTAAGTTCTGTATGTCTTTTAATCCATATATTTGAATTTGGTTAAGAACATCTAGAAGTGAGAATGTGAATAAATAAATGTGCTATTAATAATTGAAAAATAGCCCTAAGCATCTTGGGTAAAGGCAACAGTAACTCCTTAGTTCCCAGTCAAAGAAAAGACTATTTCTTAGTCTTATCTAACTAACTTATCTAACTAGCAAACAGACAGAATTCTGTCTTATAATGTGGTTCTAACAGAGAAGAGGACTGGATGTTAAAAAATAATTACAGTGCTGTTTATCTTAAAGGTTTAATTTTCTTTTCTGTATCCTGAATACTTTGTAATGTTTGTGGCTGATAAATTCAGCTATCTTGGTTTTGCTTAGAATCATGTTACTCGCAACTCTTGGGCTTACCTGACGCTGTACAATATCACTTGCAATGTTTGTGCAAGAAATGAGGTAAATCAATGTTGTCTGTATGACATGCAAATGCCAAGGGGCCTGGAAATGCAGAAAGCTACTTAGGGTGTTAAGCCACCTAGTTCTCCTTCATTTTAATTGGAATGGTAGGCTTCAGTTACTCACCTTTTACCCTCTGCCACTCTGAGCTAAAAGATTCATGTGGTGGCTGTGGGTCCAAGAAATTTACAAAAAATATCTGACAGCAGTCATTTCTAAGCCCATACATAATCTGTGTCCTTTAAATTGGAAACTATCGCCACTCAAGTGGCCAGGTAAAGAAACAATTGTGTCTTTTTCCATGTCTGGAGTCCAGCTGCCCTATTGCCACTGAGACGACACTCGAAAACACTCACCATTCTCCAAAGTAGTATTACAAAGGAATCTCTACCATGTGAACATAGAAATGGTACTGAAAAATAAATCAGGAATTGCTAAAAACTTGAAATAATTTAGAAGTTATATTGTGATCTGAGAAAATATCAGAATGAACCAAACGATTTTCACTTGAAATTTCATATTTTCAGAGTTCCTCAGTCAAATGTAAACATCATTTATGAACAGCAAAACACAAAAGATTCACTCTTGAGAACACAGTAATGTAGGCAGATCATGGTCTTACAAACATTAAAATCAAAGGCCCCCTGGCTGCAGAAACAGCAGGATTAAGTCCTTAGAGATAGATTAAAAAAATATTAAAAAATTCCCACTGAATTGAATGGACTTTGGCTCAGACTCACAATGAGGATGAACAAAATATACAAATGTTTCCTTATATAGGAGGAAAACATCAGTCCCATTAAATTTCCTGTGGGTGTCCAGGCATTCGAGCTGTAATAAAAGATATTGTTAAATTATTTTATAAGCGTTTTTTCATGTACAATTTTTTGCATGTGGTAATGCCCATTTTAAATTCTTGGAGTTTGACTTAAAAATTGTCACTTCTATAGTTATTAGTGATTTATGAATTATATTTGGCACTATTAATTCCCTGTCTTTTATCATAAGTAGGCAGGTAGGTAGTAGGAAGCAGATTCTACTTTATGTTGAACAGAAATCTGGAATCTTTCCTCTTCCTACAAGTCTATTTTACGTATGAGTAGGAGAACAAAATTTAAGGGACTATTCATGAAATGGTAGACGTCTTTGCACTATTAGCAGTTAATGCATGGCTTTCTCCTACCTGGTTAAAATTAGATACTTGAACTACTTGTGTGATGATGTAAAACTAGTGATTTAAAAACAGATATGCACAGTCCTGTTTAGGGAGGACACATCTAAATGAACCATCAGGAAAGAATGATAGAGATTTATTTTTTTAAATGTCATCTCTATCTGGAACTAAAACACGTTTTTAAAGACTACAAGTGAAGGTGCCAATTTTTACATGGGATTTATAGTTCTGATTGCCAGCCACTATGTCAAACGCTGCATCCACTTGCAAAGTAGAAAAACAACAGCTAGGGCTTTAGTGTGTCTTTTATCTCCCTCCATTCATCAAAAATGAACAGTTTTCTTCCTTTCCAAACACACTATAGAGAAACACAACTGAATTAGAATGGCTCTTGAGAATTCTGCTGAAGTTTTTTTAAAAAATTACTCCTGGTACTTAAATTATCAACCTTGGATGATTTTGTTTTTAATCCATGTGTCTATTTTTAAAACTCATAGTTTTCAAGAAACATGACCTTTTTCTGTTTTGAATACATTTTGTACTCCCATGACCCAGCTAAGATTTATAGACTGTTGCTACTAATGAGGCCTACAATTGTCTCCTATTGTTTTTAAATGTAAAACAGCCATTTCTTTCCAATTGTTGAATACATTTCATAACAGCATTGAATACTCATACAAACCCTGTAAAGGCTCTGTTCTCACACTGGAAAGCATGGATTAAGTAAAAGAATTAGAGATCCAAATGTCAACTCTAAAAATGTTCCACTTTGCTTCTAAGTCCCAAATTATAATTTCTATAATTGATGATGAAAATTATCAAAGCTATATGGGATATTGAATATATTTATGGAAATATATTAGCTCTGTCATTGCAAGAAATAGAAATAACTGCAGTGTTCACAGAGTGATATGCCTTCAATTATTGATATAATCATGGTACGATAAGATCATAACTACATTAGTAGATCTACAGAGGGAAAGAATTGGTGCTGATGATCTGATATCTATGCTAAATATGTTTCAGGGAGTTTTTATTTCAGACTCAATATGTTTTGGTCCCATGGGCTAAATGCCCGTTACGGTTTGGAATCTGTTAACAGTGTTTCATGAATGTATCTATCAGTTTAGCTATATTCAAAAGACACCCTGTCCGTATGCACCGAGACTGCTCTATGTGAAATGAGAAATTTTAAGTGAGGACTTTTGGAAAAAACACTTCAAAATTTCTTTTGCTCTGAACTGAAACACTAATGTAGACATGTCATCTACATTTCTTTTACAAAGCCAACAACTGTTCTATTTTCTTCCTTGGGACTTCGAGTACTCATTTCACACCAACAGGTCTTCAGATATAAGATGTTACAAGAACATTGAGATCTGGATATTTTTTATTATTATTAAAATCATTGTGAAGACAGACATTGCAAATATCCCTAAGAATCGGTGTGGTTACGCTCAAAGTTTGGTCAAAGCCTGTTTAAGACCATTGTGAAAAGAAATGTTCAATGATGTGAATGTAGCCTAAAGGCAATGTCCAAATCTTTCAAAAATTATTTCTATTATGGAAAATTCCATCTATTTTCCTCTTGTTTTTGTTATCCTAAAACTGAAAATGATCACAAAATATCTCAATTTAAGCTGATTATTGAAACTTGAAGGAAGCTAAAGGCATAACATGCAAACCAAGAGTTCACTATGCTAAAGTACAAGACAAAATTGGGAAAATTAAAACAGCAGCAGAAATGGAAAAAAAAGAAAGTTAAAATTTAGTAAAGAAAAAAAAAAATCCCAAGAAACTTTGTGGTCTGTGACCTAGGATGAAGAACATTATGTGCTAGAAATTATAGTTCTTCCTAATTCCACTTGGACAGTTCTGACAATTGTCTAGGTAAGACCAAAGGATTTCAGGTTTGCTTCATATTCGTAAGCCAGCAGTTCATTTACTTGTTCTATGGCCTTCCCTCTCTTCAATGAATATGTAACCCATGTTTGAATAGATGAATTGGATTTGGCATCTGCCAAATGACATTGCATGGCACATGGGTCACAGCTCTCGGATTATTCCTTAGTTTATAGTAAGTGTGGCTCACACAGACACACTGCTCTCAGCAGCTTATAGATTGATAATAACAGTCATAGAATCATAGAATGGTTTGGGTTGGAAAACGCCTTTAAAGATCATCTAGTCCAACTCCGCTGCCACGAGAATAAGTTGCTCAAAGCCCATCAAACTTGACCTTGAACACTTCCAGGTATGGGGTGTCCACAACTTCTCTGGGTAACCTGTTACAATGTATCACCACTCCCATCACAAAAAAAAAAAAAAAAAAAAAAAAAAAAATTCTTCATTATGTCCATTCAAAATCTACCCTCTTTCAGTTTAAAACTATTGCCTCTTGTCCTATCACTATAAGTTTTGTCAAAAAGTCTGTCTCCATCTTTCTTATAAGACCCCTTTAAGTAGTGAAAGGCTGCAATAAGGTCTCCCCAGAGCCTTCTCTTCTCCAGGCTGAACAGCCCCAACACTTTCAGGTTTTCTTCATGGGAGAGGTGCTCCAGCCCTCTGATCATTTTTGTGGCCCTCCTCTGGACCCTCCCTAACAGCTCCATGTTTTTCTTGTACTGAAGACCCCAGAACTGGTCGCAGGACTCCAGGTGGGGTTTCATGAGAGCAGAGTAGAGGGAGAGAATCACCTCCCTCAACCTGCCGCTCACGCTTCTTTTGATGCAGCCCAGGACACAGCTGGCTTTCTGGCCTGCAAGCATACATTGCTGGGTCATGTTGAGCTTTTCATCAACCAACACCTCCAAGTCCTTCTCCTCAGGGCTCCTCTCAATCCATTCATCACCCAGCCTGTACTGATATTGAGGTGCAGAATCTGGCACTTGGCTTTGCTGAACTTCACAAGAGTCACAAGGGCACAATCCTCAAGTCTACTAAGGTCCCTCTGGATGGCATTCTTTCTCTCAAGCATATCACTCAGTTTGGCATCATCTGCAACTTGCTGAGTTGTACTCAACTTGCTGAGCATGTACTCAATCCCACTGTACATGTCATTAATGAAGATACGAAATAGTATTGGTCCCAGTATGGACCCCTGAGGGACACCACTCTTTACTGGTTTCCACTTTGAGATATTGAGATACTGACTAGCTCTTTGGATGTGGCCATCCAGCCAATTTGTTATCTAACACTGATCAAACCCATATCTCTCTGATATAGAGGTAAAAATTTTGTGGGGACCTTACAGAAGTCCAGGTAGCTGACATCTGTAGCCCTTCCATTGTTCACCAATGCAGTCCAATGTAGAAGGCCACTAGATCAGTCAGGCGTGATTTGCCCATGGTGAAGCCATGCTGGCTATCTCTAACCATCTCCCAGTCTTCCATATGCATTGACATACCTTCCAGGAGGATCTGTTCCATGATCTTGCTGGGAACACAGGTGAAGCTGATAGGTCAGTGTTTCCAGAATCCTCCTTTTTACCCTTTTTAAAAACAGGTGTGATGTTTCCCTTTTTCCAGTCACTGGGGACTTCACCTGGCCACCATGACAGTAACAATATCTTTGTACATCTAATATTTCAGCATTTTGTGTAACATAATTCAGAGTAATTGATAACCCAGTTAGCTCGGAGAACCAAGGGCAAGAAAATAAGCAGCAAGGATGGTCTGCTTTTAAAAAACATGGTAGTCAAAATCTAAACAAAACACTAATAAAGAAATAGTAACTCTTTTCCAGTCAGGCTTTTAATGTATACAGTCTCACGCAAAGTAGAACAAATATTATTGCCAATCCAATAAGTGAAATGACAAAGATATGTATAAATACATTTTATAGACATGCAAACACAGAGATGCATACATACACATAAGGATAGTCACACAGACACTTACACAGAGATACTCATATACACATTTATTTATCTGTTTATTTGTATACTTAAGTATACGAGTATATGTCTGAATATGCACTATTGTTGCCTGTGATAAATTCACAGTTCGAAAATAAAAAAAAAAAATAAAAATCCAAGGATGCAAATAACAAATAATTATAGGTGTCTTATTTTTTTCTTTATATTCCTCACTTCTGTGAATGTCCCCTCTATGTTCCCACCTCATCTTGTTACCACCACAAAAGCCATCTTACATTTTCACTATCCTACTCCTTCCATTCACTCTTTGTCCAGTTTCATCCCTCCCTCTCCTCCTGTCTCCAGGGATGATGTGTCTTGCTCACTCAAAGAAGCCTTTTTACCCTTCCCCACAGATTAAAACAGGCTTATGCCCAGGTGTGAAGTCTTTCTCCACATATGGGACAAGGTTTAGAAAGGCAGCATGGCTCCAAGTGGTAGGATGCTCCACTTTGCACTTCTCCTCTGGCATGCTGCTGGGTGGGCTGGTGCTTGGACTAAAGCCCTTATCGCCTTTCAACTGTTGTTAGACACCTAGTAAAGAGGAAAGAAGCCAGCCAGCAGCAGCCTTGGCTTTAGGATCTGCTTTGCTCTCCTTTGCTCCTTGCTCAGTCTAGACCAGCCTGAAATAACATTTCCTGTATACTCATAATAAGATATACATACACTTGTGTGAGACTAGCTTTGGTTTGCTACACATTATAGCACACCTTTTACATGTAGGTGTGTAGAGGTGGAAGTAATGAGAACATGCACAGTTTCAGTCTCCATGTGTTTGCATGTCTTTGTAGATGCAGACTGTCCAGGCCAGTCTCTGTGCTGGCTATAAAAACCAGCTCTCTCCTAGTTACACTCATGCTTTGCTAAGCTGTATAATGCACTTTAATTTCTCTGCAACTTCAAGCTGGGCCCTTAACCTTTTATGTATTTTGTGTGATTTTCAGACAATGGTCATTTTACAAACTGCCCCATTTTCAGCCTTAGAAATGCAAAAGTATGAAAAGCTGGTAGACTCAGCTGGTAGTAAAATGGGTTTTCTACATGCTTCCCCTTAAGCTGAAACACCCATCTATGCACCAGCAGGGAAGCAAGGACTTACAATCAACTTTCCTAGTGAGCACATTTCAAAGACAGTTAAAGGACAAATGCAAGATTTAGAATTAGTAGCAATGTATTAAAACAAGTGTGGCACTCTGCCCAGATTTCTGCTATAAAGTTAATTGATTTTGGTAGTTGTGATAACCCTTTACAACGATAGTAATTCCGCTGCAATTTTAAGTGGAATATGAAAGTATGCACATATACAGAAGCACAATTAAAAATGATAACTGATGGAGACACATAGATACCTCTATGTGTGTGCATGTGTGTGTATATATATATGTGTGTGCATAGAGAGACACACCGTGACACAAGTATAAAGATGTTCCTAGAATTTCAGTGGTGGAGTTCAAGTAATCCACATTTGATGTAAAGTAAGCATCCAAAATACACTGAGGTTTTACACTCCGTTCCCAACAAGCAGCTTTTGCTGTCCCCTGCTACCCCAACTCATTCATGAATTGCAAACTACCAAATGTGTATAAGGATTGTAAACAGGCAATTAAAGAAGGTAGGTTCTCTGCTGTCTCCTGTAAGTTGTTTAAAACAGGTTTGTGAATATTGAGAATAATAATGTAACAAACAAAATGACTTCATGCACATACAAAGCAAAAGCTTAAAATCAATGTAATGACAGTGGTATTTGTAATTCCGATGCTCACAGATTGTGTTCTAACATAATAAACCACAGAAATCAGGGAAACAATTATTAAATAATTGGTTTTAAATTGCATTTACCATTTAAAAATATTTATTAAATGCTGTTTGATCAACTAACCACACAGAGAACAAGATGATAAAAGGTGGAAAATGAGTATAGAACAGTAGAAGAGATATAACAGTTAATACACGTCTCAGTTATAGGGATTTAATATTTGGCTTGGTTATATTCTTTGTTTTTTTTATTCTTGTTGTTAGATTTTCTAATGTCAGCATAGTTGATGCTTCAGGAAACAGAAAATTCTGGATGAGACAATCAAAGAAAAATGGTATAGCACATATATACATTCATTAAATATATCAAGCTCCCTCACCAGATCATACAGAGCTTTTCCCTACAGATGTTCTGTCCTAGCTGTTTGAAAGAAAAAGGAAATCCTGTGTTTTTTTATTGTACAGGTGTTACTTTGCATCATATACAAAACTGCTCTAATTGCCAAATGAGGAAACTGGTATTAGAAATCAAGATTTTGTGTTTAAAAATCCAATGAATCCCACCCTCAGTTAAAACTGTCAGAGTTGACAATAATAATAGAATCTGCTACAGACAATGGATTTGTGCAAACCACATCAAGTTCAACGAGGCCAAGTGCAAGGTCCTGCACATGGGTCGGCACAATCCCAAGTGTAAATACAGGCTGGGTGGGAAACGGATTGAGAGCAGCCCTGAGGAGAAGGACTTGGGAGTGTTTGGTGAAAAGCTCAACATGAGCTGGCAGTGTGCACTTGCAGCCCAGAAAGTCAACTGTGTCCTGGGCTGCATCAAAAGAAGTGTGACCAGCAGGTTGAGGGAGGTGATTCTCTCCCTCTGCTCCACTCTTGTGAGATCCCACCTGGAGTACTGCGTCCAGCTCTGGGGACCCCAGTACGAGAAAGACATTGAGCTGTCGGAGCAAGTCCAGAGGAGGGCCACGAAGCTGATCAGAGGGCTGGAGCACCTCTCCTATGAGGACAGGCTGAGAGAGTTGGGATTGTTCAGCCTGGAAAAGAGAAGGTTCTGGGGACACCTAATTGCGGCTTTCCAGTACCTGAAGGGGCCTACAGAAAAGATGGAGAGGGACTGTTTATCAGTGAGTGCAGTGATAGGACAAGGGGTAATGGGTTTAAGCTGAAGAAGGGTTTAGATTTAGATTAGATGTTAGAAAAAATTCTTTACTGTGAGGGTTGTGCAGCACTGGAACAGGTGGCTGAGAGAAGTTGTGGATGCCCTGGAAGTGTTCAAGGCCAGGTTGGATGGGGCTTTGGGCAACCTGGTGTGGTGGAGGGTGTCCCTGCCATGGCAGGGGGGGTTGGAACTAGATGATCTTTGAGGTCCCTTCCAACCCAAACCATTCTATGTTTCTATGATTCTATGATCAGTCATGACAGAGAGACAGTGGCTATGAATTTAACATTGTGAACATCCCCACAGAAAAGACAGATGTAAGATATGTGGGAGTCAGTATGTCTGCTCTGTAGAATTCTCCTAAAAAACCTTTTTTCCAGTTCACTTAAAAGGTGAACACCTGAAAGTTCTGAGTCACCAAAAATGTAAATAAAGTACTTTGATTTTTAAAGTGTTTGGTTTTTTTTTTTTTTCTGTAAATAGTAATTTTTTCAGCTTTCTTTGAATGTGATTAATATAGGATCATAGGATCATAGAAACATAGAATATCCTGAGTTGGAAGGGACTCATGAAGATCATCGAGTCCAACTTCTGGCTCCACACAAGACCAGCTGAATCAGAGCATATGACCAAGAGCGTTGTCCAGACACTTCTTGAACTCAGTCAAGCTCGGTGCTGTGACCACTTCCCTGGGGAGCCTGTTCCAGTGCCCGACCAACCTCTCGGTGAAGAACCTTTTCCTGATACTCAGCCTAAACCTCCCCCGTCGCAGCTTCATTCCGTTCCCTCGGGTTCTATCACTGGTCACCAGAGGGAGGAGATCAGCGCCTGCCCCTTCGCTCCCCCTTGTGAGGAAGCTGTAGGTTGCGATGAGGTCTCCCCTCAGTCTCCTCTTCTCTAGGCTGCACAAACCAAGGGACTTCAGCCTCTCCTCATATGTCTTCCCCTCTAGACCCTTCACCATCTTTGTTGCCCTCCTTTGGACACTCTCCAATAGTTTTATGTCCTTTTTGTACTGTGGCACCCAAAACTGCACGCAGTGCTCGAGGTGAGGCCGCACCAGCTCAGCGTAGAGTGGGACAATCCCTTCCCTAGATGGGCTAGCAATGCCGTGCTTGATGCACCCCAGGATACGGGTGGCCTTCCTGGCAGCCTGGGCACACTGTTGACTCCTGTTCAACTTGCTGTCGACCAAGACCCCCAGTTTATATTTCTAAAATGGGGAACCATTTTTAACAGAACCCAGAACTTTCTTATGAAAGTATGAAACTCAGATATTTTAAAAGTTTTAAAGATTTTTCAACACCTTAATAAAATATTTTTTTAAATAATTTTTTTCAATTAAGAGCTTGCAAAAAGGTTTTATTAATAAGAAAGCCTTGTGAGCTAGAGCATATACAATGAGTTGCATGTATATTGCACTGACTGTTTTTCATTGAGTTTTTCTTATGGAAAGAATTCTCCTCTTTAAAATTTTATTCTAAATATCATTTTTCTCCCTTTCAATAACTTTTTAAACAATATTAATAATGTAGAAATTTCAGGAGAAGAAAAACCTATAAAATAAATATATTATTGTCAGTATCTAGTTCTCTAGATCTTCAAGTTTCTAATGCTGGATATCAGACTAGAAAAAATAATGCAAGAATGGGAAAAACCAAAGAATAATTGAAGCTTTGAAGAGGTTAATTTACAGGAAAATGAGATTTTGTTTCAAGCTTGTCTTTGATGTTTTTTCTAAGCTATGTATCCATTCCTGTTTTTGCAAAACATACTGATATGTTACAGCATATTCTTTAATCTTTATTTATGTGTAATGATCTTATTGTTTAATTATACAGAGCAGTAGCTGCATATTCCTGTATGGAATATGTCATTAGAATAGTTTTTATTTTCATAAGTTTTTTTGATTAATATCTGGTTACTTAAATGTAAGAACTGAGAGTATGAATATAACACGTCCCTTTGTCTATCTTATCATGATGCCTGCTAAATGCATATGTCTATGTAAATTAGTTCCTTATATACATTTAGCATGTATATGAGGCATATAAATGGTGTGGTTACTGATAGTTACTTGAAATATAGATACCAAGAATTCTTTTATTCAAGACAAAGAAAAGAGCCAAGAAAACTGACCTGGCTCCCAGGAAAGAAATCAACCAACTAACCACACAGAAAAGAGGGATATTAAAAAAAAAATAAAGAAAATTGGAGCCTGCAAAATCTCTCTGGCAAAGAATCGGAATAAGAATGGAGCAAGAAGCAATGCACAGAAGAAATTAGCATTTGGTGAAACACACTTAGAGAAAGATAAGTGTAGGAAAGCCAAGAGATGAAAGGTTCGCATGAAAGTGATTTCTTTCTAAGTTATTTCTTATTTTCCTAGGTGTTGTATTGCTTGCTCTATGTATTTCATGTGTGTTGGGCCACTAGGCAAACAAAGACCTGAAGCTTATCTGGGACAATATTTACATAAATTTGTCAGATTAGTGCAGGTTAAGATGTAGATACTTTGTACTGAGATTAATAACTGCCATGGTAAGAGTACTTTTTTAAGAACAGCAGGAAGCTTTGACTGAGTTCCACCTGCAGAATCTCTCTCTCTAGAACTTGCAGACATGAGTGATCCACTCTGCATCTAATTCCTGACACCCGATTTTCTTAGTGCCTTTGACTGTCACAGTCCAGCAGAAGCAAGAACAAAAGTATTTTCAATTTTAAAACACCAACATGAGGAGTGACCTTCCATTTGGAAAACAAATCCTGATAAACTGAGGAGATACTACATAAATCCTCACTACACCAGTCTCTCGCACTTGGAAAACTAGAACCACATGAACTTCCTTCACTCATGTCCAGGGCGGCAGCATGCTACTGGAGAAAAAAATACGATCTGTCACCAGTGTTATGTGCCGTCAACTTCAGGTATTTAGACATCTCAAATTGAGCTGTCCTGCAGAAGTTAAATGAAAAGACAAATGTGGATAGGATGTTCAGCACTACAGGTGAAAGGCTACACTTTAATTTGGCAAAGCATGTTTAAATTAGGCCTTATAATAGGTTGGTTCCCCATTATTTTGTGCCATTAACTTGGTTTTAGAGAATACTTTAAAACACCTTCACTTGTTAAATCTTTCACAGCCAGCTGATTGTCTCCTCAACAGAAAATGAGAGGCAAAATGTCAAGAAGAGCAAGGATTATCTTAACCTTGTACTACACTGATCAGAACTCCGCTCGAAGTCAATGATTGCAAAACTTGTTCAGAATAACCTGATGACTCAGTCTCCCAGAATGCTAATCTTCAAAATCAGTGCAGCAAGAGACAAGAGGATTAAAGCCACATTCAATTGTAATGAGATCCATCATTAAAGGCAGAACACAGTCCATTGACATGAGATGTCTAGCATGTGTAATTGCTTTTACTTTAAAATTTTCATTAGCATGAGAATTTAGAATCATTGTTCTGTCATTACATTTTGCCTATTATTTTCTTTTCATTCTTATAACTTAAATAAGTTAATAAAGCTCTCAGTTTTCTGCAGATACTTGTATTGTAGCTTCAATTTATACAGACACCATTTTTTTTTTTTTTTTAATGAGAAGAGGAACCTGGCTGCATAGCCTCTTCATATTATTCACCAGATTTTTTTCTTTTCAATGTTCAAAAAGATTGTCTCATTCTGAAACTTGCTTTTTCCTGCTTTCTTTAAGTAGAGATCCTTATTTCCCTCAGAATTATTCTCTACCTCTGGCCAATGCATGTATGAACTGGATTGAGCATATGCAGTCTGCTGCTGGATCATGCTCCCCCCTAGGAGGCCAGGTAGTAAAAAGAAGCATGGAGCATCAGTCCTCTGTGGTGTTGGGGTTTTTTTTAAAATTAATTATTTTATTTTATTTTATTTTATTTTATTTTATTTTATTTTATTTTATTTTATTTTATTTTATTTTATTTTATTTTATTTTATTTTATTTTATGTAAAGGAGTATTAAGCAGGTCTTCAAATGGTATTTTTCCTGTTGGCTTTGCTTTGCATTTTCAGTTCACTTAGAGAAAATTACTGCATTTTGTCTCCAGCAAAACAAATTGTTAATTTCTTTGGGGTGGGGAATAGCAAAGAATACTCTACATGATTAATTAGCCTAAAGTATGTGCTAAAAGCAAATAAATAAAGACACAACAGTGCCAAATTATGCGTGATTCACATTCAGTTGGTCTAAGCAGCAAAATACCATTTCAAAATGCACAGCTTTCCACCAAGTCCTTTGTACACAAGGGACTAATTCTCATTTAAGCCACATAGCATTTTATTTTTATCATTGAAACTGGGAAACAAGCTGGTAAACATTTATGAATCTTAATTAACCATTTTAAAACATTCTATAGCAACAGCCCTAAACCATACTAACTTTCCATTTTCCTGTTTTGCTCCCCCACCCCATGTCTTGCTTACACATACCACTGTATATATGAACATTTTTATTGCATTTATGTATATATTTCCTTTAAAATATATTATGTTTTAAAGAGTGTTAAAAGGACGACAGAGGCAGAATTCTAAAAAATTCAAGTTAAATTATACGATCCTCAGAGGAGTTAAGGTAATCAAGACAGGCTTCCAGACTTGGAATAAAATAATATTATAATGTTCCCCCCGCCCCCGCCATCTCTGAAATTTGCTGTTTCCATGTATGAAAGTTGGTGCACTAACAAAGTACAGCTACTAATTCCAGTACGCTTTAAGACTCTGCTCTACTCTGGAGTGTTACATTGCAATTCTAGATTTATTACTACTACATAATAGTACAAAATGACTGTAATTACAATTACCTTTGCTTTCAGTTTCTCCCTCTCTCACACTGCCTCCCTGAGAGGCTTTAAAGCAGGATAGCTAATAAAATAGATGACTGAATGCTGTAACATAGATGTCATATGACAGGTCTGAAAGCATCAGCAGCAAATTGACTACTGTGGTACACGGCTTTTCTGATGTTCAATGAATGAGACAATTTCTCCTGACTTACCCTTGATAGAATCTAAGGCACAAAAATATAAACAAATTATACAAAATCAGAAATTTTAATTTTTGGCAGTGAGGAGGGATTAATGGAAGGGATTTTTAGTTGCATGTTGTCTTTTTCTTGGCTTACTTATATTCTCAGGAAAATGTTATTGCTTTCTTAGTGCTTCCTGAATTTTGTTTCTGTCTCAGCTGAGCATGACAGAGGCAAAGAGGGGAAGAGAGAAGAGAAAGGTGGAGGAGGAAAGAGAGCAGAAGTAACCACTTCTAGGACTGGCTACTAAGCTAAGTGCCAAATATTCATAACAGAAAACATAGACCATTGCAATAATGTCATAATTATCAGCTGGAAACTTGCCACACAACATGTAAAAATAGCTATGTGCCATCTGGTAATCATTTTTTCCCAGGCAAAATGGAGATTAAGGGCTACAGGAAAACTGTAATTCCTTAGCCTGGGAGAGTGGTAGAACAGGCATATACCGCTTGTCGGTACATTTGTTTCTTTGGCATGTACCTTGGTATTAACATAATAAAGCAAATAAAAAATTCTTATGTTGTAGAATGCTTCTCACTTAGAGATCTAGGGCAGTTCATAAGAAGAACAGAGCATCCTTAATAACAAACATTGTTAAGATATCTTTATAGGCCTGACTGCATTTCTCTGGACTCCAGCTTTTAGTCTCCTTTCCTGTTTTGGATCTACTGTTGCAATGACATTTTCAGTGCAGAACTAGAATGCCAGCTCTTAATATGAAAATCACAACTTTCAAAATTGAGTTCATTTTACTTTTATACACGCTAATTTGCAGATGATAATGTATTCAAATTTCCTTATATATTTCACATTTATGACAGTATTTCATATGTTTTCTACTGCATCTAAGCAGTAATATATTTCTTCATTTTGATATAGTACATAGCCTCTCCAAGTACCTTCATATTTATATTTACACATTTTTCTAGGCATGATATGATTTGTACTTTAATTGATTTATATATTACTTTTTCATTTACATTCAGGTGAAAAGAACATGAGGACAGACATGAATAATAACAAATGGTGATGCAATCATTCATTTCCTAACAATATAACTTTCTCATTAGCCAGAAATTACTTTCAGAATGTACCTGAAGACTTTAATATAGTTGTATTACTCCAGATCTTCATCTAATGTACATTTTCAGGGGATAAAACCTTTCAGAAGTTTTGCCAAATTTGCTGTGATTAACTGCTCCAACTGCACATGTAACTAAGTGCTTGTATCCTGGATGCATTGGCTTCTTGACGACCCAATTCTGCAAGAGTTGTTTATGTCATTTCTTTCCCAGTCATCCACCACTGCAGTCATGAAGATTGATTGGCATGTGCTGAAACTGATCCATTAGTTTTAGTTCGTTGTACAGCTTTTATTATTGGTGTGCGAGGTCCTATTGTCATAAGCACAGAGGAAAAGGACTGGTGGCACATTTTCCCTGGCAAAGGTTTCCAAGTATGACTTTGGTCAAGCTATTGTGCCCTGTCCAGCGAGCTTTGTGCCTGTCTCTTACTGCTGCTGCCAGACTGGTAGAGCACACTGATTATGAGTCTACCTAGTCTTGGCTGATAGCTGAAGCTGATTAAAGCTCTTTCTCTTTCAAGTCAGGCTGAAAGACGTGTTATGAGTCCATCCACCTTTGACACAGTCCACAGTACATCATAGGCTGTTATTAGTCAGTGTAATCCCCAAACGCATGGGTTCAGATGAAGGTGGCACCTATGCTGACACTTGTTACAGAACCCCAAGGGACTTGTTACTAAACCGTATTTTACAGAGCAGTTTGTATGTCTGCACCAGAGTATTGAATACAAGTGAAGTATCCCAGCATCTTTTCAGAAGAAGCAGGTGGTCTCTAAGTTCACTGTGTAAACAAGGGGGACTTACAGTACAGTTGCTCCCTGGTTCCGTACTCTTGCCCTACAGCTGTGCCCTTCAATCTTGTTTAAGGCGGTACAGATACAAAGCTCATGGCTTCTTCCCTGTGCCTTCAGGAGCCAGAAACTACAGATTTGGTAAATTTGATAAAGCTCCTGAATTAATAGGCCATACTCCTTGAAATGCTGGACAATGAAAAATCTCATAATGCCTACAACTGCCAGAATTCATAAGGACCATGCTACTCTGTGGGATCAGTCTTGTTTCCTCTAACTGCAACCATACTGCTGTTGCACTGATGGTAACTATTCTCATTTGAAAGCAACTCAAAGTCCCAGTGTATTGCAATGGATAAGGCTTTTTTCCACAATTAGAAAAATTTCAAGTTTCCAAGCCAGAAACTCTACCTTCTGGCCTTGATTTGAGGGTACAACAAATTAAATAATTAAAGATAATCTTTGTGAAATGTAAATGTTATGGACTGCCATTAAGCTTCCCTTAGCAGACACTGTGGCTTGAAACAGTCTGTGTGTTTCCTTGTTCAGAGGTAAATTTTCTTTGTTTTAGACGACCGCATTCCCTAAAGTTGCATTAAAAATCTTCCTTTTATTTAGCCAATAATATTACTTCATGGCTAGGCACTCAAAGGGTCACACTGTATAGGGTACAAATATGCTGTTTAAAATAAAGATTTGGGTTGAAATAATAGCACTTAAGTGAAAGTTTAAGAAAGCAATAAGATACCTTGTTGTTTTTATTCTTACTGTCAAATGCCAAATATTTTGATGGAAATCCCAATACTTCCCTCACATAGAAATAGTGGCCAGAGCAAACACATTCTGAGATATCTGGACACAACAATAATTACCCTTTAAATTATCAGTGCCTTAACTTTCAGTACAAACCCTTCTATTATTTGTACCTATCACAGGTGCCAAGAAACAACAGCAACATCACCACCATTCAACAAACAAAGGGCAATAGGCTAATATTGCTCTGCCATGAAACAAAACTGTATCAACACCAAAGAGAAAATTTGCTTGATATGAAATGATATAAAAATATTTTTCAAAAAATATTAAATATTAAAACACATTTAATATTTCTATATCAATAATAAACACCAATTAATAGATTTTTAAAGGTCTGAAATAAAAGCATTTCTCAAGTAATCATTGTGGGAATTGAGAGAATCGTGAACTGATGGAAAATCTCCTTTACTATTCAACTTACCTTACGAGTCACTGTGATTACTGTCAGGCTGAACTGTTACAGTATTACATGGGATATCGTAGGTTGACTGTGCTACTTAGAACTTAAAGTAAAAAACAGATTTTCAAAGGGAATTCAGAAAACCACACAGTGTGTTTCCATCACTTTTGACAAGATATCGTAGTACGCAAAAGAAGATGTCATCACTGAGCGCTGTTTGAAGGGACTTGTGTACACATGGGGAGGGAAGGGTGTTGTGCTTCTCTTTGAAGATTCCTTCCCTCTCAGACTACTGAAGATGACTTCTGGCTGGTGTCAGAAAATGAACCATCCAAGAAGACTGCCCCCTCCAAAGAAAACCAGAATATGTGAAAAGTTTGAAGACTCAATTGAAAATTAATGAACATCATTTGAATTTCTTGACACAAGATCTTTTGACTAACATAGTAGTACTAAAACCACAATAATTTGGCATGAAAGCCTGCTTTATTTCGCAGTTCCCCTCAAGTCTCAACTTTTGGTCTGTATCTTTAAGCATGAAGAGCACGTTACTGGAAATGTAAAAAGGATTATTTTTTTCAGCATATTAAGAACAGAAGGAATCTCAGGGTATGAAGACAATGAGCATGATATATTTTTTTTTAAAATAAGTCTAAACTGCAGAAAAAAAGCCTTCAAAAGTACAAACAATTTCATAAATATCTGGTAGTAGAAGCTCAGTTATGGTCAGAAAAGTGTTGCTAATAGGCTTCATTAAGGTAATCTGAGGAAATTGTAGGTCCAGGAAAAAATAATGTGATCACAGACCCAACTGCAAGAAGTCATAGGTATGCAGCCATTTAGCTAAGAAGCAAGTTGTTACATCGTTCCGTGAGAGCTAATCTCATCAGACCAAAGCATAACTTCAAAATTTTAAACGTATCAAAAGTCTGCAGTGTTTTGGTGCTGTCCAAATGAGAATTTTGAGCTTCTTGACCTTTACTCCAAGGTGGCCAGGCTTGGTCGTGTTTCTGTCTAGCAGACACCTAGTTGCATTACTATGTTAACTGTGCCTGAGATAACATTTGTCACTTCTCACCAGGGGTCAGGCATTGAGGTCTAGTGTTTTACTGGTATATTTTCCCAGCTATTTCACATCCTGATAAGTAGCAAATGCCCACACAGGAAATAATATGTGCTTGTGTAAATCAAGCTTCAAAGGACTACATCTATTTATTTTATTTTCTTCCCAACATACCCATATTTAGACCAACCTGCAATCTTCTAACTATTAGGTTTTTCATTGTAATTAATTTCTTTGCTTATTGCCAATATTTCAACCTAATTACAGCAATTTGACAACTACTAGAGTTTTACTCATACCTCCTTTCCTAACAGCGTCTCCAGCCCTCTCAATATGAACTTGAAGGTTTTAACACTGTTAAGATGACTTCCATCCATCTCTGCTAGCTGAGAAGAACTATGTGTATTGGGTTTATGCGGCAAGATTTTGGTACTGGGGGGATACAGAGCTGGCTTCTGTGAGAAGGTGCCAGAAGCTTCCCCCATGTTGGATGGAGGGAGTTCCAGCCAGCTCCAAGATGACCCACTACTGACCAAAGCTGAGCCATTCAGCAACAGTGGTAGCGCCTCTGTGATAACAAATATAAGAAGGGGGAAAAACTGCTGTGTAACAGCAGCTGGGACACATGAGTAAGAATATGTGAGAAAAACAATTATGCAGACTCCAAGTTCAGTGAAGGAGGGGGAAGTACTGCTCCAGGCACTGCAGCAGCAATTCCCCTGCAGTCTGTGGTGAAGAACATCATGATGTAGGTTGTCCTCCTGCAGCCCATGGAGGTCCACAGTGGAGCAGATATGCACTCAAAGGAAGCTGTGACCCCATGGAGAGCCTGCAGTGGAGCAGGCTGTTGGCAGGACCAGTGGACCTGTGGAGAGAGGAGCCCACACTGGTGCAGGTTTGCTGGCAGGACTTGTGAACCCATGGGAGACCCACACTGGAGCAGTCTGTTCCTGAGGGTCTGCACCCTGTGGAAGCAACCCACACTGGAGCAGTTGGTGAAGAACTGCAGCCCATGGGAAGGACTCACATTGAATAAGTTCATGGAGGACTGTCTCCTGTGGGAGGGACACCACGCTGGAGCAAGGAATGAGTGTGAGTAGGAAGGAGAGGCAGAGACCATGTGTGATGAACTGACAGCAATCCCCATTCCCTGTCCCCCTGTCCTGCTCGAGGGGGTAGATGATAGAGAATTTGGGAGTGAAGTTGAGCCCAGGAAAAAGAAAGGGGTGGGGAGGAAGTCTTTAAAGATTTGTTCTTCTTATTACCCTTCTCTGCTTTGATTGGTAGTAGAGTAAATTAATTTCCCCAAGCCAAGTCTGTTTTGCTGGTGACAGTAATTGCTGAGTCATCTCCCCCTCCTTATCTCGACCCATGAGTCTTTCATCATACTTTCCCCCCCCCCCCATCCAGTTGAGGAGGGGAGTTCTAGAGCAGCTTGGTAGGCACCTGGTGGTAGGCCAAGGTCAACCGACCACACTGTGTTTTGGGGGAGATGAAGCTTCACTCCTGTATGGCAGTGTAGCCATGTCTTTTTTTCAGCAATGCAGACTCATTTTACATGAATGTTCTTAAGAAAGAATCTGGATGGACTGTATGCACTTGCCCTCCTTTTTATTCTAAGTTAAGAGCAGAAAATTGGTGGACATGGTAAAGAAAAAGAATAATATACAGGTTGGGTTATTCAAGTGGTGGCAAGTATTTTCATCATATGAAGCAGGAGAAACAGTCATAAGGGGTCTGGTATTGCAAGTGTTCACTAAGAAAGGCAAAAATTTTGTAAATATGATTTGTGGCAATCCAGTTGCCACTAAGATAAGACCAAATTTGATTTAACGGTCTTTCTTTAGGCAAAGCTTTATCAAATTTGGAGTTTTGCTTGAATATACAGAAGATCAGCAAGTACTAGCCAACTCTGCTATTATTTTCACTATTTCAGTATCTTAAGGCAAATATTAAGACCACAGAGTAGATTTAACAAAACAAAATCACAATAAACATTGGCAGACTGTGAAATAGCCTCGTCAGACAAAATCTGACATCTTTTTTAGAGATGATCTCCAATTCTTCCCTTGCATTTTCCTTCTGGAAATCATCTGAAACACAGCACTGTTTTATGCTTTATATGAAGTGCCCCGACTGACCTCGCATTACCAATTTCTTAATATTTAAGCTGACAGATGGAGTGTTGGGATTTGAACCAGATACCAACCTTCTGTTCATATATGACTAGCTCTGCCTTTAGTAAGAGAGCTCTGTGAAAGCTGAGTTCTGGTAAGGATTTCAGACCAGGTTATATTTTTGTCAAATTCTCACAAAGAAATGACACCAATTGCTTGGGACTCCATTCTGAATACTGAAACACAGGTCTTTAAAGATTCACTGTCCTCCCAAAAGGTTTATCCAATTGACTAATTCAGCATTTTTTTCTTTTGATATCCCCTTCCTCTCCTCCAACAAGAGAGCTAGACCAGGATTTCAGTGACTCTTTCCTGAAACATGCATCCAAGTAGCAAAATATCACCACATTTCCAGCGTATCCTTAATGCTGTTCTTTGATGTCTCTTTGAAGAGACAGTCAGACAAGAACCCTTTTTTTGTAATCATTCATCATATTGAAAATGTTCCAGATGTCATACAAAACATACAGAAGCACATAGTCAGCTATTTGGCTTCTAATAAATGACTGTGATTTCGATATTTATGAAGGCTCTATGACATAATGGGAAGGAGCTTATTAGAACAATAGCTCAAGAGAGATAAAGCAGTTGGCAGCAAGTGAGCTTATCCTTCCTCCCCCTCCCCTTCTTGCTTCCTCTTCCCCTTGTCTCTCTTAAAATGTGTGCCAAAAGGGACGAGTATAAAGCAGAGCAGAGAAGCTTCCTCGGTGAGGACTGAGAGATCAGCTCAAGTCTAGGGGCAGGGATTTAATTCAAGGCTCCTTTTGTTGATAGCTGCTCACAGTACACTTTGAGCATTTAGTTACTTCATGCCTGTCATCAGTCCTTTAACACGATTGCAGTGCTCTAAGTAGAGCCAGACATCAAGTTTTAGCAACATCACAGCACGTAGATTAAAACACCCAACTCTTTATTTTTACTGAAGAACAGACACCTAACTCTTCGCCTACACAAAATCAGGAGTCTCTTTCACTGACTTTATGCATTCACGTGGATCCTGGCTGTTCTTCCAAAACTTCTGCCTGACTCAAGAGAAACACAGATTTGTCCGGCAGCTCCGAAAGGCACCTCACAGAAAAGAAGCGATTTGCATGACTGCATCTACATGATTCATGCTGATGAGGCCACATAATAAAACTTCTCTTTTTGGCCCCTTTAAGGGAAAGGGGTTAAAAATCCATTTGCTTTGAGGAGACAAGAAGATGAGGGCAATCCCTCCCCTTGCATGCTTGTAATTTTTCCTTTTCCCAAAGATCCTATGGAAGATCTTTGAGGATCTGCAAACTCAGGAGAAGGAAAAGAAGTTGATCTACAGCAATAAGTTCTGCTTATGTAAACTTTCTTGTGTCATTTTCCTGATTGCACCATTCAAAAAGTTGGCAGGAATCATCATCTCCTATCTGTGTCCAAAGATAAAAGTCCAACAGATATTCAAAGGAGAAAATTCACTCTCCTCACTGGCCATAAATGTAATAACCTGGATGCAATACTTTGTTTATCTGCTCCCCACTGCTAACACCTCCACCGAGATAAGTGTTTGTATGGTGAGGAGTCATTTTGCTTTTTCCATGGATCAGCACAAGCAAAACAGTTCCTACCTTCCTATAAGCATAGAAACTTTGTAAGAGACTAGATTGAAATCTACAGTCTCATGATTAGATATTTAAGGCCTATAAATACAGTACATTGCTGCAAAGTACATCATGAATTACTTTATCCTTATATAAGGCAAAAGCATGCTGCTGTGATGAAACGGAAAAAAAAAATTGTCAAAGTCTGATGCTACCTCGGCTCCAACCTAATGATTTCCCTCCTAAAACATACCAGCACAATAAATGGAACATCACATGAAGCTTTGCAAAACTGCTGGCAACAGAGGATACAGCAACTACTTGAGTCCCTCAGCAAAATGTTAACATCTCCAATAGCGAAGCTAAATCCACAAAACTCACTTTTTTTTTTTTTTTTCCACAAAGACCTAATAGATTTCCTCTCTTGTCTACTAATTAAATGTTACTCCAAAGGCCAATTGTGTAAAATTGAACATCAGTTTCAATTCTGATCTTTTCAAAGTTGCCTCTGATTTGTCAAGCAAGGTCTCTCTGTCCTGCAGTTTTCCCGTTTCATTCTCAACTCAAAGGCAACGTGGGTTTTTTTTCCCTATTGACTGATAAAAATTCACTGAGGCATGGTTGAATGGTACAAGCATGAAAAGATGTCACTTTAAAGATCCCATGTCTTAAAAGTAGTGGAAATGAAATACTTCATGTCTGAATTTGATCAGTGGATCTCACCAGAAATTCAGGCCTGAAGAAAATGACCTTATCAGTTTTAAGTGCATGGGCAGTTTCACACTGGGATAATGCAAATTAGAGCATTTTCTTACTGGGATGTGGTATGCTTTGGAGCAAATATAGCATACAATATGGGCAACATATTAAGCCATTTTAGCCTTAGATATGAGATCAGGATATAAGTGCCTACATGGTTTCTCTATTATGGCTTGATACTGTACATGCTGTACTTTTTAGAAATATTATTTTAATTATCCCAAATTTTACTTTAAGCTTTAATGTACTTGTATTCATTACCTGGCTATTTTATATGACTCCTTCCATTCCATTCATAGATTACAAAATCTGAGAACTCCTTGCCATAAATATCAGAAGACTGTCTAGCTAAGGCATTGTTAGTTTGGGGTACATTGCAGATAAAAGTATAAAGTAATACACAGTGCTAATAATATTTCAAAACACAAAATATTATGAGATTGTGCTAGTGATCCAAAGGGATGAAAAAATTTCCGATTAGTGTTCTTAATGTCTGAAAATCTTAATAATCCAATTTTAGCTTGGGCACTTACAATAGCATGACTTAGTTTTGTAATGCATTAGCATGTGCACAATATCACATCGATCAATTATGTCTATATATTCAGATTAATGTAAAATGCCAGATTCATATTGCTATGCTTGTTGCGATTGTTTCTTTTGAGAATTTTTAGTGTGTAGAATCTGTTCTGTTACTACAATTGTTCAGCTTAAAAAAGGAGCCCTTGTCTCATAATAAAAATTAAATATTTCTGATAGTCTGAAACAGGTACCAGTAAAGTCCATTTCAGAATAGGATCATACCGATTTTCAAGGAAAGGGCAGAAGGAGCATCTCCATAAGAATAATGACAACAGACTTTACCAGACTTATTTCTCATGTATAACATATTAGCAATGAAAAGTTTATGAGAAGAATCAGAACAACTCACTGTTTTTTTATCTCTCCTTGAAGCAGAAATAAACAAAAGTATTCTCCATGCTGTAGCTGGAGTGGCATTTTAAATTTTGAATAGCTGACCACTTACCATTTTGTACACATCTTCCCTTGCTCACACAAACACTGTTGGAATAGTGTTTTCTGTGTTAATGGTAGGGTGAAATATTCCCACACTTTCAATGAAATTTAGTTACTTCTCAGTTTTATTGTCTGCTTCTCACTGGATATTAATTAACAAATGAAATCAATAGAAGACATATTTGTAAACAATATTTCAGCTCTAAAGATGGATGTTTTGCCACATTTTCAGGTCAGTGATGAAAAACACACAGCAGATTACTGCTGCTTAGTATGATCTAGAGAAAAAATAGCAGTTATGACTAGCGTGCAAAATTATTTTTCAGCATTATCCTGTCATCAGAAGGAAAACACAGAGAAAATACGTTGATTCAATGAAGAGAAGCTTTTTATCATGTAATATAAGCATTTGTAGATTAACTTCAGATTCAGAAGAGTATCGTTTCCAGCCTACAGAAAGATTCATGATAAATTAGTGCTTCCTTGTCCAGTATCATGTACTAATCAATCACACACCAGCTTCTTGATTTACTCCATATAAAAATTACAAAGGAATATATTCCTCACCTTGTACAAGGAAATTATGATTTTCTATATCTTTTACCAAACCGCAACATGATAGATTTTTCAGGAAAATCTTGATGCATTCAGAATCTGAAATGACCTGGAAATTGCTGTCTGTAAAGAAATGTGAATATATGGGTTCTGCTGATCATTTTCATTGCTTTTGAAAAGTTTTAATTCTTGCACCAAGAACTTTGGAGATTGTAGGTAAAGTCAGTAATTCTCCTGTTACTGAGATTACTTTATTTTATAGGCTAATAAAATAACAGATCCACAACCAGCTGTTTGCAAGCCTCCCCTTGGTGGAAAAAAAACCCAAACAAACAAACCCAAAAACTCCCCAACCAATATTATTATAGCCTAGGCACTAGCCTTGTATTTGATGAGATGTCAAAGCCAAGAAAGTAATTAATGTCACTTTTAAATATATTCATAGGATGGGTTAGCCAAACTTCAAATCAAGGTTCGGTCTAGTATTTTATCATCTCTGTGGTGCGTAGTTGAGATCCACAATAGGACCCACAGAGTCACATCACTTAAGGTAGAAAGGCATTTCAAGCAAGTTGATCTACTTGAGAGTGCTCTTTATTGGGACACATTAATTGATTTTCCATTTGCCAACAAGGAACTACATTAATTTCTGCACGTTAGGACAGAAAAGCTAGTGTACACTTACATGATGATGGATGATACGAAAGGTGAGGCATTGAGAGTAATGTTAAATCTTTCAAGCCCTTAGCACTGATCATTTATGGTGATAAAGTCTGGATATCAGGGAGGAGGGACAGTTTTCTTCTGGAGACTGAGAAATGCAGACAAAGCTCACCAAAAGTGAAACAACAGAGATGTAACTATTTCTGTGTCTGGCTAGGGATGTATGCATGCAAACTTCTCTGCTCCCAGGCCTTCCAGGTTCGTCTTGCACATTGAACATGCAAGATCCCTGTCATCAGTGCACCTAGGGGCACTGTCAAACCAGCACGACTGCTGTACTGCTGAAGCCTCTTACTTGCAAGGGTTTTGTCAGCATTAGGGGTTCCGATGCTTGGGCTTTCTCTGTCTTTACTGCTTTGTGTTAATATGGATACATCATAACACATAACGTTTATACTGCAGTACAGTGTGGACGCTATACCAACCAACATTTAGCTTCTCCTTTTACTGTTGCCACTAATCGAGTCAATAAATAATTGGATGGGTCGTTTACAGGATAAGCATCCTCTCTAGGCCTCAGAGTGCCTACGCAGCTGGAAAAAAAGCTCAGTTAAAAAATCAGGTCCCTCTATTTTCGTGAAGTGGAAACATTCCTCTCCTCATTTTGAGGATACATGTAGCGAAGAAATGAAAAGATCACTACTCGTTAAAAAATCATTGAGCTCTGGGGTCTCTTTTGGAAACCAGACTAAGTAATTTAAAGGAATCTCTACTTTGTGCAGTAAAGATTAAAATAACTGGTACGGGTGCAGGAGTTTGTAAGATCCTGGGGAGGGATATGAAGGGGAAAGATTTCTTTCAAACCCATTAGTGATTTTAAAGGCCAAAACTAAGCATGGGTCGGAGCTGCTGCAAAATTAGAGAGATGTTTGATTTCAAAGTGAGAAGGAGTTTCTACTGCAGGTAGTGCTTTTGCCTCTAAACCTGCGAGAAGGGGGGTGAAAGCAAGCAGAACCCATGGCAGACCAGGGGCTGCACTGGGAGAACCCTTGCCGGGAGAGGAATAGAGGACTGCCCATGCTACCTGAGCAACCAGGTCAAACATGTCCCCAGTAATGAAGATCCATCCATTACCATAACATGCAGGTTAGCACTGTAGATCACTTTCATGGTCTCCGAAGAAGCTGAGCAGTTATCAGTAACATTCAAAAATCCACTGGAAAGTCATTCATTTCACTTTATGGTCCTAATTAGCCATTTGTATAGTTCTATAATTAAATATGTTCCTTTCTCATCAAGTTTTTCACTTTAGTAATGATACCACTGTGCCACAAACAGGCCCCATGCTGTTTGGTTTGGGACTTATTCATAGCATTTAATTGGTCACCCAGTGGTTAGCCAATAACCCCTTCTATGGGAAGCAACACTCTGAATGCTGTTAATGGGCTAGAGGCACAGTGATTGCCTCCTGGTACCCAGCAGTACTGGGAATAAAGCAATTTCCTCCACTGTGTTGTGTGCCCAATAGCTAATCCTCTCCACTCCTGAAATGCACACTATTTGGTTATAAGTATTTGTACTGGCTTACTTACCGCTGGGTTGTTAATAGGCAGTGATTCTTCAATGCTCCTTCAGTGAAGTTACAGTCTGCTTGCTGACTGCTAATTAAAACAAGTTTGCACTCTAAGACTACAACTAAAAGGTAGCAAGGTCATATTATTTAATGCAGCAGTCTTTTATTTAACAATGTTTATGCAGTACTTATATGTGTACATTTTGCAGACAGGCATGGCTATTATTGATCATGTCAATATAGTCAAAAAAAGCCACAGACTAATCTTTCATTCCTCGGAGAATGATCACTAGCACTCTCTGTCTCTGGGACTGCACAGTTAAAAAGCAGTGTGTGCATGCAGATCTCTCCTCCAATCTATTTCTCAGCTTGGAAAAAAAAATTAAAAATATGAGCAAATGAGTTAACAATGTTCTAAAAGGGCTCAATCTGCCAGGAGTCTTTATAGAAATCAAAGCATATCTTAATGAGCATTGGAGTAATTTTAAACCTAGTAAGGTTAAGAGAGCAAAGTGGTTATGACTTGCAGAAACAAATTTTATCTATTACTCTATACTTTTGTGCTACTTGTTTAAAATCCAGTTTGAATAAGAACGCCTATCAGCAGTGTATCTGAGTGTAATATTCATCTGTTGCATATCACTATTCCTTTCTTTCTACTCGTCTCTAGCAGAAGACAAGCTCTCTCCAGCAGAAATAATTGTCTTCTGTTTACTTTGACTTTCTACTTTACTAACAGGCCACAGAATAATACTTAGACATATTGCTACTGAAATTAATAGCTGAATCAGAAATAAGAAGTTATGCATTTTTAAATAGTTGCTTAATAGTCTTCCACTTCTTTCTACATTATAATAGTTCACTTATCTAATGTCTCCAGCACTATGTAGGGCACTGCAATTTCAACAAGACTCTAGGTACACAATATGTACCTTAATCAGAAAAAATTTGTGGATTTTTTTTTTTTTTTTAAATACAATGATATATAGACCTGCACCTTGGAAATGTGTTCAGTGTTTATGAACAGCTAACTGCTAGGGAGCAAATACTGTTGACCCCCCCCCTTACCCTTTACTTTTAAGATGCATATTCTCTGCTAATCTTAACAGGCACGCTTTCTCAAGTTTATATCAATGGAGAATATACTTAGAGCACTAGATATCCTCCAGCCGCTCCTTGTTACCCCAAAGAAAACTAAATTGAGGCAGTTTTCTTTCTGCAGTGTTACCTTTTCTTAATAGCAGCTTTTATCTTGTCACATTAACAGGCAGCATGCTCCTCAACTTTACAGTTCTGAAAGAATTTATGCAACCTTGATTCATCTTCCTGACCTGTGGAATTTAACTAATATTTACTTAACCAATGGAAAAAAAAAAAAAAAAAGTGACTTCATCACTGGTGTGCTGTATATCCACAGTGCTCCTGCATATGGGCATGTGGGTAGCAATTCTTGTTTCTCTTTCATTTCAAGTTTCATTTGCTTGCACCCTCTTAATTTCTGTTTTACAGAACAATAGGAGCTTATTAAACTTAAACTCAGAACACATACTGTATACCTTTCAAGGCACAGAGGAACACTCCTAGGCTTTTGAACTCTGCAACCAATTGATTAACCTATGTTTTGTGTATGAGGAGGTATTTTGCATCTGTGTCTCCTGCTCTGATTTGGAAAAGAGTTGTGCAGGAAAGTAAGTTCACACACATTGAATTCTGTTCAATAAAACTGTTTATATGCAGAGGTGTTTGTACAAGTTTCACCTGAAGTTTTATAGACTGGGTGTACTGTAAAAAGAGTTTGGATAAGCATCTTTAAATATTACTTTGAATAAAAAATACAGGATTACTTTTATCATGAACTTTACACAATACTGCAGATAATATAAGATTTTTACAGTGCATTCTCTTTGTAATTTATGTATCATTCACAATACCCAGCTGTGCATATCATGTGAGGATTTCTTTCTCATTTTGTGCATGTGCATGAAAGTTAGCATATTGTTCAAAGTGTACAGAACAGACCCCTCCTATGCCTTGTACTTTAAACAGAAAACTTAGAATTGAGGGGAGAAAGAGAGAGAAAGGACGCTCTTTGCCCAAATTATACCTATCCACTAGTCCAGACTTCTAACAAATAACCTGCCTGTTAAACTTTCCTACATCAGTTCTCCTCCCAGAAATCACAATTCATCATCTGAAGATTTGGAAAAAATTGTCTAATTATAAAAGGTGATTTTTCCAATTATTATATTTGATGGCATTCCCTCTTCCCACCTTCTCCCCCCAGATCTATAGAGCATCTATCACCTCAGGACATTTGTGCAGAAAGCACACCCTTTACCCTCCTTCACAGAAAAGAAAAAAAAAAAAAAAGTATTACTTGGCACACAAAACTGTGTGTTAGGAAAAGTCAATGGAAATCTTTTGATTGACTTCCTTAAGTCTTGAATTAGATTCATACAAAATAAGACCAGACACAGCTTGAGTCTCTAGAAAAGGTGTTGTATTGTTCTAGTTCTTTGACCTATGGACACTAAGGCTTGGAAAGATTAAATTAATTCACTGCCACCATACAGGAGCCTGAAACAGAAGTTGTTAACTACCAAATGTCAGACTACTCCCCACCCACCAAGCAATGTTTAAGAATCAATATTTTTGTTTAGCAATGCAGTCCTCTATACTATCTCTTAAACATTATTATGCCAGGCATTAATATCTTCCATAATTGGATTTTTGGTCTTTGTGAACAGCAGATGAACATGTTAAAACCCACATGAACACTTTATGTTTCAAGTAAGTGTAAGGAAGGTGGACCTCCTTTTAAAATGTAACCAAAACAACAGGCATGCTGCACAAGCACGAACCCATGTGCACAGAATAGAGAGGTACCATGGAAGCAAATGCTTCTGAGCTAATTTTGCATGAGCCAGCCCCATTAGCTGAACCACTGAATGTAGACCTAACCTGGGATTGCTGGAATGTTTAGTGACCATAACCATGCTGTCAGCGTAGCCTTGTACAGTCACTTGGCACCGCATCATGACGACTCACCAGCTTGAATGTCCCTGCACGGTAGTCTGCTCTATGATCTAAGGATATGCTGTTGTCTAGAGTTGCATGGTGGGTAATAGCTGACAAACTCTGCATGCAGGAGAGATAGCGTGTTCATCTGAGTGTGTTGAAAGACATCTGAAAACTGAAAGATAACTGGGTCTGATCGTGCCAGCAAGACGGAGGAAAGTGTGTACTCCTGCTTTGTGGAAAAGAAACGTGCTAAAAAAGCAGGCTTGGAGATTTGCTTGGAAGAAAGCTGCCTGCCACTGTTTATTTCTGCTTTGTTCAAACCAACAGGACTGGGTGCACTCTCTGTAAATAAACTCGACTACAACAAAGAATATTCCAGGCTCATATAATCAGTTTGCTCTCCTAATGGAAACAGAGCCCCAATATTGGCTGTGTGGGCTAAAGGGGAAATGATGTTATTATCACCTGGTTGGAAGAGTTAATCTACTCTGCCATGCATCATGATTTAATTATTCCTAATTGATCCTTAATAGATGGATGTCAAGTCTGGCCTTGCTCGGCTTCAATTATAGCAATTTTGCAACCTCACTTTGTAGTGGAGCTTAGCAAATATCTGATGATTTCTGCCTCTCTCTGTTTCTGTTTGAGCACTTCTAGATTCACTTAAATGCTACTTGAAACTTTCATGTATTATGGCACCAAAGAGAGCGCAGATTTTACAGCAGATATTCTTTGTAGGTGGCTTGTGACCGTTGCCAGTTTATACAGCATTGAAGCTGTGTCAGTTGCTCTTGTGTCGGTAGGTGCTCCTTGTGTTCTAAGAGAGAATGGGTGAAAAAACATCAGATTTTTAAGTCAAACATATTTGTGAGTTAAACATTAATTTTTTTTTTCATTTTCACTTGCTGGAATGTGCATGTAGGCAACCTTAAAAGAAAGAAAAACAAATGTTATTTTATGATGTAAGAAAATACTCCTGAGATTAATTGTTTTGTGTTGTCTACTTTTTGACATTTTTGTTTACATTCTAAATAAATTAATAGTTCAAGACATACTTGGCTGGTTAGCCTTGTGATTACTAGAAGATTAGTAAAATAATATCTCAAGAGATTTATATAAACTGAATAGGCAAAAGAGAGAGTTTTTAATCAAAGCATTTTTCTCTATTTTTCTCCTTCCTCAATTTGTTTTCTTTAACACCAGTTCAACCTCAATGATTAATTAACTTTCTTTTCCTTTTTTTTTTTTTTTTTTTTTTGTGGAGGAAGAGCTAATATTTGTATTAAGCATTCATCACTATTGAAAACATGCTGAATTCAGGCATCAAAATTAACAATCTATTCTCAGACATCAGTAACTCCTCAGGTACTATCATCAGAGACAAAAGTCAGTGATGGCACTTCATGGGGCACATGTTCACAGTCAAGCTACAACAGATTATGGGTATAGTAACATTTCCTATTAACCAGTGCAGCTACATCAATAGGCCAGATCAGCACCAAGAAAATACAAAGTAAAAGTGTGTCTTTTACATATTCTCTGAAAAGGTGGAACCATAAAAGCAAAAAGTGTGAAATGTTAAATACTTAACTTTAAAGATTTAAATAATTCTTAAAGAATATAAATTAGAACACAACTAGAGAATGAATGTAGAAGAAGCATTTATAGAGTTTGAGTAAATCCAGATACTTGCATTGTCTAGGTATTTTTCTTCTTTTTTTTTTTTTCCAAAAGAATTTTTGGGTTTTTTTGTAATAATTTTGGTTGCACTTTATGATGATTAACTTAAGACCCGAAATTTTATAGCAGGAATCATATTGTGCTAGTAGGTGATATTAAATACACAGTAAACTAATTATCTGATATACAGAAATTCTGAAATTTCATGTATATTTTTGATAATGCTCTAATAAAATTTCTTGCTGTTTGTCATCTAGTCAAACTGATGAATCTCTAAAGCACCAACAAATCAAAAAATGTTCCTTCTAAGAAGAGTGCTAATATTGCTTCATTTTTACACACAGACACCTGTGGAACTTGCTGAGAGAACTTATTTTTCAAAAAATACTTCTATTGTAAACAGAATGATGGATGAATTGGAGAAGAAATAAAAGATTATCAGTGGGTCTTTCAGACAGTGTTTTCTTGTTTCAGGGAAAGCAATCACCAGAAGATACAGGGAAACCATAATCATAAAGTCTACACTTTGTCTCATTTATCTTACAAACTTGGTAAGCATTAAGGAAATAAGATAACCCTAACATAAAATATTTGAGTCAACAGCATGGGAGTCTTTTACATATTTGGAAAGGGGACTTGCATTTGTCCCTCAGCAGCTTTGTTGTGACACACAATGCACTTCTTGCTGTTACGGAAATCCCAAACAGCTTTGATACCTCTGTCCCCTCCGCACACAAACATCACAGCTTCATGTCTGGGATGGTAAATCATCTAATAAAGCCTTAAATACAGCCCTCCTCCACACTGCAACTTCAGCCACATCTGATAATACATAAGGCAACTATATTTTTTGATATATTACTTTCTGAATGGGCATTTCTGTCAGGGCTATGGCTGTGGTAGGAAAATGCCACAGTGGAAAAGACGTGCATGTTCTGCCAGAATATTTGCTGTAGAGCATTAATCAAATGCACTGCCATCTTTGGATGATATTGTCAAAATCTGAGAGGCAGAACTGCAATGGTACTTGGTACCCTTCTCTTCCACTGGGACGTACAAAGGACTGAGACAGCATTAAAAGTGGACAGCACTTGCTGAGGTGTGCTCAGGGAGCTGAATCAGAGCATCCCGAGGGTGGTTTCAGGCAGTAGAATTCCCTTGGAGCCCCTGGCAAAGGCTAAACCTGCCTTTCTCTCTGCAGCAACTTGTCTTCTCTTAGATGATTTTGCCCAGAGCACACTAGGCCAAGCTTGAGCAGAATATTACCATTGGATCCTCTTGTCATCGGGAAGATGAAAATTGTCCTTTTGGCTTAAAGGGGGTAGGGGAGAGGATGGAAATGGAACATGGCCAAATGAATAATATATGGGATTTTTCAGAGACAGGAAACCCTACCAAACATTGTATGCTCGCAGAAGCATAATCATTACACCCGTGTTGTGGGGACATAAATATACGCATGCTTAGTTCAGCCATTTAAATATTTCACTCAGCTATGTGCATATATTGACTCTAACAAGGTTTCAGTATTTCCAAACAAGTGGTCTGCATCACTGTTGATAGCAGATCAGTTGCTCAAAGAACTTGTATTGTTGCACTGCCGGAAGAGTTTATATTTGAAGGAACAGCACGTACTTCACTGAAAAAAACCATTACTCAGTAGGCATCTCACTCAGGCCCACATGGACTAAAAAAAAAAAAGGTTCCAGAACTGAAATATTACAGCTTGTTTGCACCTGAAGGTACCAAAAAGTGATTTACTGTTGGCAGGTTTACCCACAAAAATTCAATTTGAATGTTTATTGGGAACTGTACCAGTGCTAACATGTCTCACTGGGGAATAATCTAACTGGCAATGCCACATAAAACACTGACTGAAAAGCAATGTAGAGGCAAGCTCTCCATTCTCTAAACATATCCCATGTGAAACAGGGTTAGAAGGCAGGCAGCTGGCGTGGAAGCATTTGCCATTAATAGAATATGAAGAGGCATGGCAGAGGAGATAAATCATCAGACATTTATTTATTTCATGCTCTCTCAAACAAATACACGCCATACTTTTGTCTTCCTCATTAATGTTGCTGCTTTTTCATAAAATTAGGAACAGAGTAATAGGATGGGGAAAATTCTGTCCTACTTTACATTGAACCTCAAAGAAGCTCTGAAGCTTTTGCAAGGGGCTTGCAGCCACTGCTTGCATGGAAAAATATAAAATCTGCATCTTATCCACTCTCCAGTGTACTGAGCTGGGGGCTCATCCACTGCCCTCCAGTGATGAAGCCTTTTACAATGGTACCCATCAGTTAAATTAGGATCCTGACAGATCCGTGCCCACCAGCCAGATCCAAAGTCCTTTAAAATCAATGAATAGATTCAGGCCACCCCTGCTGTCTCCTGCCAGCTTTTCTGTGTTGAAGAAAGAGCACAGGCTGAAGAGTTATGTTGGCAATTGTCAGACTGCCTACCTCATCTGAATAACTTGGAGAGAGCCAACAGGCAAATGCCTAATTAAAAAAATAAAAATAAAAAGTAATAAAAAAGCAAACATCAACAACAAAACCCAGAGGAAAACTTCTAGTTATTTCTATTAGATACATCCAGACAAGTTGTTCTTAATACCAAGAGCAAATTATTCTCAGTGTTAGAACCCATTCCAGAGGATTTGCAAAACTAGATCAGCAGTTCATCTAATCTAGCATCCTCTTCCTAGTTCTGCTGGATATTTCAGAGGAACTGCACAATTTCACAATTCATCTAATCATATAAATCTACACAACTGGGAATCTTTTTTTTTCCCCTTGCCCAGATAGTAATCAGCATATGCCCTGAAGCATGAGGATTGGTTGGAGAAAAGATAAAAGCAGAGGAGAGAAGAAATAATAATGTAACTTATTTGCAGTATTGCTTTAGACTCTAATGGATCCTGCCACAAATTAATTCTTCATAGTACAAATGCCCTGTGGTAATGCTCTGAACTGCAGATAGATCAGCTGTGTCATGTGCACCTAAATGGCTGGTGCAAAGGTGCTAGATTTTAAAGGAAGGATTACTTGGTATTCACATATAGAACACTGGGTACTGACAGAGAACAGTGGGAACATATCTTTGATGCCCAGGAAATAAATGTATTCCTCCTCCTCAGTAGTTTCGTTGTCTACACCATTGGATAGCCCAAGCTTTGTGCCCTTATTCTTTATTCAGCTGACAAGTAAATTAATTTCTAAGACTAGAAAAAGAGTTAAAGCACCTGCGGAAAGTCAGAATGGTAAATAATCTGCATTTCTATCTGGGCTATGTTCTTTAACAGTGCCAATGAAATCAGAGAAAGGAAGCAGCATGCTTTACTCCATCATGGGATTGGCATTTGCAGGTCGGTAACCATTACGCTTATCTTTAGGCAGTCATTTTGCAGGACAGCACTTGAGGTACCAGGCAAAGCAATAACCATAGCACCAGCATTGGCTTGCACATCTCTGTTAGCTGTCTTTACATTTAAAACCCAGCAGAGCAGCCTGTGGGAAGTGGACTGACAGAAAGGTTTGGCCATTAGCAGACTCTTTTGTGCTGTTACCTCTTTTATTATGTTTGAGAAAGGCTTTTTTTCTCCAAGGCTGAAACAGATAGCCTGCAGTGGTAGCCTAGAGAAAGCAGGCATCACCAAGATAGGACAACAAGGATGAGTGATGAATTGCACTGACACGTTTGTGTTGATAGGATCTTATGAACAATGTAGAGAAAGAAGGCCAAGGGGGAGTCATTGCCTTCATGTTCAGTAGCCGGAGAGCATTTGTCCTAGCTGAATGTCTGTGCTTCAAAAGTGGAAGTCAAGGTGAGGGACATACATATTGAAAGCTGCCCATTCTGATGTCTGCTTTCTATGATGTCTCCCAAGCTAACGTGTTTCGTAGAAATAGTAATCAGAAACTGACAATAATAGAACAATGATGAAAAGGAGAATACAGGTTGCATGGGATTATAGGTTGATATTTATTGCAATTGAACAACAAAAATATACCAGATAAGGAAAAAGGGAGCTGAGTGTGTGGTTTATGTGACTAGATATAGGGACCTCTGCTAGATTTCATCCTTACTGTTAGATGTGCTTGCTACTTTCAACTCGCTAATAATCCTTTTAAGCACAAAACTCCAAAACAAATAAGGTTAGATTGCAGCATGCAGCTTCAGTTTCATTACAGGTCAGGAACAGTATGAGTTACTGTCAACACAGGTCACTCAGAGCTGGCTGTGACATTTGGCCCTGTGCAGTCTGGAGCACAAAGTTACTAAAGAAAATCTCAAAGTAAATTCAGAATGGAAGTGAAATGATCTTTCCTCTCATGCAGTTACCCAAAGCAGACAGAGGTCAATTGCACTAGTTCAACTGCTAGTTTCACAGGAGGTGTGACTGGAGTTTAATTTAAAAGGACCTCTTTTCCATTGAGCTCTACTTTATAAAGACCACGTCATTGTGGAATTTTGCTCTACAGAAGATCAAGAGAGATTGTCTGTCTTAAAGTTTTAGTTGATCATTTGGGAGAAACTCACCACATCCTCTTTTTCCTATTGGAAATGTTAGATTCAGTTGCTACATGAAGCAGCAATCCCTTACAAACTTTCTGGGAAGGCACAGATGCCATCAAGTTTGCAGTAAATGTCACGCATTCTGGATGAATTGGATTTACTGTGCATGCACAACTCAACAGTATATCACATAAACAGTAGGAATGATGTATTATGGATGCACTGAACTTACTGTGCCTGCACTGTATGCTCTTGTCCAGACTTTCCTCAATGAAAATGAGAGAGTTGAGGGGAGCAAGTGGGGAGAGGTTGCCAAAACGGGTCTTTAAATTATGCCAGTCCATTCTTTATGGGTATTGATGTTAGCGGAACTGTGCAGTTGATGTTCTCCAGTGTTCTTGGTCAAGTGTGCTCCAGTATCAAATTATTATTGCTGGACAAAAACCTAAAACCAGAGACTGAATTATCTGAAAGAAATGCAGAGTATACATTAAAAAAAAAAATAAAATATGCTCAACAATATAACAACATGCCTATTCACTAGCTGACTGATTTTTTCACTCCTGTATATTTTAATTTTGTTTTTTATTCTAAGTGACTAAGCCTCTAGTCATTGTAAACCAGATAGAATTATTGATTAAATTCCAATCCAGGTCCATATTTGACTTTATTTTTTCGAATACCATTCTGCACATTTTCCCAGTGCTTGAATCACAGGAGGGAGAATATGGGCAATTTTGTAATGTTCATTTTCTCACAGATGCTAGTTGAAAAGAAAATAAAACATCTGTGGGGAAGAAGCAGAGAATGAGGCAAATGGGAGAAAGAGCATATGTTACCTATACAGTTCTGTCCCTCATCTGATTTCTGATTCCCCTTTGGTATCTGTACATCTGAGTTTAAGTAGAAAATTAAAATTAATTTTTCCGCTGCTTCTTTCTCATACTGTCACAAGAGAGAAAGAGAAAGAAAAGCTTTCCAAAATGCATGCTTTCCTTTTAAAATAAGATCAGTAAAAAATCACGAGGAAACATGAAAAGTTCTGGTAATTTGCTGTGCTTTCCTTATTTACCCTGATGTTTCTACTCACAGCCAAATTGTAACCTACAGACATCTCTGCAGCTGACTGCTGCTCTGCTTTGCTCTTCTCTTCCCAACCAGATAATTCACATGTGCATCAACATCTGGGACATTCTCAGATACCAAGAGAATGTTTCTGTTCAAGGCTGAATCTAGTTTGGGAGAAACAAACTTAGAAATTCTCATAAACATGTTGTGAACTCTTTCTTGTCATCTTCAAGGAGCACGCTTAGGTTGCTTCCAACAGATAGTCATCTCTTTTCTCTCTCTAATTCAATAGGCATCAAAATTTATTGACATCTGTGTCCCCATCTCAGATAACAACATTTGCAAAGATCTTGTCTTTTAGGATAGTAATTGCTCCTACTTGCAGACATTACTTTTTGATGACACCTAGTAATCTTGTTGCATTTCCTATGAGCTCTGAAAGTGTGCTTGCTATACCTCTACAGCCTCATTTATTAGACTTGATAATGAAAGCCAATTTTCTGGATGGTTTTGTGCAAGATGACAATCATGATGCTACTCCAAACTAACACTTTAGAAACGTCTTTATCAAGATATCTCAAGAAAAGGCTTTAAGCAAATGTATATGGTACCTGAGATCCTAATCAGAGGCCCTTTCACAATGAACTAAATGATAGATATGAAGCTACATCCCAGTCTGACACAGCAAGATAAAGCAGGAGACAAATCTGAGTTCTTCAAAAAACTCAGAGCCTCCCACACAATTTATGTTGTTGGCGCTGATCTAGGAAAAAAACCCCAACCAAATATTCATTCATCATAATAAAGATGTTATGTTGGTTTTTTTAATAGCTCCTTAGGCCAAATGTCTGCTAAAAGCATAGGTATCACTGGATTCACACCTGAACTCTACTTCAAGGCCTGTGAGAGAAACAGACAATGTTGTGACCTCATCCAGTCAGATAAGGAAAAACTTGAGTGGGACTGTTCGTTTACAGGCAGTAAAGATATTTTTACGGATATTGGCTCTCACTCTAACCAGAAGCAAAGTTACAGCTGTTCTGTAATCAGAATACAGCCTTGCATTTACCTTCTAATGCTCATATGAAAATTTTCTTGTCTTTTGGTTTGGTAATGAAAAAGCCCAGGATTTGATCTGATTCTAATACATCTGTTTTTTCTTTTAACCTCTCATAAAGAATGAGGAATGTTTTCATAACATCATTCAGGATATTGTCAGTAAATTAGAAAGTGCTCCAAGAAGAATAATAGATTAAAATATCTGTCCTTGGAGGCAAAATATTAGAATGGTTAGATGTGCTGTTTTAAAAAGAGTTCTACATTTAAAATATGTTTTTATATATCCTATGATGAAGAGGATGATACCTCTACCATACTCTTAGCTATAGCTTGCTTTACCTTCTATACCCTTTAGAGATTTGGTGCTTACAGATCATCCCTGAAGCACTTTCAGTCTGATTTGGTGGTGCTCTGTCTAAAGCCACTTTTTAAAAAACATTAATATCACAGTGGGACATTAGTATAATAAAAGGAAAAATACATCTTTTTCTAAAGTGATAGCACTGGAAAGGAAGGCACAGATATTGCCTTAAAACAGCTATCAGTTGTTGATCCTTGTGGCGTTTATGGCAGCTCCTTCCCTAAGAGATATGCAATAACAAATAAATACCCAAAATTCTACCGAAGGTTCTTTCTTTTAAGTGAAAGACTAAAATTATATACAAGATGTGAACAAAAGGATAACCTTTTCTTTATGTATATATCAACTTTCAATTAAAATAATTTTTCTTGCACTACTTTTTGTAAATGAATCATTTCGTGTATAATCCTGGCTGTTGCTTGCCTCTCTCCATAATTGGTACTTTATAGTTGTCAGCATTTATTATAGTACATCACCAGTGCAATACATTCATGACCTGGAATAATGACCCTCTAATAGGATCAGGGGACATTTAAAGTTCCTCTTTTCATATAGTTTGCAGTCTCTTATGAGCAGAACAATCAAAATTCATTGCCTAAAGGATCTTCTGTTGTTGGACATTCAGACTCATTTGCAATCATCATTGGTCTGGGCTAGCCTTAAGTGCTACAGAAACTATGAAGCTCAAGTTGACCCTGGTCAGTGTGTCACCTTGGCCTTTTGAGATAGGAGTATTAACGACAAAACTCCATTGCTGAAAAGTACCACCTTGCTGATATGAAGAACGACCATAATTGCTACGTATTCACAATTTAATAACTAGTGTAATAGCTCCTACAATAAACTTTCCCAGAATTGGCGAATATTCAGCACACTTATTTTCAGGCTAGCAAAACACTGAAAACTATTAGTCTTAGCTTTAAAAAACATAGCTAAATATTTAGAGTAGTATATAGTGAAGCTAGGTTCTCTGAGATATACAGTCAAATATGCTTTCACAGTCTAAACCAGCAAATAAATCATATGTAATGCCATAAAGCCAAAATATCCAATGGCTAACTATAGTTTTTGAGCCTTCCATTGAATTTGTTTGCCTTCAGGTATGCTGACAAATAATTTGTGTTCCATTGCATGACACATGAACATATCTGTTGGTGCACAGGTTTTTGGGGGTGGGGGTGTGCTGCAGTGATGGCCTCTGTGAGGAGAGGCCAGGAGCTGCCCTGTGCCAGACACAGCTGAGCTGGTTCCAGCCAGCTCCTGCTGATCACTGCAGGACGTGGCTGAGCCCCTCAGCCAAAATTATGGTGCCTCCATGATAACATATTTAAGAAAGGGTAAAAAATGAGAGAGAGAAGTGAGAAATAATGTGAAAGAAACAGCCCTGCAATCATCAAGGCTGGAGAAGAAGGAGAGGGAGGAGTTGCTTAGGCACTGGAGTAGAGATTCCCCTGCAGTCTGTGGAGAAGACCATGGTGGAGCAGGTTGTTCCCCTGCAGCCCATGGAAGACCATCCCAGAGCAGATATCCACTCTGCATCCTGTGGAGAAATCCATGCCACAGCGAGTGGACATGCCCTAAAAGAAGCAGCAGCCCATGGAGAGCCCATGCAGGAGCAGTTTTGCAGGCAGGAGTGGTGACCCATGGGCAACCCATGCTGGAGCAGGTTTTATCCTGAAGAACTGTATCCCATGGGAAGGACTCATGCTGTAGCAGTTCTTGAAGAACTGCAGCCCATGGGAAGGACCCACACTGGAAGTGTTTATGAAGGACTGCAGCCTGTGGGAGAGATCCCACACTGGAGCAGGGAAAGTGTGAGGAGGAAAGAGGAGCATAGAGCAGCTGTTATGGACTGACCTCAACCCCCATTCCTCATCTCCCCTGCACTGAGGGGGCAGGGAGAGGTAAAAGAATTGGGAATGGAGAAATGAAGTGGATCCTGAGGTGGGGGATAGGAGGAAGGTCTGTTTAGTTTTGTCTTTGTTTCTCACTATCCTACTCTATTTTTAATTGACAATAAATTAAATTAATTTTCCCCAAGTCAAGTCTGTTCTGCTTGTGATGGTAATGGGTATATAATCTCCCTGTCTTCATCTTGAACCACAAGCTTTTTAACTCATTTTCTCTCCTTGCCCTGTTAAAGTGAGGGAATGAAAAAGCAGCAGGGTGGGCATCTAGCAGCCAGCTATGGTTAAGCCACCATGATATCCTTTGCTTTTTAGGAGCAAAAATGCTTGGCTAAGACCAGAAAGTTTACAACAAGCATTGATATAGACATCCTCAACACCTTAGAGGTTTTCTTCCAATTCCTCCATCTGAATTTACTCACTGAGATTACCTTTTCTCCAACAGATAAGGCAAAAAAAAAAAAAAAAAAAAAAAAAAGTTCACATAAGGAAAACGCACAAGGGCCCGAATATTTTTTACAATTACATCCAGAATGACGAGGTAAATGTGACAAACACACTCCCTTTTCCTAAACTATCAAGCAAAAAAAGAAATGCTTCTCAGATAGCTTAGACAGTATACACAAAACATGTGCTCACTTATATTGTGTGTAAATATAGTAATCTATAAAAAGACTCTTATTATAGCAGGATAGAGCAGTATATAAAGTCCCATATATATACCATTTTCACTAATTCTACCCTCTTTTCTGAGATGCAGAATGAACATCTATAGTTTAACATTTTCAACAGATATAACAGTTCTATTTTCATCTAAACTGGCTTCAGCAGGCAATTACTTGAGAAAAATATGCCGTCATGTCTGCAGAAGACATTTTTGCTGAGTAAAGCCTATTCTCACAGACAGGT
This sequence comes from Balearica regulorum gibbericeps, assembly GCF_011004875.1. Taxonomy (NCBI): domain Eukaryota; kingdom Metazoa; phylum Chordata; class Aves; order Gruiformes; family Gruidae; genus Balearica; species Balearica regulorum. Next base: position 47,583,845 of record NC_046220.1, on the reverse strand, counting down.
CTACTGCAAGTGGGAGAGGGCAAGCAAACAAAATCACAAACCCCAGCTCTTCTCCATATCATATAAAACATCCAAGTGGAAACTACAGCTCACACATTGAAGATTAATGCTACAATCCTGTTGGTACATAAAATTAAGCTGTTGTCAGAGCTGCCAGCTCCCTCAGGGAGCTTAGCTGTGGCAATACTGATTACTGCCATGCCCAAAATCTCTGTGCCCCACCACACAGGAATCCCTATGCTTGGGAGATGATGTGCAGATTTTAAATAACACTGCATGAGGAAGAGCTGCAATGAGGGCATCTTCAGGAAGCCATTGCATGGGAAGATGCGTAAACCAAGAAGGAATGTAATCTAAGGGGATGAGTATGACAGCCAGAGGGAAGATTTCCTTTAGCAACGAGAGACAAATTCTAGCAAGCTTGTAAAGTCACTGAAAAAACTGTTGAGAAGCAGAAACATAGTTATCTTTCTCAATGTTTCAGAAAGCATTGGTTATTATTTTGAAAAAAGCTGCCAAGTGAGCATGTCATATGTATTTCATAACCTATTGTAGCGTAGTTTGCAGGTGATTTGCTCATAGACACAACTTCTCCCTCCCTGCCCTTTCTCAAAGCTTGTTTGTAACATAATATTTGTAGTTTGAAAACACTCTAAACAAACAAAATACTAACTCCTACTTCTTTTTGCTAATTTGAAAATAATCTTAAATGCAGGGAAAATGTGCAAAATTTTTACTATTGAAAGCTTCCAAATTCTTAATTCCTAAAATATATGTTGAATAACAGATGTGCTCCCAATGTACTTCTCCTATGTTCTGAATGTTTTCATTCTGTAAAAATGTGCTGTAAAAAAAATTACAAAACAATTGAAACTATTACCAACCGGATGAAGCAGGTGACTGGGAAAAGCCAACATGGATTTAACAAAGGCGATTCATGCCAGACATCACCTTCTACAACAAAATAACAACTTCTGTCGATGTGGGGAGAGAAGTGAATGTTGTTTACCTGGACTTCAGCAAAACATTTGACACTGTTTCCCACAGCATCCTCCTGGACAAACTGGCGAGACACAGATTGGATGGGTGGTCTGTGAGATGGGCAGGAAATTGTCTCGCAGGCTGCACTCAGAGGGTGGTGATCAATGGGTTTACTCAGTCTGGCAGTCTGTCACAAGTGAGGTCTCCCAGGGATCAATACTGGGCCCCACACTGTTCAACATCGTCATAAATGATCTGGACGATGGGACTGAAAGCACCCTCACCAAGTTTGCTGATGTCACTAAACTGGCTGGTGAGGTGAACGTGTCAGAAGGGAGAGCCATCTTATAGAGGGACAGGCTGGAAGAGTGGGCTAGCAAGAACCGTATGAAGTTTAACAAAGACAAGTGCAAAGTCCTGCAGCTGGGACAACATAAGCAAAGAGCCCAGCACAGGCAAAATGATCTGTGTGGCTGGGGAGCAGCCTTGCTATGAGGGACCTGGGGGTCCCAGTGGACAACGAGCTCAACATGAGTCAGCACACCACTGCTGCACCAGCCAAGGCAAATGGGATCCTGAGCTGCATCCTCAGGGGCATTATTAGCAGAGCTAGAGATGTGACCATCCTACTCTTCTTAGCATTTGTCAGGCTGCACCCGGAGTACTGTGTCCAGTTCTAGGCCTCACAGTTCAAAAAAAGACATGGACACACTGGAGAGGGTCAAAGGAGGAGCAGAAAGATGATCAAAGGGCTGGAGAACCTACCCTATAGGGAAAGACTGGAGGAGTTAGGTCTTTTCTCCCTGGAGAAGACAAGGCTCAGAAGGGACCTCATCACAGCATTCCAGCACTTAAAGGGCAGCTGCAAATAGGGCAGAGGGTCTCTCTTCACAAGGAAGCTGGAGAAGACAAAGGGTAATGGGTGAACTTGCACCAGGAGAGGTTTCATCTCAGTATAAGAAATAGATTTTTTACATTGAGAACAATCAAACACTGGAACAACCTCCCCAGGGATGTGGTAGAGTCTCTCTCACTGGAGGTTTTCAAGATGTGATTGGACAGGTGTCCTGGTTTTTGGCTGGGATATAGTTAATTTTCACAAGAAGCTGAGAGGGGACACAGCCAGGACAGCTGACCCAAACTAGCCAAAGGGGTATGCCATACCATATGACGTCATGCTCAGTATATAAAGGGGGAGGCTGGCTGGGGATAAGGGGTTGCTGCTCAGGGACAGACTGGGCATTGGGCTTCCAGGCAGTGAGCAAATTGCATTGTGTATTAACTGCTTTCTGTATTCTAAATACTGTTGTTGTTATTTTCCTCTTCCTTTGCTGTCCTAGTAAACTGCCCTTATCCCAATCCATGAGTTTTACCTTTTTCTTCCAATTGTCCTCCCTGTCTCACCAGCGTGGGGGAGGAGTGAGCGAGGAGCCACATGGCTGGGACTAAACCACAACAGGGTACCAGGTAATATCATCTAGGCTTTCATTTCCCATGAAAGGTTGGACCAGGTGATCTTTCAAGCTCCCTTCCAACATGGGTTGTTCCATGGTTGTATGATTCTATGAAACCTGTCTCAAAAAGAAGAAATATTTTTTTCATATTCACAACTGCTTCATGAAAAACAAACCTTTTTTCCTATCTTTAATCACACTTTTAATGGGAAAAAAACCCCAAACACTAATTAAATCACCAGTCCTTGGAAACTTTCTGATGTTATTCACAGTAAGAACTTGCTTTTTAAATCACATATGTGGCCAAAGTATTCCCTTTAAGGCACTGGAAGAGACTGTCCTGTCTTTCTAAATAAACTATTTCTTTCACTGTGTTTCAATGACCAAAATTTAATGACTAAGTAAAAAGAAAAACATCAAATTATTCTTATGTATTTTTGGAGAGAAGCAATATTCATTAGGAATCAAAAATGCATTTGCATAGCCAATTTGGCAGTTAAGTCCCAGACACTGCACACCTTCTGGCCCCAATTAAAATACATATGTATATATAAAAGATGCATGATCTCAAATATGTGTTTACTGCTCCCAACTCATTCAAAGAAATTGATATGCAGACAGATTTTGCTGACACATACTATAGTCCTATATTCTTTCATTTCAGAAAAATATAAAGCAGTGCTTTTCCACAAGCAAGTTTTGTTTCATGCTCCCCCTCCCCAAACTTCTGTTGATGTTATTTACCTATCTGATCTTCCTGCTTAACATAGTCTTTTTACTCAAAATATGCAGGTGGGCCTGCAAGTAAAAACATTGATTATTAGTAGTTCATTATTTGGTTTATGTGAAGATTTAAATATCTGGAAGGAGGAATAATTTCCAATAATTTTGCATAAATCACAAAAAACCCGGTAGTACATTAAAGGTATTTATTATCATTCTTATTTTGAAAACTTCACCATTACAAAAAACAAGAAGGAAGGCATTTTCATGCTTTTTACTGATTACATTTAAGCAGAATAAGAATAGAACTAGTAAAATAACAATGCTCAGAATCTACCAAATTAAGTAAAATATTTCTTTTCTGGTGTCTGTTTTTTTGTTTTTAACCTGGGATTAACCAACGTTTTACTTAATGTATATTTACACTAGCACTTTACTCTGTGTGCTAGAATGCAGGTTTTCAAGATCTATAGCCATCCAATTAGAAAGATATGCAGAACTATTTGAAATGAACGGAGCATTTAAAGAGAAAAAAAAAATTACTCCAAGTCATACAAAACCTCTTGCAAATAAACTTAGATTTCTTTTTCTGCCCCTGTTATATCACATTTATAACTAAGATGGAATTCTGCTGACCTAAAAGCATAACAGCATTTTACTTATTTTCTTTTTTCACTCTTTTCCGTGTTTTGTTTTATTGCTTTTTTTAAAAGCTTTCATACTACTGTATACAATAACGTAGAGAGATGGCAGCCAATGAGAAGACGTGCTATTTCTCCTTGCATGTAAAAGGTCTTGGTTCAGTCAATCCTGCATTTCCCAGGTAACTGAGGAATTTAAGGTTTGCTTCTCAAATTTAATTTTGCTTCTCAAATTTAAAAGAGGCAGCAAATGGTAACAGCAGCTTTCTCTTTCTATCTCTCTACTGCACAGGATGAGAAAGAAACAGAAAAAACTCTTCAGGAACTTAGAGCTATATTGAATTCAGAAAAAGAGGAGTATTTTTTGGTTGTAAGTGCCCAAGAAACACCCACAGTTCTGTATTTTCCCACCTGAAGGGAGGAAGGGACATTAACTTAAAAATGTATATAAGGGAGCCAACAATGCAACCTCAAACACTCTTCCTACAGTATTACCTAAGTTATTTTTATGGTATTTCAGACTTAGCCCTAAATTAAGAGAGTTGCTTAAGTTAACTTGGAGTGTTGCTGATATTTTTCTGACAGGACAAGCAAGGCTTTCTATTTCTTTTTGATGGTTTGTGTTTCTGCTGAAATGGAATGGAATTACACGGAACAAGAGAGAGTTTTGCTAGGAAGAAAGCCTTGCCTCTAATTCATAAAGCATGCTCTGAACTGTGAAAGCAGAAAGATTTTGGGTTTTCTTTAATAGTAGGTGGAACTAGGCAACCTGAACATAGATAGCAGTACATACCAGCTCTACTTGCAATAAAATAATCAGGTTTTGTATGATCATACCCAATTAGGGATTTCAAACACTCTACCAAATTAGAATAATGAACAGAATCTAGGGATAAAAAAATGCTGCAGAAAGGTTTAATGAAGTAGAAAGAAAATCCTAGCAGTAATAGTATAACAGACGGAACTCAAGTCTCCCAGTTACAGCTATAACTTTTTGCTATTACCTCTAAACAAGGCTTGAGAGCAACCGACAAAGAACTACTCTGCCTTTGCGTGGTAGTTCCACGTTCATGTTATCTGACAATTAAAAACTCTTTCTATTTTGCACTGAGCTGGCCTTTCTGTGGGGTTTTGATTCTTCAAGGTTAGGGTTGTATCAATCCCTTAATAGATCTTTATGAATTTAGCACTAGTGTTTTCAGTTGTATTGAAACCTAACAGCATTCACCATCTTGTAAAACAATTCAGCATTTCATGCTAGACAGATACATGTACAGAAAGAAAATAAATGTGAGAAAAAAATTCTCCAAATTCTGCTCTCTAAACTAAAGTCTGCACAGTTTCTACAGCTACACTCCAATCAGTTACATTTTGTATTGTGTGTGTATGAAGACCTACAAAAAATAACTGTGGGGTGATGAAAAAGATATGATGTTGGAATCTTGCCTTAAAAAAAACCCCAAAAACCAAAAACAAAAACCAAAAAACCAGCAGTGACACTTACAAGCCTATCTTTTGCAACATCACCTTGTCTTCACTGAAGTATACACAGCTCAAAACAAAACTATGTTTGCATATGCAAAACCAGATGCGAGTCTTTTTGATTTTACTCTCTTCACAGTTTCAGTGTGTCTCAGAGATATCTCAAGGAAATCCAATATCCGTATTCAGATTCCTATTGGTAATATTGATATGTTAATCTTTATAAAACCAAGAATAGGATCACTTAGGTTAGGTACTGAACACTAAAGTGCTGGATGTTAAGCTGTGTTTTGGGACTGAAGACTTAAGGTACCTTTGTAAAAGAAGTCCACATGTGGATTGAACAGACAATAGCTGACTGAAGGGACCGTGACTGTTGTTTTGCCTTCACATGTGCATTAAACCAACCCTTAATTAGATGCCTTCCAGAGCTCTACAGTCGTCATAAACATATACAGGCAGATTGAGCTGTATAAATTGACTGTCTCATGCTAGCAGATTTTAATATTTAAATTATTTTTCTAGTGATATTTTTCACAGCTGTAGAAATGATAAAATATTTCAAGTCTACTGCTTCTATTTTATCTGAGTAGTTAGGTCTTAAAGAATTATTAACTCTAAATACATTGTATATCTCTTTAGTTGCTGCCTTTAAAAAACAAACTTTTTTTGTAGTGAACCTACACTTCCAAAGCAAAATTAGTCTTAAAAGTAATTAGAAATGCTATTATTTTCCAGCAATTTGTATTTCTTTAAATGAAATTAAAATCAGCCTAGGTTTATCCTGTAATGCCACTAAAGACAGCACCTGAATGCTCAGTGGTGCATCCTAATTAAGTCAATGCAACCTGTAATGCTATTCAGAACAAGGTAAATTAGGTGCCATAGTTTCTGTTTGTTATAGATTCATGAACTCTCTGAAAACTTATTTCCCCTGCTAATGAGCTAATGAACTTTGGCTCATCATAAATCTCAAACTGAATGTGCTTTATTTTGAATTATTTCCATATTCACCAAAGACAATTTAGGACTAGAGTTTATCTTTTTTTCTTCTTTGGGAAAGTAGAGAATGCCTGATGATTTAGTTAGAAATTATTTCTTTACTTAACAACACTTCAAACAGTCACTGAGGTATCTGGCTTTAGCAACAAATTACTGTGGAACAAATTTCAGAGGGGAAAAAAGAGACGAGACAGGATAAATGACAAGAGCTAAGAGACCAAGGACTTTATACAAGTAGCTTAGAAACAAAAGCAATTAGGCTCCTAAATGTACCATTGTCTCTTCAAGTTCTTGAATTTGCTGTTTGCTGAATGAACTGTACTGGTATGAAGAGATTTAGTTAGGTGTTCAGAGGTCCCAATGCACAGAGGTATTTACAAAGAACACTGCAAGGTTAGGCTGAGAAAAGTTTGGCAATACATCTATCTATAAAAAGAAAATAAATTGTCCATTCACGTCTGTTAACTTTGCTTCAGATTCTGGATAATTGTTCTTTTTTCCCCCTTTTTATAAGTTGCGATTCTGAGAAGAAACTAAGCCAACTAAACATCCAAGACCACATTTGGATAGCTTAATCAACTGATCATTCAGGAATCTTCCTGAAGTGATTAAAGACAGGCTTAATTTAATTGGTAAATAAGGACTAGAAGAGACCAATAGTGCCTTGTAGCAAGACTTCCAGTCCTATGGAAGCTAACTGCGAGCTTATGTTGTGGCTACAAATACATTGGCCATACTGGCGCCCATGAAATATGATTATCATAATGTTTTGCTTCTATGTCATTGCTTTGTTGTCTCTAGTTCCCTCACTTGGACCTGTTTTCTACTTAACAGGGAGCCCCAGACTCCCCCTTAGCCTGCTGACATCTGTGACATGAACCTGGTACTTCATGCCCCAAATCGACCACTGGAGGAACTTAGTTTAGGTTGAGGTTGATGGCAGAATGCCTTCAACATAGACATTAAACAGCTAGGCATAAATACCATCAGATTCCCAATGCAATAAATTACTATAGGTGTAACAGATGACCTCAGAAGTCAGAAGGCTCTGGAGATCAAACAACTTGTACCAGCAACTTTGTACCAGCAAGGGCATGTCCTGTGTCTTGGAGATCCACAAGTCTTGAAGAAGCCCAGTGGCTGAACTGAGGATGGTGAAAACTGAGTTATGAGTTTCCTGAGCTAAATTTGACTGGCTAGGATGCTCCTGATGTACAGTAATTGCAGACCAGATGCAAACATGGATTTGTGGTTTGCACTTTCACCACTTCTCACACTTTCTGGGGATTTTTCTCCTGAAATATCCACACGTACACATAATCCCAGGGTCAAACATCCACATTTACAGAGGCATCATATGGATTATATTATTGACTCAGAGTAATTTTGTTTGCTGCTATTCACACTTTCAGATGCAGTTCTCTTGATCCTCACTTTGCAGAAATGTCAAGAATTTTATATTAGATTGGAGTTTGTAGTCCCCATTTGTACACACAAGCAACATACCAGGTAGCAAACTAACATGTATCTAGATTAAACCAAATGGCTTGCTAGGAACTTGCATTTGAGCTCAAAATCTGTCTCTGTGACTGAGAGTAGAGATGTAGACTGTCCCAGAAGTTCATTTCCATACAGAACAAAAGATCCATTTTGTGAAACAAAACACAGCGAAAAGGTTTATTACATGAGACAAGACAACAAAACTACACAGAAGATATGTTTTATCATTATATTTCTATATCCAGTCATGTATCAAAACACATTTGTTTTATCTAAAGACTTTCCAAAGGTTTATGAGAATTATTTTTTGTTTTATTGGGTTTTCATTCACCTTAGGGTGTTTTTTGTTTGTTTGGGTTTTGGGGTTTTTTTTTTTGTTTGTTTGTTGGGTTTTTTTAAAGATTTGGGACAAAAAAACTGGCCAAACTTCTATCTCCTCACTCCTCCAGAAGCAGAATATTTTTCATTTTGCCTGCCCGCAAGATCTTGAAAGTGTGGGGAAAGGCATCTACTGATTATAGTAGGCTTCAGATGAAACACTTAGGCATCTAGGGCCCAATTGCTCTGTTATGCAAATACAATATGCTACCTGCATTTAAAATGTGGAATCACTGTTGCTTCTGCAAACAGGGAGAATGTGTTATGAAATTCTTGGTGTATGAGATATCTCCCACAATATTTGGTAAGATATTTCTGTGCAAATGGTAACATTAACATATTTGGGAACTTCTCTGTTTACAAGTCTGTAAGATGGTTGCTTTAAATCTATATATGGCTTGTGTCTATTTTGCTTTAAATAGGTGGCTTTAAATCTGTTTTTAAACCAATTTAATCAAATTCTTTTCTGAACATTTTTATTTTGCCTCAAGAATATCTTAATTTGATTAAACTCAACCCTATGTCTAATCAAGACAAAGTCCTAATCATTTTAAACTTGAAAAAGCACTTTTAAATGGACCTCTAAGGTATCGACATAGGGGCTAATTCATGTAAAATCAGTTAAATTAAGCCTGCACAGACAAGGCTTAATATCAAATTAGTTTTTGTCCCTAAATAATAAGTAGATATTTGTTCTAAAACTCTGTTTTTATTTTTAATTCTCAATTATGTTATCTGTTGGCCCACTCATTGAGCAAAGTTTAAAACATGTGGTAACAACAAACGTTCTCTATTAACAAAAAGATATTTCTGTAGTATATCTAGAAATATCTTTTTTTAAAATAACTTAAACTGTATTCAACACTTGATGAGTCTTCATGTGTGCTGGATATTTATAATCATCAAAGTTTTCTTCAAAATCACCAAAGGCAGTCAACTCTTTAAAGACTGAACCACCACCTGCTTTGATGCTATATATTTTTCCACGGGGTTTGGATCAACCCTGAAGTCATTACTGATGTTGTACTAAGACTGCAGGCTGAGAAATCTGCCATACTGTGTTTATGAACCTAATTTCTGCTCGTTTTCCTACAATGGTCTCTGATTTTTGCTGTCATCTTGAAAAATCTCTGAAAAAGAAAAAAAAAAAAAGACTATTTGTCTATTTCTTCTTGGGCAATTTTTATGAGCACGCTGCAAACGAAGATAATGACAGATAAGAGGAAATGATTCTGCCACTATTGTTATCAGTGGAGTGAGCCCTTTCTTGAAAGCAAATCACTGTTGTATACAAACCAGGGTTAGAAAGAGAACCTCAAAGTAGTAACTAAATGTCTGCAGGTTCCCCAACTTAGTACAAAATCACTCGAGAATCATCTGGAGTTTTGTGTTGGCAAACTCTCTCCTTTAGACAACCTAAATTATTTGCTGTCAAGTTGCTTACTCAATACCAGTTAGGGAAACTAGTATTGGAATGGAACTGCATCCTATCGACCTTGCTTGGATCTGAAGAGGATCAAAGCAAAAGGAAAACAGTGACCAAGCAAACATCCTTCTTCTAGTCCAGAAAATAATGAGATCTCCAACTTCGGAAAAGAGGTGGAAATACCCAAATCACTTTCAGAGGAATGTCATTTTGTCTCCTGGTAATCTAGATTATATCCAGAATCACCTTAGCATTTTTCTGAAGACTGTATAAAGCCTCACAACTTAGTCCTAAAAGTTCAGTGGGAGACTAGAGCAGAATATGCATGTTTGGCAACACAGTACTTATTCACACGTGCAGCGCACTACATTGTTATTAAATAAATCTGAACAAAGTTAAATGAGCTGCTGTGGCTTCCTCAGTTGCTCAGTGGAGACGATGGTCACAGTAGGAAGCTATACTATAGAAGCAGAAATCACTCAAGTTTTAAACATGCAAGTGAGGATGCAATAAAGGTTTGAAACTTCTGTTACTTAGAAGTTCCATTTCATAACTGTTTTTTAGGTCATTTCTCTATCTGTTTCTAGATCCAAAGTGAAACCACAAAACCCAGGCATATTTTGTTTGTATATGAATAAATATATGAGTAAAGGAAAATACCAGCCAGAAGTAATTACGCAAGTGTTTGATTTTCTGGCTTGAACCAGAAATATCAGCAAAAAGTAATATTGTGCCAAATGGAAATAACTCCATCCTCTCTCCACCTCAGGAAGCATACAGGGGAAACAATAACATCAGGATATACAAAAGCTATTGTCTATTTTTGGAGTATTTTTACACTTGAGATAAAATCAAGTCAAATTTCTGAATGAAACAAAAAGTGATACATTTAGAATGCTACATATTTTGATTACTTTATATTTTTTTCCCCAGTGTGGAGCCAGATGTAATAGCAAAATTGATTTGAATTTGCAAAAAATTTTAAAAACTCCAATCTAGTAAACACGGCATTCAAAAACTTCTGGTAGCCTATTTGATCATTTTGGTAATCTGCATCTAAAAATAGTTTCTATGCATTGATCACATATATAATGTAGTTTGTCATCTAGTTCATGATTGCTTTGAAGTGGCTGAGCAGACCAACATGAGTGAAGCCTTGAAAACACAATCCACAGCCAAAATTGTGACTGATTTGGCACCAAAATACTAGGGTTTTATGGATTGAGTTGCCAAGGACATTTTGAGGATCTGTTCCAAATCACATTAAGATGTGACATTTTGTACTGCATGTATTGTTAAATTGTGTTTTTTCGTTCCTGTGTATTATCAGTACAGCATGCTTGCTATCACCAAGAAAAGGCTGATCTAGTCATTAGTTATCATGGTGTTCAGCAAAGGGTCTGGCTACAGAAATCATTTGTACATGAATTGCCAGATACTTAGCTTAACAGGGTACCATCAGCTATGCCCTCTTGAATTCAGCAAATAAATGACTGCAACTTAAACTACAATTCTGCATTTAATTCTTTCAGACTGGAAATTAGCTAGTCACACAACATATGTCTGCAGTGTGTGATGTGTCAGAAAGATCAGAGCCAGCTCGAAAGGGACATATTGGCCTTCACAAACATCCCGGCGTGGTGGGTAATGTTCTTGCTCATGGACCAGAAGCAACTTTTATGCATCAGTATGGGGGGACTGAGCAGGCTGAGGACAATGTGGAGGACCATACTGCACTACTCCCCTTGTTTGGAATTAACATTTATATATCTTTACACAATGCTTCATGGTTGCTTGAGGAAAAAGAGATCTTGGTGGTAGGAGAATTGACAAGATCTTAACTGAAAAACAAATTTTGACAGATAAAACTTTTCCAGTGATTTTCATTCTAAAAACTGTTTTTATTTAGTTTGAAATATTTTTCAGTCTAATATAAAATAATTATTGGAATGGGAAGAGCTCTGGAGCAACCATCTACTACTGAATGTCCGTGGAGATGATACCTCCATAGATTAATTTCTTCTAATTGTCATAGGAGTGGTCAGAAGTAAAATGCAATTCCAACAGGACTGCCCACAAATCTTGGGTTTTACTTAGGTGCCAAAATACCATCTGCAGGCAGTTTGGACATGGCAGATTATGTGTGGGGTGCTGTCTAAAATTCTCTGAATGTTTAAGATGGATATCTAGATGTAACATTCACAATAGCAACGAGTGATCCTAAAGTCAAATTTCTTTGGTTCATTATTTTTCTAGGTTTATTGCTTATTTATTCTTTCCTCAAAAAGGTGATCTTTGTGAAGATTTAGCAATGCACTAAAAGCAAGAAACAGTATCAGTAATTACATGGAAAGCACATACTCAACACCTTATGAGCTCAGGCTTTATTGGTGTCTTGGCCTGACTAAGGATATGGTTTTAAATCACTTTGGTTAAACCAACTCAAAGAAACAAAATGAGCATACATAATTCACCTTTAATCCTGGTTTATATGGATGTCGTTGAATTAAGTAAAGCCTCAGTATAAGCCATAATTTTACACATCTAAGTTAACAAGTACACTTGCAATACAAAAAGGAATAAAAAAATTATCATGATTATACACCATTAATTAGTTCTCAAGAGCATTTCCATTTTCTCAGTAGTTAAAGAGTGAGGAATTTCCAATTTTGCAGCATATTGGACAGCTAGAATGGGGCTGAGACCAAAACATGCTGTTGTCTGGCCATACCTCCTACCTGCAGATGTTGCTTTAGCAGCTGAGCAAAATCCAAGGTTGTCCTCAGTTATGTAGAACTTCACTTCTCCTGGATGCTCCTGTGAATATTAGAAAAAAATAAACACAGCCCAAAGTTAATTTGGGTTACAGATCAATTTAGCTTAACTTGCTACACACAGCTTTGCTTTTCCTTTTCTGAATGAGTTAGATAACGCTGTGTCTGTGTCCAGGATATGGAGCCAGAATAACCACTGGGAACTTAATCAACTTTCTCAAGCTACTACATTATACGAAATGTTATTCTGGGGTACTCTCATCTTATAAAAGTAATACACATGCATGCACACTCTGTGGATTGTAAATTTCATTGTGCTCCTCTTACACAGGTGATCTCCACACCCCCCACCCCCCCACAACCCTCAAATGCTGGTGCTCATTATATTTCAAATATTTGTGTTGTGCTAAGTACATGTACATTAACTGAATGCTAGTATACTCAGTTTTCAGTCAAGTATTAATATGATAATCCTGTAAAAAAAAGATTATACCACAGAATTTCTTAATGGACTAGTTATATGAAGTGGAAAAATGGTAATATTGGTGGTGCAGAATTTACAGAAGCATTTTTTTCATGTGTGCAAATTCCTTACTAAGTAAGAGTTCTCACTGAGATGTGTGGATAGTTGTGTACATAGACATGCTTTCCATGCATAGATATTGTGAATAATGTGTGTGTTTATGTAGTCCTGTATTTGTAGGTAATTGTGTGTATGTTCACAGTTGTGTGTTGTTCTTGATCAGATATATAATGGATAATTTGGCAAAAGGAGTTTTTATCCATACTCTACTGCTAGTTGGAATTATTGGGAAAGGTGCTGTCTTTAGGATTTATCTGAAAATTTTATAATATTTCAGTAATATTTACCTACTATATAATTGGATATTCTGTGATACTGTCAAGTGAAATTCAGCACTGCTGATTGGAAGAGTGAACTTCCATTTTTGGCTCACAGATGGAGGAACATTATTTTACAGAAATTTCTGTCATGCTCTGGATTCATATACTGTTGAACTATATGACAGGGACTATTGACTGTATGACAAGGTTAAATTAATTACTATTTGCCAACATGTTTGAGATGCATACATGAAATTCTCCATCACTGCTAATACAGTGTATTGGTTCAAACAGGAATAAGAATTTTTAGGCTCATTATTCAATGTAGGTACGGTGATTAAAAAGGCCCCAACAAACTAGTTTAAGAAAATATCTCCAATATTTGTTTAAAATTAGTTTTTCTCCATAGATGCTCTTTCCAGAGAAATTGCTTTCTGTAACATTTGCAGAAACCAAGAAGTAGGAGGGTATAAACACAGCTGAAGGTTTAATTTTAGCTAATATTTACAGAATATTTTCAGAGATACTCAGCTCTACAGGAAAGTTTTGGATTCTAAAACCAGTTGCAGATGCATTTGGATTCCTATTTTATCCACATTATCCTTCCTATCACAGGCAAACTGATGTGTGGACACTGGTGCCTTCTTAAAGCACCAGAGCTCAGGTGATAAAAGGAGAAAGTGAAAGTAATAGCAGGTGTGAGAAAGACATTCAAGCTGTTACCAAGACTACCTAAAGGATCCTTATTCTTTGCTTCTAAGGAGGATCCCTTTAAAAGCTATAGAAGCCATAATAAACAATTGATAGTGTTTTTATAATGATTGCTTATTTCTTGCACCAGCCACTTAATTCCTTTAAATACTGGAAACTGGCTTTCTCTTCTCTGCCTGAGAAGAAGAAAAATCTGACTATTAAGTTGTTATCTTCCCTGAGGATCCAAAGTATCAGAGTTTTCTAAGTGATGGTAGCAGCTTTGTCTTATTTTAGTACCGATAGTATGTGTACTTAAAGGCAACGTATGGCAGACACAGGTACAGCTAATCTTTTACATAACATTGTTTTGTAGAATATAGCTCTTCTGCCCATTAACACACAAACCAAATTTCTTCAGTCTTTTCTTGGGAGTGTCGATCTATCTGTATCTGGGTTAGAGTTGAAGAAGTTACCACGAGATAAGTTATTACAAGCCAGATGACCTGTAGCTGTTTAAGTATGTGTTCTTTGCTTATTACAAATATAAAGTGAGATAAATGAGGATAGTTTAACCTGTTTTCACTGAGCAACATGATTGCCTGTCTGCAATTTGATCTGTACAGAGAAGCGGGATATACATCCACATACCGGGGTTTTATTATCCATCCATCCATGGATATATATACAGAAATGTACACATACCTGAAGTAAACATACAGCAGGCACACTCTTAAAAAGTTTTCTTTCACTACTTGCTCTAGGTAAGATTGTTCCAAATCTAGTATATTTCTTATTACTTATTTAAGGATTGACTGTACAAACTGAGAACATTAATATCTTTTAACACATACACACGCAGATTATGATTTCAATTACACTAGTGAGGGCTAATGAATTAATTACTCTGCATGTGCTTCTGTTTAACTGGAATCAAAATTATACTCACAGTGCCATAATCAATTTGTATTAAACCAGTGTATGCAAATGAACACGATGAGTGTTGAAAAATCTGCAGGTAGGATTGGAGTTTAGGCAACAAATTCCATAGGCTGTTTAAAGTATTATTTCAGTCTACAGTGAGAGAATCCTGTGGAAACAGACTTCTCTACACACAATTTTAGAGTACTTCCCATTTTCTCATGCCTACACATTTACATTTGTGTCCACTTCTCAGCCTCAACAGTATAGAAAGGGGCTGGTGTGTGACCAGAGTCAAGATCTTTGTATCTGTATATCACAGAGTACAGCTGGACCTTACTGATACAAAACTGCAGAGTGACTAAGCTAAAGGTAAGTGAAACTTCCTTACTTTCAGTCTTTTGGTTTCAAAAAATATCTGTTTTCCTACATGCATTCAGTAATGCACCATTGGCTAACATACAGATATTATTAGTCCAAATAATTGTATTGTTTGAAAATAAATCTAAAAAGCCAAGTCAAATGCCTGTAGGACTGAGAGCCTGACTTTTGGAAGCTGAAATAACACAGAAAGCAAGATATTAGAGTAGCGGTGGTAAGTATTTTAACATCACCAAATTGTCTGTGAAAAAAGTCTGTGTAGCGCAGCCCCTTGAGGCATGAGGAGCTGGCTGAGTCCAGAGTCATGTGGGAGAGACTGGGGATGGAAGTGGATGCATTGTTTGTTACAGTTTTGTTTACTTAACAGTCAATGTCTAAACCATCTTATTTTCTAGAATTAGAGGAGACTTCTTCAAGGCTATTTTGAACTCCAACTCTGTTTGGGACCCCTCTCCCTTGTTTTTTCTCAGGGTTGCACTGTGACCTGTATTCCTCCAAGGCTTAGTTTTTGTGTTTATTTTTTCAGCAAATTTTTGTAGAATATTTACTGGGGTCTTTTTTTGTTGATTTTTTTAATTTTTTTTTTGTTTTGGTGGTGTGTTTTTTGTTTTTTTGTTTTTTTGTTTTTTTGTTTTTTTTTTTTTTTTTTAAATCATGTTCTGGTTGAACCCAGCAGGCAGCTAAAAGAACCACATGGCCATTCACTTACTCCCCTGCCCCCATTAGGATGGGGGAGAGAACTGAAAATGGAAAAGGAAAAAAACAAACCTTGTAGGTTGAGATAAGGACAATTTAATAGGACAAAACAACAACAACAAAGATAAAATGATGATGATGATGATGATAATAATAATAATAATAATAATAATATACAAAACAAGTGATGAACAGCACAATTTCTCACCACCTGAATTTGATGCTCTGGAAGACCCTGAGCTGACCTGCCTCCTGGCCACCCCCTAGTTATATATAGAACATGAAGTTGCATGTTATGGAATATCCCTTTGGCCAGTTTGGGTCAGCTGCCCTGGCTGTGTCCCCTCCCAGCTTCTTGGGTGCCCCTGGGCTTCGTGTTGGTGGTGCAGTATGAGAAGCTGAAAAGCCCTTGACTGCTGGGCAACAACTAAAACCATCAGTGTGTTATCAACATTGTTCCTAATCTCATCCTAAATTCAAACCACAGCACTATACCACCTGTGAGAAAGAAAATTAACTCTATCCCTGTTGAAACTGCGACACATGTATGAAGACTTAACAACTCTCTCAAATCTCTCTTTGTTACTTGGGAAACCTTTTAGTCAACACAACTCAGCCATGCTCAGCCTCAGCTTTCAACCAGTTAAAATTTTCCTACTATCACTAAACAAGAGCCTCCACACATGCATCCTGCATCAAGGTACTTGTCACTCCTAGAAAATTTCCTGAAGTAGTGAGACTCATCAGTCGTCAGCATGAACTGAGACTTTTCCATTAAGTTGCAGTGTGGGAAACATCTATTACTCATAAGGAAAAAAAAAAAAATTCACCATGAGGGTGGTCAAACACTGGAACAGGCTCCCAGAGATGCTGTGAAATGTCCACCTTTTGGGATACTCAAAACCTGACTGTACAAGACCCTGGAAAACCAGCTCTCAGCTCTGCTCTGAGCAGGAGACAGGGCTAGACACTTCCAAAGCTCCCTGCCAACCTACACAGTGCTGTCATTCTGGGGTTATGAATGACAGCTGGGCAAACCAGAAAAATATTCCTCAACCAATATCAGCAACCACTAGTATAAAAGTGCTCCAGAGTAAAAATGGAAGTGACAGAGTTTTTTATGTTGGCTCAGACTCTTCTCCCATAAGGAGTGTTCTGTGTTGCTGAAGTAATCCAGAGGGGCTGTACCCCACTGTGAGGGGGTTACTGTACTGGCAATCTGCACGGTTCTCCACTCTCTGAATCCTATTTGCGAAACAGCTATGAATAGATTTTCCTATGAGGCTGGTGACCCTTGCTTTTGTTGTGGCCTCTCAATGCCACTGACAGTCAAAACAGTTTAGGAGAATCCTCATGATATTTTCACTTCACTCAGGGGCCAGGGCAGCACATACATGGTTTATGATCTGGTAATCTTTTAATTCCTGCCCCTTATATCCCCTGGTCTGCTGTGTGTGCTGATGGACGACAGCCAAGGGTTAGGCAATTACTGTATTTAGCAGTGAGGAACTGTTTCTGTCATGGTAATGATAGTGCCTTTCATAGAGGACGGGGAAAGGTAAAGGAGACCAGTGCTGTGTCAGGGCAATTGAAAACCTCCATCCTGGCTCAGTAAGTGTCCATCAAGAAGATCACCATAATATTCAGTAGTGTCTGATTCAGTGACACATGCAGCAGGACAATGATGTTTTTATGGCAGTGGGCAGGGAAAATGTTAGTGTGGGGTTTTATTTGGACATCAAATCCTGCAAGTATTGTAGAATATGGGTAAGCAATGGCATATCTCCCTCATCTATTGCTACATCTGTCTGAAATGAAAGTCCCACTGAATGTAGAGCAGAACTGAGATTTATATAGTGTATGTGTTGTGAAAATATTCACCTGCTACATGTAAAATGAAAAGGTGAGGTACTTTTTCATATCTTATGTCTTGTGGCTGGCTGACAATACCTATTACCAAAGCACAGAAAAACAGTTTCCCTTGATTCTTATAAATATCTGCAGCTAACCAGCAAAGAATGAATCTTGTGCATCAGGGACAGGAAATTTGATGAATAAAATTACATGAAATGGTCATATAAATTCAAATTATGGTTAGTTAGAATTTGGAGCATTCCTCAAGCAGAGAAAAAGGCTAAATTAATTTAATTAATTATTTGCTTTTTATGATTTATGCTACTGTATCATTTGACATGTTTTGGAATAGGACTATGTACAATTTTTGAAGAAGAAAACACAAATGCATCATTACTTTGAGAAGATGTAACCGTGTCCTATCCACCATATGCATGTTACTCATAAGCTACAGAAGTATAGTTCATTCAATATGGTTATGATTGTGAGTTATTGTTGCCTAAAGTCTGTGCTTTGTATTCTATGTGTCAAAGAAAGTTTTATACAGTAGGAATTCCAAAGGTAGAATTTTTTTTCATTCAATACTATGGCTTTCTAAGGGCTTTTAATTGATTACATGATCTATAACCTAATAAAAGTATGTTGCATTTAGGTAATTTCAAATTTTGTATTTCCTAGTTTCCTTTTTTTTTTTTTTTTTTTTTTTTTAATATCAGAAACATCACCTGCTTGGGCTAGATCCTTCTTAATTGGAAGCTTGTATTAGACTCCTACCTAAATAAATACATGATTGACTTTGCGCATTATATTTCTACATTTTCTAATGAAATTAGTATTCTTGTGAAATTTAGGAATTGTTTAATGCTGTTGTTCTTTATTAAAGAAGCTTTCTGTGTGTAACCAATATAGAGGGGAGACAGACCAGAAAAATGCTTTTTAGCATTTTGCACATCAGCAGTTACCCAGTATCAATTTGATTCTTTCCTCCACATGTTGAAACACAGCTCAGAGCATTAAACCCATTCTCCAGTGATTGGGACAAAAGTAGGTTAGTAGAGTGGGTTGCTAGGAGACCAGTGTCAGCGTCATCTATGACCTTGCAGAGCATAAAGAAACTGTATAGATTTATTGAGCTCTGTGGCACATTGTCTAAGTCCTCTGCTTGGCTGTCTTACTCCATTCCCATCTGCCGTAGTGCTCTTGTGCTCCCTCACAAATGCACACGTGCCCTCCTCCCTGAGAGCAGCCATGTATAAGGAGATACACCCCTGCTTCTTGAGACTTCCTAAAGCATCATTGTTACCACTCTGTTGCATTAAGCCACAGCATAGTCTCTTAGCTAACTAGACACAGAGAAAGCAGCATCAGCAAAACCCTATCCTTTTAAAAGCCTGCTTCTTCATACTCTTGCTGTAAGAAATATAGGAATCAGTTCTACTGGGAACAGCATTATGAAAAATGTATAAACATCACAAAATAATTTTGCTGTCACATTCAAAATGTTTTTTCAAAGTTGCATCCACAGTTTGCACAGCTGAGGTGACTTAAGGTTAAACAGTCACGTACTGTAGGAAGCAGTGGCACTCCTGCCATCTTCCTGACTGCTTTTTGGAAGCAGCTGAAGATAGCAGGTAAGATGGAAAACAAATGAAAATGTGATACCCACACAAAGAAATATTTTTTAAAAAAAATGAATTCCTTCGGATGTGTAAAATCTTCCCATTCCAAGAGTTTCTCTTCATGTCAGGCAGATTTAGGTGCTTATTATTTGAACATTAATGTTTGCATTACAGAAATAAAAAAGCACATGCAGTGGGGGCCAGATTATGATATCCTAGTCAGTTTATGTTAGCAGTTTACTCGAGAGAAAAGGATCACATGTAAAAATTTCAATTAAAAAGTACTCTGTTGGGTGCATAGACTGATATATGAACCTTTCCACAGGATGTGTATATACGATTTTGTCAAACAGAAATACATGCAACAGCAGAGATTATTTTTAGGAAGGAAAGGGGCACTTTTGCTACACAACCAAATTATCTATATTGCTTTCCTCTGCCCTGGCAGGTCCCTGATGAATGCTAGAGGGTGAGCAGACTGCTCTGTGAATGCCAGTAAACTCTTTCTCCGGTTGTATCAGAGCAGCTGAGAAAGTGCATTCCAGCTTGAAAGACCTTGGAAGCAATTTCTCATCACCTGCTTCTTGCATTTAAACTCAGGGACTGCATTCTAGAGCATCTCAACTGACTGCAGCTGTATTAGAGGTGGTCAGGCACCATGGTGAGTACTGGAGCATTAAAATCCTAGATTATGTGCAGCTCAGTGCTGCCAGTAGATAGGGATCCTTTATCAGTCCCAGTAAAAAGTAAGAAATTCAGTTATTTGTTCATTTGTTATTAACCCCTCTCACATTATAAAACATGACTGAGAGATTTTCAAACCCAGAATTATTGTAAAAATGGCAGAAAAGGTTTAGGCAGTCCTATTCCTTCTATAAGAAGCTATTTAATCTTTACATGTGATGGGGCATAGAAATAAGACACAGAAAGCACTCTGTTGCCCAACATGGTTTATCAGCAGAATTTGGGGACTAGAGTGTAATCCAGCCCCTGGCCCACCCTGGTGACCCACCAAACTCCTTAGGTAACTAGAAGAGCATCTGACCATTTCAGCCACAAAATCTGACTGAATGCTCACACATTTTCTGTTGGGCGTATCTGCAGGCACCTCCACCATCCTGAGGGGCTGAGGATTTGTCACCACTTCATCCCATATTTGGTTCAGAAGCTATGCGTCTTTCTATGCCAAAATCCCCCTGAGGGTCAATTGTGTGGGTGTGTTCGGACACAGGCCACCAATGCCAAGCTGTGCTAAACTTGGAGCACAACAGAACTATCATGAACATATAAAAAAAAGACGTCTAATGACTATGGCAGTCTGGCAAGTTGCTCATATAAGGCAGCTGAGCATCGTGCTCTCAAGTCTCTCAGGTGCTTAAACAAAGAGTGTCCTAAGTTCTTCATAGTTTTTACACTATTTACATCATTGTGATAACATGGATCTGCAGATGTATAATGATGTAGGGTTTTTTAATTTTATTTTATTTTTTCCCCCTAATATTTTTGATAATCTACATCAGACTATGTCCACAGATGACAGAATAACAGCATAGTTCCCCTCACTTGGTTTATAAGCTGATAACAGCTGACAGAGCCATTCAAAGCCTCTCAGCATGATAGACAAAATTACGTTTGAAGAGCTTTAGGCTCTAGGTGGGAGAAAGAAGATACACAGAAAGGAAAGGGGTAGCCTTAGAACAGAGACTTGAGTGAAAGCCCTCTCATATGTCACCCTACAAACAGATCAGCTTTTCAGGGCTCTGACACAGGCCAAAGCAAGAGTGACCACCTTGCATCTTTGTGTCCCGCACAGCTGGCTGCTTCCTCTGTGCCTTAAATGGTGGGACTTGGTTAGGAGTGTAACCATAAAGGGAACCTCTAACCTCACCTGAAAGTAAGTTAATATTATTTTCAACAAATGAACAAAGAGAAGACTATGGGTCTATAATCTGAGTAGAAAGTTAACACATATTTAAAAAAAAAAAAAAAAGAAAAAAGTATGTCTACAAACTGCCAGTACTTTTACTGTCCCACAGTTTTAATTTCCCTATCTACCTTAAAAGAAACATTTTGATCTTTAAAGCAAATATCATCTCAGAACAAGAATTTCCTTACTGCAATATTGTTGCCTCTATGCAAAACAAGAGATTGTGTTGTCCTCCAGGTTATACAGCACATAGTCTGAGGATGTGTGTAAATAAAAGTCTGAAAGGCAAAGGTATGTTACTGCTGGTCTTCTTCAGAGCAATGAGACCTTGTGTGCTCTTGATTATCTTCTAAAGTAACAATTAAGAATAATAATCAGCAATTTCCCTTTTGCCTCATTCAGATTAAAAATTAATCTGAGGCTATGTCTACAGTAGTAAGTTAAGACAGTGTCCAGGAATACCATCATCTATGCTGAACTCCCAGAAGAGTCTGTGCCATGCTTTGGCTTGCGCCCTCAAGTACTCCCTGCTGCCGCTGGACATTGCTCTGGATTTAGAGCACTGCAAGGAGCATCAGCATTGAGGAGTATGCATACTACTACTCTGTTTTAGAGGCTACAGGGGCATAAGAATGGGGTGTCCCATGCTAGCTGGGTATCAAGGATGTCCTGGGAAACGTAGGAGGAATTAGAGAACTGTGTGCTGTTGTAAGCTATGATCTTGCTGGGACTGTGGAGGTGTGATGAGATGGCTCACATTACTGGAGTGCTGCAGTGGAGGGACACAACCTCCTTAGGAAGGACAAGGTAGAAAGATGAGGAGGTGGAGTTGCCCTTTATGTGAGAGTACAGCTAGGGTGCATGGAGCTCTGCCTGGGGATGGGTGATGAGCCAACTGAGAGCTTATGGGTAAGGATTAAAAAGCAGACCAGCATAGGCAATATGGTAGTGGGTATCTGCTATAGGCTATCTGACCAGCAGGAAGAAGTGGATGAGACCTTCTACAGACACCTCAAAATAGCCTCACATTCACAGGACCTGATTGTCACGAGGGACTGCAACCTCCTTGATATCTGGTGTGAGACCATCACAGCAGGGCATAAGCAATCCCGGAGATTCCCGAAGGCATTGATGACAACTTCTTTATCCAAGTGATAGAGGAGCCAACAAAGAGAGGTGCTCTGCTGAACCTTGTACTTACAAATAAGGAAGGGCTTGTTGGAGATGTAAAGGTCAAAGGCAGCCTTGGCTGCAATGACCAGAAGATAGTGGAGTTCAGGTTAATGAAAGGAAGGAGCAGGGCAAAACATGAGTTCACAATCATAGAATCATGGAATCACAGAATGGTTTGGGTTGGAAGGGACCTTAAAGATCATCTAGTTCCAACCCCCCTGCTGCGGGCAGGGACACCCTCCACTAGACCACGTTGCCCAAAGCCCCATCCAACCTGATCTTAAACACTTCTAGGGATGGGGCCTCCACAGCCTCTCTGGGCAACGTGTTCCAGTACCTCACCACCCTCACAGTAAAGAATTTCTTTCTAACATCTACTCTAAATTGACCCTCCTTCAGCTTGAACCCATTACCCCTTGTCCTGTCACTACACTCCCTGATAAACAGTCCCTCTCCAGCTTTCCTGTAGGCCCCTTCAGGTACTGGTAAGCTGCAATGAGATCTCCCTGGAGCCTTCTCTTCTCCAGGCTGAACAATCCCAACTCTCTCAGCCTGTCCTCATAGGAGAGGTGCTCCATCCCTCTGATCAGCTTCGTGGCCCTCCTCTGGACTCGCTCCAACAGCTCAATGTCTCTCCTGTACTAGGGCCCGCAGAGTTGGATGCAGTGGGGCAGGATCACCTCCTTCGACCTGCTAGTCACCCCTCTTTTGCTGTAGCCCAGGACACGGTTGGCTTTCTGGGCTGCAAGCGCACACTGCCGGCTCATGTTGAGCGTCTCATCAATCAATACCCCCAAGTCCTTCTCCTCAGGGCTGCTTTCAATCCATTGCTCGCCCAGCCTATAGTTGTGCTTGGGATTGCGCCGATCCATGTGCAGGACCTTGCACTTGGCCTTGTTGAACTTCATGCGGTTCACACAGGCCCACCTCTCCAGCCTGTCAAGGTCCATCTGGATGGCATCCCTTCCCTCCAGCGTGTCGACCACACCACACAGCTTGGTGTTGTCAGCAAACTTGCTGAGGGTGCGCTCGAACCCATTGTCCATGTCACTGACAAAGATGTTAAACAGTGCCAGTCCCAGTACCGACCCCTGAGGAACACCACTCGTCACCGTGCTCCACTTGGACATTGAGCCTTTGACCACAACTCTTTGAGTGTGGCCATCCAGACAATTCTTTATCCACCGAGTTCAAAAGGGGTAAGAAGGAGAATCCAGAGAACTACAGACTGGTCAGCCTCACCTTGATCTCTGAGAAGGTGATGGAACAGCTAGCCCTGGAAAACATTTCCCAGACATTTTGGTGGACATGAAGATGATCAGAAATAGTCAGCATGGATTCACAAAGGGGAAATCATACTTTACCAACTTGATAACCTTCTATGATGACTGGCTTGATGGATGAGGGGAGAGCAGTTGATATTGTCTGCCTTGACCTCACAGAAAATCCTCATAGAGAAGCTGGTGAATTATGTGTTGGATGAGCAGACAGTGAGTTGGACTGAAAACCAGCTGGATGGTCAGGCCCAGAGGGTTTTGATCAAAGTCTAGTTGAAGGCCAGTAACTAACATTGTACTCCAGGGGTCAATACTGGCTACAATCCTGTCCAACATCTTCATTAATGGTCTGGATGGTGGGGCAGAGAAACTCAGCGAGAGACGTGAACGGGCTGGAGAAGTGGGCTGACAATTCAAAAGTGAAGTTCAAAGAAATGAAGTGCAAAGTCCTGCACCTGGGGACTAATGCACTAATATATGCTGAGGGCCAACTGGCTGGAAAGCAGCTTTGCAGAAAAGGACCCGGGGGTTCTGGGGAACATCAAGTTAGGCATGAACCAGTAGTGTGCCCTTGTGGAAAGGAAGTCCAAAAGTATCCTGGGCTGCATTAGTTAGAGAGTTGCCAGCAGTTCGAAGGAGGTGATCCTTCCCCTCTCCTCAGCACTGGTGAGGCCACACCTGGAAAACTGTGTCCAGTTCTGGGCTCCCCAGCACAAAATAGATATGGATATGCTAAAGAGAGTGCAGTGAAGGACCATGGAGATGATTAAGGGACTTGAGCATCTTTCCTATAAGTAAAGTTTGTGAGAGCTGAGACTGTTTGGTCTGGAACAGAGAAGGCTCAAGGGGGATCTTATTGATGTGCATGAATACCCGAAGGGAGAGTGTAAAGAAGATGGAGCCAGGCTCTTTGCAGTGGTGCCCAGTGACAGGATCAGAGGTAGTGGGTGCAAACTGAAACACAGGAGGCTCCCTCTGAACATCAGGAAAAAATTTTTCACAGTGAAGGTGACTGAGTGCTGGAACAAGTTGCCCAGGGTTGTTGTGGAGTCTCCAGCCTTGGAAATGCTCAAAAGTCATCTGGACATGGTATTTCTCAACTGGCACCACGTGAGTCTGCTTGAGCATGTGGTTTAGCAAAATGACCTCCAGAGATCCCCTTCAACCTTGACCATTCTGTCACACTGTTCCTAGAACCATTTAATTTATTACATATATATATGGCTGATATAACAGAAACTCAGATGGGACTCTGTATCCTACCAACTGATTGAAACTTGACATACTCTTAATCTGATGTAATGGCTTTGGGACTCGGTTTCAAAGTCCTCAGTTTTAGTATCCATGGGCAAAACCTTTGTGGATATTGCAAGCAGCAAGATTAGCACATGCGCAAAACCCTTGTTATCTGCTGTTATAGTTACTAAAACTAGCTGTCTTAATGATGCAGTAGGGTAACATGTTATGTATGATCTAACAGTCACTGAACACTCATTGATTTTAGTGTGCACAGAGAATACACTGGCCTGAAACCTCTGATCATTATTGAGGCAAAAGATGCACTTGTGCAAAAATCACAGGAAAAAAATAAAATCTTAAATTGTTATTGGAAAAGGTAAGCTCATCTGAGCAGTGGAGCTAGGCTGGATGTATAGCTGACCCCAGGCAAAGCCAGCAATGTCAATCTAAAACCCCTGTTCCTTCCAAGAGTTTGCTCAGCCATCAGAGTGACACTACAGAGCTGTCACCAGGCACATCAGACAGCCCCAGCCCATAAACCTTGTTTGAACCATTCATCAGCTGCATAGAGCTCAAAATTGACTTGCTGGCCACCCCTGCAGCACATGATGAGAGTTTTGAAAAAGTGCAGCCAGAAAGTGGCTGAGCACTGAGTGACTGTATGTCAAAGGGGACTGTAGTGTATGTCAGTTTTCATTTGGAAAGTGTTTCCTTTGGCTGTTTATTGTGTCAGAAGCTACTTAGACTGACCAAAGGAGCAGGAAAATAAATACTGATTTTTATTTTTTTTTTTTTTATTTTATGTTGTATAAAGTTCAGAAGGATTCATTGGAATTTTTCTTAAAGGATTTTAACCAAATTATGTGTACTGTTCTCCATTTTTTTTTGCCTGAACCAAATCTTAATTTCAACAAGGAAAAAACTTGAAAAGAGAAGGTAAAGCTTTAGTGGAATGCATACCATGGAAAATGTTCTTAAGTAGAACATCTGGGGAAAAAGGATAATTTTCAATGTCTCAGTGACTGGGAGTGTTACTAGAAGCAGCACTGCACTGCACTGCAATAGAGAGTGTGAGGCAGACACCACTCCCTTAACAGGCATCAGACCAGTGAGCCCTCCCAGCACGGGACAGGTCTGTGGATGTCTCTGGAGCTGCAAGGTGCAGTCCCCAGGCACAGTTCCATAACGCAGACCAGTCAGTTCCAGCTTATCGGCCCCCATGGTACATGAAAATCTCTACTGTTCATATACACTCTGGGGAATGCCAGTCACTCAAATTCTTCTGAAAGTATTACTTTCTGTCTGCCATTTACCACGGAAAGCTTTATTTTTGGGAAAACATTCAGCCTGTAATGGAAAAATATGTGATAGTAAATAAGAGATGGGAGAAATCTTTAGGCTAGGCTTGGAGCTACGTCAATAGACAACCGTATAAGGGTCTAGTCCTTTGAATTAATTTGCTTTCAGAAGCATCTTGCAATGAGCGATTGCAGTGTAGATCAGATATTAAATAACAGTACTAGCTTGGCACCTAGTTGCATATTTACTTCAATTACACATGCTTCTTTTGAATATGGCTCAGTTCAAAATTAGAAGGAAGAGATATAGAAAGTTATTTTTATGGCTGACTGGCACTATATACTTTCAAAACATTGTAGGCAAGTTTTCCAGCCTGATTTTTAGATCTTCATTTCAGCTTCTCACCAAAACCTCTCTGTGAATTCACAAAAATGACCCTTACTGCAAGACAATATTCACAACACAAATTTGATTTTTAACTCAAAAATTATAAGACCTAAATGTCCATAGATGGATTGTTAGTGATCACCCTGTAAACATTCTGCAGCCTAATGGTCTGATTTTACTGCATGTTTTATCTAATTCACTAGCTCACCCTCTCTGATTTTTTTTCCTTCTTCACCTATCTTATTCTCTCTCTTGTTTTAACTTGCCAGATCCGTGCATGACTGGATACAGCGTATTGAAATGGCAGAGAACGATTGCTCTTACTTTTTTACTGGTTTATTTTTCTGCTGGTTTGATGAACTGAATCTGTTTCACAGTGGGATCAAAAGGATATCAGGACCACTGATCATCCTGAGCAAGGAGAACAGGGCTACCTTTCTCTTTTGGTGGCAAAGAGCTATTAGGTCAACTTAACTGTTCCACAGTGCATACCTTACCCAATTTATGGAGTGAGGGGGCGTTTAGGTCTCTACAAATTCATAAATATATAGAATGTATACAAATGGCCTTTACCTATGAATCAAGCATAACTGAGATTGATCAAATTAATACTAATTATATGGCAGTGGCCCCATAACACTGTGTACTCTGGGGAAAGCAGGGGCGGGTCTACTTTGAACAGCACTGTCGCTGTATTCTGTGTCAATGTACTATTGATCAAGAAGGCCAAAACATACATCTCCTTTTTTCATGCTCGCTATTGTTTTGGGACTTGATGTCACCTTGTTACTGGAGACACTTTGGAAAGCAATGGGTAGAGAAGCACACAGCAGTGCAACATGCTCAAGATAGAGATGCTGCGCAGGAGCAGTGAGCTGTACAGAGGTGCTGAGGGCCAACCTGTCATGCTTCACGCACCTCTGCTGTGAAAGTGCAGATGCAGATTCAGTGATTTACTGAATCTTTGCCTTTGCTTCTAAACATGTTTGTGCACCCTCAGCCCTTGTCAGGAAGGAAGCCATTCTTCAGAGGCTCTTCCTAACTGCAGCGATTACAGTGGTCAGATAAGAACAAATAGCAGTTCCCTGCATGCCTCCTTTCGTAGGGCTACCTCTTGGAAGTATTTTCCCTGGCAGGAAAGCCAAAGTCATGGCAAGGTCACCCTGATGGAACTGGATCAGAATGATTCAGCATAGTACTAGAATCTGGGCCATTGTGTTTAATGAGAACACATTTAAATTTCTTTGATATTTCTTTGTGGTACAGTATTAAAGCCCCCAGGGTGCAACATATTCCATCTTAGTTACACTAGCTTTGTTAAATAAGCAAATAATCAGTTACCTGTAAGCAAAAGAAATGGATTGTGTACGTGCCATGCATTACCACCTTTGCTTTAGAAATAAGTAGCTCTTTCTGCCTAGGATTGTTTTATATTAGACAATTAGACAATGCTGAATAAATATAAAAATATAGTTGTTATTATGAAAATATGTCTGCACATGTAAATGACTTCAGCTTTGTTTCAAACCAGTGCACAGAATTTCTATCTTGTTTTAGGAAGCATAAAGATGATAAAAGCATGATCTTACCCTGCACCCTGCAATCTATGGGACATAAATATGTATTGCAATGCACAAAGAAATGGAGTGTGGGCACAGAGTACCTTGTAAATGCCTAATTTGAAGATTACAAGGAGGAGAACTGTTGAAGTGGGGAAAAAAAATAAAACAGTTCTGAAATAAATTTCCATAATTTTGTTGCAGAGTCGCTGAGGCAAGCAGCTTCAAAATAGTGGAGCTAAAACACACAGAATGCCTTTGTGCTTGGACCAAGATCTGCTTCACCTGCTTAGAGTTTCTAAACACTGAAAGGGATCACTGCAGAGGATTATCCAGGCCACATCCTTAAAATTACTCCAGACTTTTGCAGAAAGAGGCCACATCTTCAGGAATGCAGAAAACTAGTTGCTAGCAAAACAAATCTTTTAGAAGATTTGCCCTTTCAGCAAGAAATCCAGTGTCAGAAAGGCCCCCAACACCAAAACACAGATTTTCTGATCTCTGTGTTGGGAGAGGTAACTGATTCATACTTGCAAGAATTTGAGATGCTTTGATTACTGATGCAAAACAATATGACCTTACATCCACTGAGCCAGGGGGATCAGAAGGAAGACTATTATGAAGAATAATAAATGAAACAAATGCATGTTTTCTTTCCCTGCCTCTTCCCTTCTCTTTTTCTTTCCCTCATTTCAGGGTTGATAGGCAAAAGTGCTGGGGAAAAGTAAAGTATTCCTTCAGGACTTGCTCACCCTTCAACCCACACAGTTCTACATACAGGGCTCATTGCTGAAGGTTGTGTAGGGAGGTTAGGTGTCAGTGCAGAGCTGGCAGCATTCAAAGCTGCCAAACCTAGGGAAGATCAAAGTCAGCTGAACCTGTGGCTGGGGTAGTGTCCTACACAGAGATTACTGAGTAGCCTGTTCTTTTTCCCCACAGTGCCTCCTAAAACCTTTGCCCAAAATGCTTATCTTTTATCCATTTTGAAAAGAAGTAGATTAAAAAAATCCAATCAAACTTCAATAAAACAAACACACGAAAACCAGCAAAACCCAATCACATGCAATATAGATACTGGGCAAGGGTTAAACCAAAGACGAACAGTGCTTAATATAGGGTCACATAAACGCATGCATTTCATGCCCTCCTGCTTGTTTGCAAGCTGCTAAGCAGGGCCCCAATTCATCAATGGCTAATAATGCTCATTTTTAAGCATGTATAAATTAGTGTATTTTAACTCTGCTGCATTGCCTGTGAAGTTCTTCTGCTTCTAACAATGACAATGACATTTCTAACAATGAGAATATTTTTAAATTAATAGCTCAGACAAAATGGATATCACAACATGCTCATAATTCTGCTAACTTTATTAATTTTTTCACTACAGCTATTTTGTGAGAAGAAATCCAGATATTTCCCTCCAGGTTTTCTTGTCTCATAAATATTTTATTAGGGAAGCAGGCAGTGAATAGGTAAAGGTGCTTCCTACCTGGACAGCCTTTCATAAACCATGTTCATAAATCAAGGTATCAAAGACAAACAAAGATGTCAGGCTGACATAGTTAACAATGTTCAGATTTGTGCTTATGAATACAGGATACACAATCTAGTGACTAAAGAATGTCACAGAGCTGAAGTTATTTACAAACTGTGGCTGGAAGCACTTAAAATCACTTTAGCAATTCAGGACCTACCGAACAGGTGACATATTGTCAATGCAAATGAGCAGAGGAATGCCATAAATAGGAGCAAGACAGTAAGCTTGGTTTGAGAAAGAGTTATTTGAAATTGTTAGAATCCTCTCCTTAATTCTGCTTTAAATGTACCAGCCATGGACAGTCAGATTGCCCGGAGAGAGTAGGGGAGTTTTTGTCCACCATTCACATGCAGCGGTAGGGACTATATTATAGCCTGGAATATTTGCTGAAAGGGATGCCTCTTCTTTGGTTCCCAGAAATCTTGAGTTTATAAATGCATATGCATATGCATAGGTAGGGAGAGGTTCTGCTTTCCTACCCTTCCTCTCAATATACCATACAATAAGACAGAGGGGAAGGATAAGAGCTATTGTGGGAACAGATAGCAGTCTAAACAAAGACAACTCCAAACGGCACATGCAGTACTAAGCCGACTGTATTTTTTTCTTGTTTTCAAGCCATTTAGCAACGTGCATCTGAAAGCAGATTTAAGCTTTTAAAGAGATGACATATACCTCTGAAAAATGGCAGTGCATTTCCCCAGCAGCTGTGATGCACTCATTTGGCACACTGCAACACCGCTGCTGCCTGCAGAGCACATGGCTCCCTTAACCTTACACCCTCTCTCTGATCCTGCGTGGGAGCTGCTGCTGCATGAACTGCGAGATACGCATGGAGGCTGAAGGACTCAGGTGGCATTTTGTTTTGCATTCCCTGACAGACCCACTTTTTCCTTTTTTTTTCCCCTTTGCCAGTTTCTCCATCATTGTCTCATTCTCTCCTCCCCTTCACTGCCCTCAACTTTCTCCTCTTTCCTGCCCACAGTAATTCCCACAGGGGCTGGTGTGTGAGCTTGGCAGATAGGCAAGAATGGTCCCCATTCAGTCTGTTCTGCTGCAGTGGAGGCATCTGCATCGATATATGACCTTTTCTGGCCTTGCCACAGGCTATGCAGCACAAAAAGCTGTTCCTATTTATAAGAAATCGTATTCAAAAAGGAAAATAAATTCCAAGTTCAGAATGAATGCCTAACTGTATCCCATGCTCACTGAGGACAAACTACTCCAGAACCACAGACTATGTTTGCAATGGTGTCACTTTCAATATAGACCAGCTCATCAGACAGCAAGATTGCTGCATTCTATTGTTTTACAGCATATTTCACAATCTGAACTGTCTGATGTACAGAAGAACCTTTCATCTGTCCTTTTTCTTCTAGAAGTAGGATGGTGTGAATTGTTAACATACCCTTATGCCTTAATAAAGTACAGACAAAAAGCTGCACAGAAGTCCAGGATTAGACTTAGATTGTGGCCAGAAAAAGCATGCATATTTCTAGTGCTCTTCTGGATCCTTAAGGAAAAAATTATTATAGAAACTAAAGAAAAATAAATCCAATCATCTTCTCAAACTTGCACTTTCCCATTCAGATTATCATGTGACACAGTTCATACTTTCAGAAGTAGGAAGGAAGTGTTTTGTTTTTTTTTAATGCTACCACTTTAAACTGAAATATCAATTCAGAATTCAGCTGATGTCCAGTGACTGTGTACACATCATATGAGAATTTGTGAACATCTTACCCTATACTGGAATTATTTACAACCTTCTCATTCAGGATTCAGTTTTACCTGTGTATGACCAGTTCCTGTTTGATGCATTGCAGAATCAAGTCCCATGCGACCAAACCTGTTCAGGGTATTTATTATCTCCCTTAATGAAACAGTGCAGACAAGGTATATAAAATGAGCAACTTGAATTAACAAATACACGCTCAGAAAGCAGGAGCCACTTCTGAGCTCCATCTACAAATTAGAGAAATTATTTGAAAACATGCCCATTATTGCTGCTACTGAGCTTCAAGAGAGCTCTTATTAATACAGCTTTGAAACAAGAAAGGGGCATGCTTTGAAGGGATTGGTCCAGAGTTCCTCACTGTTCTAAATTAAAATGTTATTTTGGAGATTGTACTATGATCTTTTTTGATACATTTATCAGAATACTTTCAAAATGCAGAGCTTATTCACTGAAGAGGAAATAAGGGCCTACCAAGAGAGGTCCTGGCAGCTTGAAGTCTGATTTGGAGAGAATATATATTAAAAAATCCTTTCAAATTATATATTGTGGCAAATACTGTGGTGAAGGCATATGGGATTTTTATCCTTCCTCCCTGCTCCTTCAGCTTGCATTTTTTTCTAATCTGAGTGTTACTGCTCATCTCTTAAGAAGCTGTTCCTAAGAAGGGTCAACAGGAACTTTTGACCCTTCTTTTGGTTTGGTGGTGGTGGTTGTTGTTGTTGTTGTTGTTGTTTTTAACATTTACTGATTGGGCCACGTTATCTACCCTTTTTAGGGACAGTCCATTAACAAAGCATAAAAGCATCTTTGTGGGCAATGTTAAGAGGACCACTCTACTATTGTTCACTTACTTCAATTCCCATCACTTCAGTGTAGAACTTTTCTCAGGTTCTTAGATGAAAGGAAAAATGAAAAGAAGGAATTAGGAAGAAAACCAATAGTTAAAAAATTCCTTCTTTGGCTTGGACTGGGAAGACATGTTCTGTTTAATCTTTCTTCTTTGACTTAAGTTTTTGACCTTGAGTTGTTTGGTTATTTGGTGCAAATGTTATTTTGCAGCTCCACAATCGTGACAACAAAGCTGCAACAAACTTATCTCCTGTCACAGGTGCTTTTTTCTTTTTTTTTCCCCTCTCTTTTCTTTTTTCTTTTCCCCTCAAAGAAAGGGACTCTCGAACCTTATATCAGAAGCACCTGCTAGTGTGGAAACCCAAGAGTCAGCCTTTCTGTCTTCTTGTCCACAGAAGTTACATTTCTGCTGTGATCTCTTCCATAGCTAATACTCTTTTACCATATAGAATTGTGCCTTGGTAATAATTATGACTTTAGCAACACTTGAAGTCCATTTCAGAAGATAAGCTGCTGTCTTCCTCATCTTACTTTTTTGCAGAAAATAAATACTGGAGCTGCACTGCCTTAAATACACTCTAACAGCTTTCCTCTCTGTGCCAAGGGAATATCAGAACACACTCCAGCATGAGGTCTAGATGAAGTAAGAGCCACTTTGTGGGTTTTGGTTGTGGGCTTTTTTTGTTTGTTTGTTTGTTTGTGGTTTTTTTGTTAAAAACTAAAATCATAATAACCCCACCAAAACTACATAACAGCAGAAAATCTACAGTTTAATTGAAATAATCCATTTGACGCATCTTTGTAGGTAGACCAGATAGGGAATGCCCAACTAATCAACCTGCTATTTCCTGGACTCTAATCATTGCAAACAACCTTACCTCATTAGCTTTCTTTAAAAAAGGCTATGGCAGGTAAAAGCAAACCATGTAGTCCGTGCCAAACTTCTTTCTACTTAAGCAAGTGAGGAAACCAACACATCACCTTTCTCATGCTTTAATCTTCTTTCCTACAGTAATGAAATAGGCAGCAATAATTAAATAGCCAAGGCTAGCCTCAGATTTCTGTATTCGTAAGGAATATGTACCTCTCAGTTACATGCAAGTAACCTTTAACTGGAACTGGTAATGCAGTTGACAACACAATGTACAGCATAAAAGAAATTTGTTGCAAATACCTTTTGGTCACAGATTTTGTGAATAAAACCCCACATATTTTAAGTAAAGATTTTGCTTACAGTATTGGCTGACCTTTAGAAGTGATAGCGAGCTGATTTATTATTTAGTGTTCTCAGGTACTGATTAATTAGAAAAATATGTTTGAGTTTATAACCATGATATGTCTTAAATATAAAGACATATTAACAACTATTAAAGGGAGAATGTTTTAGAAGGACAGACATAGAAAAAAAAAAAAAATCTATATATGGGTCTATGGGCCACAATAATTTTTCAGATCTAAGAGGTGAACAGGAGGAGAGAATTCACAAAGGTATTCTTTATTGACTATTAGCAAAGAAGATTTTGAGTGGTCCTTGAATCTTCCCTTATTTCATTAGGACTACAACAACAAAATACATTGGTACAGTTATATTTTTTTGGATGCTCCAGGTCATAGATTTAATGCAAAGGGCCAATTTGTGGTTTTATGCATTTAGGCAGGCCAAGGACGGACACAGAGCGTAAAGGAGGTATCAGAAGGTGTTTTGTTTAATTCCATTTTACTGAATTAAAAGTCTTTCTCTGATGGGAAGGATTTCTATTCCCAAGCCACCTAGAGTCATAAACTGTTCAAGGTTTTCCTCAAAATACTGAATTAGGTTTGAATCCTACATTAGTTGATTTCAATGGAATTCCTTTTTTCATAGGGTCTAAACTCAATTAGTAGTAATTCAGATGTAGTTTTATAGGTTTTTGAGGTTTTCTTTACG
Organism: Balearica regulorum gibbericeps; assembly: GCF_011004875.1. NCBI lineage: Eukaryota > Metazoa > Chordata > Aves > Gruiformes > Gruidae > Balearica > Balearica regulorum. The sequence goes on along the minus strand of NC_046220.1, from coordinate 47,549,568 downwards.
TTTTTTAAAAAAAAAAACAAAACATAAGTAGAAAATAAATGGGAACATCCCAGTATTCAAGGACAAATATATTTTTGCATTTAAAATTTACTGCAAATCAGATAAAATAATATAATAAACAGCTTTTTCATCTAGGTGCATCTTTCAAAATTGATTGCTTCAGCAGTCAATACTCGCTTCTCTTTCTGTTGCATGCTACTTGGCCAGATATTACTGTAATGGAGTTTGTACTGGAAGAACAATGGAAGGTCAAAAACTGGGTTAGATAACATAGGCTAGGAAAAGAGCTGAAAAGGGCTCAAAAGAGCCTTTCCTGTTGAATGGAATTATTTTAATTGTGTATCATGTAGACAATATTAATTCCAAGATAAACTATAAAAAGTGACATTGTACAGGAATGTCTTCCAGTGAATGACAAGGAACAAGCCAAACTTGAATATCTAAACACATTTCTCATTTTAACTCAGCTCTGCCTCTAATGAAGGAGTATATTTTGAACCACAACTGATGAAAGCTTGAAAGAGTTAACAAAAAGCAACCTTTATTATTTTAAAACATCTGCGAACCCCATGAGCAGTGCCAAGACCTATTGCACAGTCCAACTGGTCAATCCTCAAGGGGCCAGTAAGATCCATACTGCTTTTGGAGAAGAGATGGCAGTTAATAAGTACTCAGTTGCTGTTTCAGAGAATCTGGCCTTCAGATGATTGATGAGACCATTAGAGTTTTTGTACCTGCTTCTTTTCCACTTATTTTGTTTTCAATACACATACACACATAAAAATTTGTCCAGAAGTGATACTAATTGTAACAACAGGCAGCATATTTTCACTCATTAGATATGTGAATATAGAAAAATACCAATGATTATTTTCCATATTGGGGATCCCAAGCTTTATCCTATTAAAAAAACCCAAACAAACAAACAAACAAAAACCCCCCAAAACCCCCAACTTTACAAATCTCCAGCATGAGCTTCAGTAACAAGGCTGTAACAATCATGCCATGCTATTCCATATCATAAAACAACAGCTTTTCTGAGGTTCCTCAAAGACAGAAGAGTATTATAGACACACTCCTTATTTTGAAGACAGAAAATATCTTCAACTTTTTTATTCTATTTTTTTTTCCTTAAATCATTCTTTAAAAAAAAAAAAAAGCGCTTTAAATGCACTTCCCTGCTCAGCATTTGATTTCATATAAAGTATAATTTTAGAGGTGTACATGGCTTCAAAACAGCAAATGTTTTCTCCTCCCCCTCCCCCCCAATGCCATAGAAAGCTATTTCTAAAGTTTGCATTTTTCTGTTATTTACAACTCCTGTAAAAAAGAGAGACAGAGGTACACACATTATGATTCCTAACAATATTAGCATTCCCTGTTTTACAGATGTCTCCCTGCTGCTCAGTATAATGTCCCCTCCTCCTGCCCCAAACTGTTATTGCTCTGTCTTGGCTATGTTGCTGAGGTAATGAAGATTGACATCTGGTGTTATTTACTTCCCAAAATTCATATTTTGGATGCGAATGCTGCAGGCATTTCTTTCTCATCTTCCTGTGGTGAAGTCTTCCAAAGAGAAAGCAGGATCAGCAACCACCGCAATATTTACCTGCCCCATCCTACTTCTGCAAATCCCACTTTGTGACCCCCAAGTGCACACTAGGTTTGAAGAGCAGAAATTAAATGAGCTGGTAGAGAGAGGAAAGTAAGCCAAGAATAATGCTCCTGCAGCTGAAATACCACTGACTGTTGAGAAATCTAAAGCAATGACTGTGGGTCTTCCAGGATCTTTAAAGGTCTTCAGGGCTTAGGGCGGGTGCCCAACTAGCAGTACAATGTCAGAAATAGTGCGGGAATTTTTCTGGAGAAGATTTTCTTCATTTGCTTCTCACACCGACAATTCAAAGAAATTCAGATTGGATTTTTGCATTGTTTACTCTTAAAATTCATTAATCATGATATTTCTACATACTTGCTACTGAACAAGCATAGTCAGTTAATGCACCTGCATTCCTACAAACACAAATTATCCAAAAAATGTTAAATGATCTACAAAAATTACTCCTGTACTAATTACATGTGTCTCCTAAGAACTTATTGTCTGAAAAGTCAAAACTTAAATGAGGGATGAGATGGAGTTAGGATGAATAAAATAGAGGAATACAAAAATACACATAAAGTAGTGTGGTTATACTGTCTATAGTGTCTCTCAACAATGTCAGTCATTTAGTTTTTAAGCTATATCTCAGTTTTAAAAGTGATTTAACACATTTGTGAAAAATTGTCCTGACTTCTACTTTTGCTCCTCCAGGAGATTGGTAAAGCCAGATCAGTTACTTTCTGAGCACTGAAGAAGGGTAGGTTACTTTTGACTTTTTCTGTGTAATATTGGTTCTTGTTAATGCTGAAAAGAGACCATAGCTGGAAGTGCCACAAAATGTAGCGATTTTTAGTCTGTTCCCTTAAACAAATCCCAGTGGTCACTGCTGTGCTTCATGTGGAAACTCCGGTTTTGTTGCCAACCAGGATTAAGATGTAACCCTCAGTTTGGATACACAAAAATGTTTCTAGACTCCTTAGAGAGCTCATCAGCTTTTAAGTGCCAAGCAATGCCAGATGACCATGTAACACGTATAGAATGAAAAGCTTTGGAGAAATACGGATGGCCAGGGAAAAACGTTCCAAACAATGCGGCTGTCTGCTGGACTGGAGCTGCTGGTCCAGAGAAACTGCCTGTTTGAATTTTCCGAATGACAGCAGGTCTTATACCTGCATTGGCTACATACCTTCTAGTTTCAAAAACTGGCCATATAACAAACAATAATACATTTCTACATCAATTTACAAATAATATGGACATTCAAAACCGGAAAGCAGTTGAGAACACTAAAATTAGTAATGCTGCTTGAAAACAGATTTTATTGTCACCTCTAAATTCGTGTTATCTCTGTAAGCTTTTGTGTGTAATCATGGTAGGTTTTTGAATCTACTTTCATTTTGCTACCAGAAAACTAAAGACAAGACTTTCCTTAGGAAAGGTAGGAATCAAAGTTACCTCTACCTTTATTCAACAAATTCAGCAGATGAATTATCCACAAATAAGCACAGCCCCTACCTAGTAAAATTTAATACCAAGACATTTTTGAGCTAATTCTCTAAATACCCAAGAATTTCCTAAGACAGATGGAGTTATGTTCTATCCTTTCAGCTACATTTTCCAGTATGTCATCCTATGCTTCCCTCTGAGTTTTGATGTATGTTAGAGCTTCATTAGAGTGTATATATATATTATCCTACTTAGTAGGATTATTAGCGTAATTAGCATTGCTGGTGTGCTGCTTTTGCTATCACTAAGCAATGGTGTCTGAACAGACGTCTGGGAATTTGTTTCTCATTGTGATATGTGCTGACACTAGATGAACTTACACAAAGTTCTTAATCCTCACAACAGGGGAAATTTCTTAATGCATCCTTTTGATTATTACTTAACATTGCTAGAAGTTGACATTCTACTCCTAGTCGGTCAGAGAAAAAGCCAATAGAATCAGATTGTAACAATTAAAAAAAGTCATTCCAACAGATTGCCAATTGTTTCATTAAATTGGCACTGAAGTTAATTTTATACCAACTTCTCACTGAGGACTTCTGCAGTCAGGATTGCAAGCCACAGTACTGGCCTTGATTGTTGGTTTGGGAAACAATATTACTTTAATAGAATGTTACAGGAAGGAATAAGAATATGTCTAGACATTGATTGCTTTGTCTTATATTATAAATAACAATGTGTATTAAACAAAGCACTTTTAATCTCAAAAGTTAAAGATGAGTCTTCATCCATGAAAATAGCTCAGCAACTGAAACAATACTTGATTATTCCTCATATACTAACCTGAACCACAGACATACCCTATTAGTATTTCCCCTCATTTGTACACGTCTGTATTTATAAACTGCCTGATTATTGTTTCAATGATTGCTGGAAAGACCCCAGAAGTTACACTTTTATGTCTATTCTCAATGAAATATTTAATGTGAGGAATGTTGTGATGAATTTGAAAATATTGCATACAAACTGATCCTAAGGAAAAGAAAAGAAAAGAAAAGAAAAGAAAAGAAAAGAAAAGAAAAGAAAAGAAAAGAAAAGAAAAGAAAAGAAAAGAAAAGAAAAGAAAAGAAAAGAAAAGAAAAGAAAAGAAAAGAAAAGAAAAGAAAAGAAAAGAAAAGAAAAGAAAAGAAAAGAAAAGAAAAGAAAAGAAAAGAAAAGAAAAGAAAAGAAAAGAAAAAGTTTTTTCAGCCTAAACCATGGGGACATAGTGCTACAACTTCCTGTAATGTGAATGAGTCATGCATGGTTAAATGACAGCCCATAAAGAATCTAGAATCACAGAATAACTTCCATTTAGAGTGTCTTAAGGTTGTCATCTGGTCCAATGCTGTACTCAGAGCAGAGGCAATTTAGATCAGGTTGCTCAGGGCCTTGCCAGTTGCATTTCAAATGTCTGCAAGGGTGGAGACCTATTTATTTGATTTTACAAGGATGGAAATAAAATTAATTTTATTTAAGTAGGGGAGTTTGTGTGTAAACCTTCATTATCCAGCAATTTGCATTTGTGAAATGTCCAAAGAAGTCTTTTCTGTGAGTTGCATGAAGGTTGAAAGGAACCAGTAGGGTTTACATTGTTTTTCATTTTCTTTTGAAATTTACAATAAGTACATCTGATTTTCAGTCCCAAATATTCAAATGTGAGATGAACATTACATTCTTTTACTATGTCATTAAAAAATAAAAAAGAACATTCGCTGATTTGAACATGAATGTTTGCACAGGTATTTTATACTTTTCTTTTTCTTTACAAAGTTTATAAAGTGATTTTCCAAGATAATTACAAATTTTAGTGCTGTGGTTAGAGTAATTATGCACTTAGGCGTAAATAACTGTACATAACATTTGACTAATTTGAAGACGTTGAAAAAAACATGGAGGAAGTTGCAATAAAAGTGTCGTGTGAAGGGTGATAAAGTTGAAGGCAGAATTATAACTGATGACAATTCAGAGAATAACCTTCCTTCCTCACCTTGCCTCCACACAGTGAGGATTTTGCAGACTATATACAAGGTGACTCATTTTATCCTGGTGTCTTTTAAATCACCTTTTGCAAACTTGTCGCTATGCTGAGTTTTGTTCTGATGTTTTCAACATTGATATAGTGTTGGTTTTGTTGATTACATGACTGAAGTTTCTAAAGCACTAGTGCAGCATCCTTAACTTCTTATTCAACTAGAATACACCACCAGTATCTTTGATAAAATTATCTCTGTCTTTCAGAAGTTCTTAAAAAATGCAAATATATAAAGAGATTTTGAGTAAATGGTGTTCTTGAAAGATGACAAACAGAAACAAGGGACTACTGTCTTCTGACATACAGCCTTCCTTGGCAGAAACTTTCACAGTAAACCCGTCTATGCTAGCCGCAAACCATATGCTGAACTTGAAGAGATGATTCTTTTGCAGAGGATATACTAAATCACTATTCCAGACTAGCCGAGCATTTGTTCAGGAGTTGTAAAGCCAGAGGAAATATCATGTCTGGGGAGAGCAGTGGGCTACTTCATGTACAAAATGCTCTTTCCAAACATAAGTGCAACAATCCTTAAAGATACAGTCAGCAACTAGTCCATAAGGGAAACTTAATCTGGCAGAAATAGTGCTTTTTATCACTTCTGCATGTTTCAACTATTTTAATTGTGCTATGAAAATTCTTGTTTTTCACTGTAATCCCCAAACATTTTTATTTCTCTATCAATCAGAACTATTCTCCACAGTGAAGTCTTGTAGCTATGAGCCACAGTTTAATAAAACATTAACTTAAGCTTATTTATTTTTTCATCCTTTTGCCTCAAACCAAAATAAACACCTGTGTTTCTTTATCTGTGGAAGCTTCTTAATGTGGTTTATATATATATATTTGGGTTCCTTTCTATTTCTACCTTTTTCAATATTCTTTAGCTGTTGAGAAAGTTAACACATCAACACATCTACTTGTTTCAGTGAGAATTTTCATACTGTAAATTATAAAATTGAATTTTATCTAATACATTTACTTTGGCAAAAAAGGAATAAACTTACAGAGAAGTTTATCTTTACCTAAACCATTTCTAGTTTTTAGCACACATGATATTAAGTAAGTCTTAATAATTTCAATAGAATTCAGCCATGATAATTTTTATGCCAGCACCTTGATTATTTCACTCAGATGATAACTGAGTAGTTAATTATGAAAGTTTGAATCTGATGACCTTTCTTGTAAAGTAATTTATTACAATAAAACATTATTTATCTATTTTTTAGTGAAATAATTGTTTGATATGTCGTTTTACATCAAAGAATAATGGATGAACTTTTGTTACTCTTTTACCTCAAACTTTGGACTCAAAGGATTCAAAACTGAATTATACCTGAGCATGTGTTAAAAATAGCTGCACCAGACTATTTTTTAATCAGTATGCTTTAGAAGCACTCCCTTATTAGTTCATCTAGCATTTGACATAGAAGCTGATAATCAAAATGTTAATCTACACTTTCTCTTCATAATCTAGTTGTGTTAAAAATGACACAGTTGTTAGCCTGATTTTTTATATTCCTTGCATCTTTGCTATTAGTAAGAAATAAATAAGACTTTGAAATGTCTGTTGTAAAAGTAAGTCCCATCTCCTTTTTTGTATTCTTTTCTCATAAATCCTACCAAACAGATGTATATGCTCGTTGTCAGCTGTATTTGTCACTGTACAAGCTGTCTCTTGCCAGTTTTTCAGCATGTTGTTAGACATGATTTATTGTGTGCTGTCAGTCCTGTAGTTTCTTTACAAAGAAGCAAATCTGACTACCATTCCTGAATGAAGGAGTCATCCAAATAGTAGTCAGAAGAGTATAAAATTTATCTGATAATCTGTAACTTGATGTTTACTCAGTCTCTCTGTTTTCCATTGTTGGGCATTTTGGATGGGGAAAAAAAAAGAAGATATTACTATACTCCATTCTCATGGGAAAAATAATCACACATTTATACAAACACCCCATATTCTATATACTTTTAAATAAGAGACTGCATTTTTTCCTGTGGTTTTTAATGTCCTTTATTACACTGAAAGTTAATCTCCTTGGGCTATCAGAGTGCTGAGTTATTGGCCAATTATCTCATCATAAAACTGTTCACAAGAGATAATACATGGACAGTGCATAAATCTTAAGATCGTATTCACTGTCACTTCATAAATCCAGATAAGGCAGAATTAATCATCATAATCTAGTTGCCCATTAACACATCTGCAATGGAAAACTGTGTTCTTTTCACACATGCACATTTACATATCTCCAGCAAACTGGTATAACTCAGTCATACAGACAGTGATTAATACTGGGCCAATGACTTACAACACAAAGGGAATGTGGTAAATACGTTAAAAAAAAAATCCATTTACTGAAAAAACCTCCAGTCCCTTCTTCAAGAATTTATCAGCTGTGGCTAAAGATACATGATGCTGTACAAGGTCCATTTTCTCTACAATATTTTTCAATACTTGGTATTCAGCAAAGCCAATCCACTCCAAATAGTTCCAGATAATGCTTATAACTTTGTAGTGTAAAATAGCTATACTCTACAACACACATTACCTTATGAAAGAGAATCAATAGGCATTAACATTTATAAGTTGCTAACATTGTCCTTTCAAACTGTACATTGTAAACTTTCTTTGTGTGTGACAGATTCTACTGCTATTGTCAGAAACATATGAGTCTCAAGGTGAAAGCAACAATAAACAATACAAATGTCACTTTGACACTTCCAAGTGTTCATGAATATTTTGCAGAGAAGTTTCTGGCCTTATAAAATCTACTAATGTTGTTTTATCAAATTAATTCCACATTGATGGATGCTATTTCCTCCCTTTCTTCTTCAACTATGCTCACAAGGCCTTTTCAAACCTGAACACTCCAATTGCCTTCTGAATGTACCCAGATACATCTCACTCTATTATTAGTCTTCTGATAGTAAGGAAAAAACAAATGGCAGTGATTTGACACACACTGTCACTTGTTCTTACTACCTTACTATATTCATTCATGTGATAGAGCCTAACTGTTTGGACAACACAACTCTCTTCAAATCTGAGTGCTGCTAATGTACCCAGAGAAAATAAAAGTTACACCTGAGATGAAGATTCATCCAGACACTGTCATATATCCAGTACAGCTGGTGCTGCTGTCCATGGAGAAGCTATGCTGCAGTTTTCCACAAACAGTAACCTACCTTTGTCTGTTCAGAGCCCTAATCGTCATTAATCATTCAGAGTAAAGTATAGCTGCGTGCAGTCTGAGACTGGGGCAGTTAATTTGACTAGCCTGTGGTAAAAATAAGAATAATGGTAATAAAATGACTGAAAAAAATAATTACTACGGAGATCCTGGATTTGAGCAATGGATGTCCTTTGCTTCAGGAAAGTAACATTTGCCGTTTCCATGAAAAATACCACCAAGACTTCAGCTAACTCAGCCTCAGAAAGATTCCGTTTTGCACATTTGGCAGAGATGCAATAGAGCGATAGTACATTTGTCAGAGCTTTACCTCCTCAGCTGGAACTGTGAGGCATAAGAGGCTGCCTCTTACCTCCCAAGGTTGCACTGGTGTGTAAGATGAGTCTAGATCCACAGATTTCTGAAATATTAACAGGATGAGCATAGCAGAATGTAAATTTCTGCACATTATTTTTTCCTATATATAGTCTCTAAGTGCGATGCTTGGCAAGAGCAGGATTCACATGAAACAATAGCAACACAATAAAACCAAGCTGTACTGGTATATGCCTGAACTAGCCATTAAAAACAGATGAAGGGAAGTTTATGTTAAAATGAGCCCTTCTCTTGGATTTCAGCATCATTGTAAATTTCATGTTGTGAGGCACAACCTGACAGCCTTGCCTTGAGTTACAAGTCTCAGTTAGTCCTTTGTCATAAAACAAATGCAAAAAAGAGAGTGGCCATGCCTCCTCCTTCTTTATATACCAAGGTTCAGTGAACAGAGCATTTATCCTGTTCCTACAAAATCTGTGTGTAATTCTGTCTACAAGGAACTGAACACATAGTTGTTGCACCTTAAAAGGACATTAAAGTCCTTTATGTTGAAATGGTTTCAGCATAAAAAAAATTAAAAGATTTATTTGGACAGTGGAGGAAAAGGGATCCTTTCTATAGATATTCATTAGATTCAATAACTCAATGTTACTATATGGTCCAAAGAAGCTTGTGTCATTATGAAATACTATAGTATATTCTTGTGTGCTAATTTATTAGCTCTCTTTGAGAAATCCTGAACACTCTGAAATCGGTGTATTTTTTGACCATTGACTTGGAAAGAGTAGAGATTCTGTGGAAAGTGCTAACCAGCAGAAGATGGTCCCAAACAAAGGAGAAATTAGGTTGCCTGCTCCATTTCTGACAACTTGTCACTGAAATATATTCTCTTTGTGCAGTGGAAAATTACATCAACTGGTGTTGCGGAACTATTTTTCTTAGATGAGTCCAACAAGGCTTCATCCTTATCATCCAAAGCAATACATGTTGGTGAAAATGAATTTTCAAAGGGATAAATTAGGTGAACAAATAGCACTGCTATGAAGTCGCTGTTAAAGCAGTCATAAATTAGTCTTATCACTTAGCCTAGGTGCCTTCTTCCAAGAAACTCTGGTTTCTGCTGAAAACAAAACAAAACTTTCATCCTTTTTATTTTGTTTTTGAATATTTTGGATTCTGAATGCTGTATAACTTTTCTGCATACAAAACAACATGACTTGATATATTTCAAAGGTCCTGTCAGATCTGATATTGTTGTTATTTTAAAAGCTTCTAGAAATATTTTTTGAAGTTTTATGATGCTAACTTGAAAGACTGCCAGCAACAAGCTAATGAGCTTCATTCATGTAATTCAAGGAAATGAAAAGAAGTTGAAGTATGTTTTCATGAGTGTCAAGTAGAGTATCCAACTGCATATATGCAAACTTAATGGCTTTGGCAAAATTGAAGAAAAAAATACACATGACCAAAGCGACTCGAGTGGGAAGTGTGTGGCAAATGCAAAAGAAATGGGCTTTTTGGTATGCAGGGAAAAGGAAGCCTACAAACAGATGATTGACTAGAGACTGCAGCTTGGCAGCATACACAGCTTGCTGCACTGACAAGAAGTTTTCTGATGTGTGTCTACTTTATTTTGTAAACTGTTACAGAAGGAATAAGGAAGAAAAGCTGAAGCTGCATTTTCCCAGGTATAATAATGAGTTTCTGAAGACACAAAAATGTGAGAGATTATTAAGCATTCACTGAACTTTTTTGTATAACTTGTGCACACCTGCTATTTTCTGTCCCATTGGAGAAACATGGTCAGATCTTCCTCCAGCTTGACTACTCATCTTTACCTTCATGTCAGTGAAATTTTACTGTCCTAACCTGATGAATATCCGACCTATGGTGAATATCTCCACATATGGTGTTGTTTTAGGACATAAGTACCAGTAATTCTGGTGTTTCCAATCTTTGCTTCTTTTTTCCTCTCCGTATCCACTCCTGTTTTCTGGCAGCATATTTCAATATTGAGTCAATACTGATCCTACAGACCTCGCTTCAAAGCAGTGTATTCCTGCGGTTCATTCTTGTAAAACTCAGTTCTCTTCCACGGCAAAACTCTGGTTCAATTCTACGATGGTATTGGTAGGACACAGATTCTCATAGGGTAAAAATAAGAATAGTGTCTTAGGATTTTTCTCCTGCAATCTTTACACATTTTGATAAATGAAGTTTGTGCAAAATAATACTACCTCTTACACAAGATGCTGATGAGACTATGAAGAAAATACAAATCATTCTCCAGACATACCCCAGTGCTTTTCACATACATCCATGGATAATATATTTCACTTTACCTGAGATAACACACAACCATGACTTAATACAAACAGTGAAACATTCCATGTTGTGAGTTCCAAAGGCTGCAGTATAAAGAACAAGATACAAGGTGAGATTCTGTGCAAAAGCATATTTGCTTTCTCCTAAGAAAGATATTGCGTCGGGGGGGGGGGGGGGGGGGGGGGGGGGGGAGTTTTAAGAAGGGCAACATTGTATTTACAGGATGAACAAAACAGATTCATACCAGTCTGAACCTAAACACTGACACTAAAAATCTATAAAGCTTGCTGCCAAAGTCAAGAAAAGCTACTTTTTTTTTGATAACAAAGGAAAAAACAAAGATTTGAAACAAAGAACAACTGTTTACAAAGACTGGAAGAAAGCTAAATAAATGTCTTTGTTCCCAAGACAGTCTTACATTCTGAGAAAAAACTGTGAGCAAAGACGTACACAGATTTGCCTGCTACAAGATACCTCCCGCGGTAACCACTGACAGCCAGCCTCAAGGGAAGGGACATTTGTAATGAAGCACGGTTTTAGACCAGGTCCTTTGTAATGACAGTCCAATGAGTGCAGGGAGGCGGTACGATGGTATGAAAATACTGGAAGTAACCTGCTCATAAGGCTGTGGATGCAGGCTGTGGTCTGTGCCTTGCACTGTTAGCTTACTGAACAGCACCAGTGAAGACAGGGATGTTAGCTGCTGGCATTTTATTTGAAGAAAAAGACAAATTAGGAATACTTGCACTGATGGCAAGGTTACTGGGACATTGTGTATATACAGGAAAAAAGAAAACCAGAGACACCTGTGTGATGTAAGAAGCTGGGGGTTACCATTTCACGAGTATTTCTGTATATATCTTCTATGGGAAGGGTTTTGCCATCCAGGAAGATTAATTAAGCATCCTCTGAGAACATTGCCACACCCTGTAGGGGAATGGGTGATACTTTCTGAAAATATTAGATTGAGGTTGCTTTTTTTTTTTGCTTTTCAAGATTTTTTTTTTCAATTCACTTCAGATCTCCTGCTGAGATTAATAGATTCCTATCAGTATCAAAGCTGGATATGCTAAAACTTTCCCATGTAAGTGATTATGATACTACAGTCACAATAGTATGAAATTTGAGCAGGTAAGTTAATTACCAAATTTCTCTTGTCCACCTCTTGCCTCCCTCCAACCCATACTCTGGGAGATAAAGAATGAAAAACATATGATGTCTTAACGCTGTGCAAGCAGGGCTCAGCAATAGCTAAAACACTGGTGAGTTATAAATACTGGTTTGGTCACAAATCTAAAGCATAGCAACATATGGGATAATATGAGGAAAATTAACTCCATCCCATATAGACCTAGTACAAACAGAAAAGCAGGAAGATGTGTAGGCCTCCAGTAAAAATGACCGGTGTGGCAAAATAGTCCTTCAATTAATTAAGACAGATAAAAAATAATTAAAAAACAAAACAAAAAAAAATTCTGGGAGAATCAGCCTATATAGGTTGAAACTAAGTCCTGTGAAGTTTGGTCTGCTTCCTCCTTCCTCTTGTCTTCTTTGGAGGCTAGATATCTTTCACTTTTGATTTAATTGTTCGGAACATAACAGCATGATAGAAGTTTTTTTATGGAAATTTCTCACAGCAACACAATCAATCATTTTTCCAACTCATGCACCGTCTTGAGCCCCTGAGCCTCAAAGACTTCTTTTCTATGGAGCTTACTTGTTAATTTAGCACTGATCAAAGGCTAAAACATTTATCATGCTTATTAGTGAATAAACCTAGCAGCAGGTATCCCAAGTGAGGAAGCAAATCCTCATTTCCTGCAAGAATGAATTGGAAATTATCCAAAGTGCTTGCAAACATTTTTCAGGAGTGACAAATTGTCAAAAAGAAAGCAGCTGCTAGATGTGGCAGCTCTAGGGTTAGGAGCAATGGGAAAAAAAAAAAAAAGAGAAAAAGAAAAAAAAAAAGTTTCTCGCAAAGGTATCTTCAGACTACGCCATGAGGATATTCTACAGTTTCATTTAGTGTAATTTCCTCTGAAATCCTGTATCAGCTGACCTTAGAACCAAGTTGCAAAGTAACAGTATAAACTATTGTGGTTGTTAAAGTTCAGATAAATGGGAAATTCTTCACACTTAGTCCTCTAGACTCCAATCTTTTTTAATTCCCAAAAATACATGTTGATGTGTTGGAGAGGCTTCTGTAACGCATCATCTGTACAAACCTACTCCAATTTGACCGTGGGAGAAGTAGTAAACCCTGGTGCATGTGGACCTACCTTTTCTAATATGTAGCAGAAACAAACAAGGACTGCATTGTGCTCAGGTTCCTTGGGGAACTGGGAACTTGAGAAACCTGCTGAGCTAAAACTCAAAATAAGTAGGGACTTGGTCTATTTGATGAAAGAAATCCCACCAACAGCTTTTCATTTGTTCTACTTGGTACTTACCCAAAGGTGTTATTCCAGGTCTTATTCATTGGTCTTCTTGCTCTTGCTTGCTTATTATCACCTTACTTGGGCACAGTCTGATTTTGCTTCATCTTTCACTCAGATTCCATCCTACCTTGTTGTATGTAGACCACCTTTGGCTCTGTCTCATTGAAAGTTGTGAGCTTCTAAATACTTCAGTGTTTACTCCCTCTGCCTTTATTCTCAGGCTTCAGTGCTGTGACTTAGCTAACTACATATCCATCTCCATGTGCTGCCCAGGAGAGCGAAGAACATGGAACACTTGTAATATTTACCTGTAAATTTTACCAGTACACTGCTGCTTTATAGTAAAAGTATGTTACTGCATGCATACTTTTTCAGCCATACTGACTGTTCAACCGAAGGGCAGACTAGCCAACAATCTTTACAAAACCAGACAGATATATGTACACATCTATGTGTTGCATAAGAAAGGAAAGATACCCTACAGAGGAACCAGCAGGTGTTATGGTTTCATGTAGATATTCTTGGTAAAGTGGTTTTTTGTGTTGATTTTTTTTTTTTTTAATATTGATTTTATGTATTTGATAAGTGTGCTATAAATTGTGAAACTAAGCAAGAAACTCGGTACAACATACTGGCTGGCAGAGACAGAACTATGACTAAACCATTCTTAATAGTGAATCGCTTTATAGGATTCTTTTAAATTTTCCTTTTGCCTGGATTTCTTCTTTCCAGCATGAGCCCAGCGGTGTTCTGTGCACCAGCTCACTCATGCAAGATGCTTCAGTCTCTCAGTCCCCAGTGAGAGTTTGCTCTGGAGAAATTTTCAGCTTAGAACTGACAGATATCAAAGATCCTTGTTTCTGTCCATGTTGGCCAGTATCCCCAACGGCAGAAACTTGCACTGTTTGAACATAGTTTTCTGCATTAAGTCAAGTTTATTGGTGTGAATATAGTTATTATTTTCTATGATAAATATTAGAAACCCATAGAAATTAGATTATGCATATCCCTCCCTCAGTAGACAGGAAACCACCCACAGCTAAGTTTTCTCATGTTTGTGGTTGTTTTACTTTTCTCTTAATATTCAGTGCCTATTTTCACGCCAAAGTGGGGATGAGGCAGGGAAAACACAAGAGTTTCAGTTTTTGCACTGAACGTCCTATTTAGTCCTGAGCAGCAAGTATGTCCAGGAATAGTGTAGGTGAATGCAAAAGCTATGATATATTAATTTAAGGGTAGGATTTAAATGGAAAATTCCTCAAAAGTCTCCACATTGTCAAAAGTTCATGGGCTTAACTGTGGACTTTCACCTGTTACAAGAAGAGTCCTAATTATACAGACAAACATGACAGCTGAAAAAAAGACCTGTAAAGACAAATTTAAAAAACATGAAAATTCCTCTTATTTATACAGTAGGTTTTAACAATTCTACTTCCTCCCACTGAAAAAAAGTTTGGTTGTAATTTGAAGACATTGCACTTTTTTCTTCTATTTTATATTCTCTCAAAGGGAAAATGAGAAGTCACATGGAAGAAAATCAAGTCACCTACTTCCTCTGCTGTTATCAGAACTCCTCCCTGGTAAGAACCTTCTAAGAAGTATAGATCATTTGATTGAAAATATGAGAGGCAACAGCCGTTGACTCCAAAAACCAAAACCACACCCAACCCCGAACTTGAGAAATCATGTTTAATATTCCCTTCTCACCTTGTATTTTTTATTTTCACCAACACCAGTACAAACTGCAATGTTAGACATTTGAAGCTAACAGTAAAAATAATTAATGTTTGAAAAATAGTATGATGAATATTAATTCCAAAAAATGCTGCATTTTGGGTTTAGTGAAACTGCCATAATATTCACTCCCTCAGTTTCTTAAAAATCAGATAACTTTGCCACAAAATACAGCAGAAATCCTAGAATAACTTAAATAACTGTTTATTCTTGAGAAGGAATATGAAATTTTGGAGATGACAAGTATCTAGGTAAGGTCAGAACAAGTTCAAATTATTCCTCACTTTTATTGAGTATTTTTTGATTACGGACAGAGGCAGAGCAGAGATACTTCAGTGCTGTAAGCCAAGAAATTTGCATACTGTTTTTAAGTTTAGAAAATGAATATACAACATTTCTGATATTGTTACTTAAAATGCATATTGAAATGCTATTGTTGTTATGGTCTGCTAAACAGATAAATAAAGATGCGCAAATATGCATTTTGACAATTTAACAGAACAGAACCTGCAAACTTGACAGTAAGCACTATTCACTTGTGCAATAATCTCCCTTGGGAAATGGTGGAAAAAAGCTCAATTTCTAGGAATATTTACAATTTGACTACACAAAGCATTGGAAAATATACTGTAGGGAACAATCTTGTACTGACAGCATCCTGGACTAATGTGCCATTCCCTTTCTGTAACTTCTACAATATCTATGAAAAATGTGTTTCAGTTATTCAATCTTAAATTCTCTTTGGATCTCCCGTACTCTACCATAGACTTTGATTACAGCATATATTTTAATGATCAAGAATATGGACTCTGAAAACAAGAAGTTGTATAGTTACCTGAATAATAAATAATGTAGGCAATGCTAAACTATAACACTGTCAAATGGACTAAGTTTCTTTCATGCCTATCCAACCTGGTTGCATGTGTAAAAACAATATGACATTATACAAGCTATTCTTTGCTTGTGAATTACCGTTGCAAGTATAATAAGGGAAGTAAGAAAATGCCTTAAAAAATGAACAACCAATTGCTCCCCAAAAATCCCCCCAAAGAGATAATTGTTATTGTTCCACAGAGATCAAATATACACTTAGTAAAATGTATTTTACCAGGAAAAGTTCTCAGTTTTTTCCACGTGTTTGTGTGCAGTTACTATTCCTTTCCCTAAACTCAACTTTTTAGGTGGTTTTAAAATGGCAACATTTTGTATCTTTGCTTCTTTCTTGTGTGTAACTAAAAGGGCAGGGTACAGAAGAGATGATACCAAATTAGCCACCTGCATACATCTAAATGCAGTCCCGCCTGGGCAACTGTTGAAGGCAGTCATTCTGCATTTCAAATACCTACAGGATTTTCCTATTAACCTATCTTCAGTTTCCTTGGTGGACTAATAAGATGAGCTGTGACATTGCTTTCATTCCCCAGTCTCTATCTCCTTCTTAAGTTGCCTTCACATTTCTGAATATTCGAGTAACCATTTTATTTTCAGCTACCGCAGCCCATCACAGTGGAGAATCAAGAGCTGAGTTGCCTCAGAGCTATGTCCAGATTCTCCAAAAGCCAGTGGCTCCTTCCACTCATGTCAGCTGCAGCTACATCAGGCTCTGAGGAAGAGTCAACTTTTGTTGTTACTTACTATTTACTACATTGTTAAGGAAAATATTTTATGGTGAGCACTTACATTCAAATGACAAGAAGAAGAATAACTTTAGTACCGGCGACATCATTTTTTGAGACACATGTTGTTCAGTTTGGATTAGTACCTGGCAGACACAGATATGACAATGTTTTTTCCATTACTGATTGTAGCTGTTGATTACAATTAATTGGAACTTATTAAGCACAAGTATACGTTGTGTAGTAGCAGACGTCTTGTTCAGTATAATAATTTGTCTTCAGACAACTCATCTAATCAGTGTTTTTTTAGTGGAAGCGGACTTATGATAAAGAAATAATAAGTGCTCTGTAAACCAATGCTTCAGGGCACTGAGGCCACAGTGTATTGATTTTTGAGATATGTCTTTCTATACTCCTCATCTGCAAATGACAGGGCAAACCAGAAGAAGGTAAGTTTAAATTCTTCTGGACTCTGATACTGAACCAGGTAAGAGTTAGGGATTTTGTAGGCATCTTTCTTTGGAAAACAATAAACATTCATATGAAGCAGGAAAGGTTAGTGTTTTTGTGAACGAGATTGTATCAATCACAGTAGCATATGAGCCCTTGTTAGCCACAGTCAAGCAATAGAGTAGCTGATGATAGACTGAGTATCTTTGGCAAAACGGGCAAAATCTTACAGGCTAAATATCGTTTCCTTAAACACCGATTGCGTGACTCGTGCAGTCACTGCATTGTCGCTGGTCACTGGTTTTCACTTCCAATGTCACTTTCTTGTCTGAAAGGCCGAGATAACATTACCATTCTTTTCTGCAAGAATATGCCAGGCCAAGACCTGAGAAACTCAGCTGCATTTTCTTCTGGGTTACTTAGGGTTCAGTTAGTTGTGTTTTTTTCTCTCTACTCGATAGCAGCAGCTAACATCAGAGAAAAAGCTTGTGGAAATAGCTTATGAAAGGTGGCTGTTCCTCATCTGACATCTCAATTCAGCACACTTTTGCATCCTTACAGATTTGTTATCATGAAGATGAGCAAACAAGAAGAAGCCATTGAGACTTTTTGTTATGTAGCTAAGAGCAATGTAAACATATACAAAAAGTGGAGCATGTTTTGTCTATACATATCTGATCATTAAACACTCTTTATTCAAATGGAATAACTGACAATAGGTGTGGTCCGGATTCATTTGATTCATGGCTTTGCTTTTTACTTAATTGTATCAGCTTAGAAGAAGTACAGAACACACCATACTGAGTTGTGAAGTTTAGTTGAAAGTCCTAGTAGGAGATCATGCAGAAATATTTAATCTGTGCCAATAAAAATAAGCTAGACAGAAGGACCTAAATGTTGATACAGCAGAACTGATTTAAGGAGAGTCACTTAAGTGCCTGGGCCTAATTTTTGGAGAAGGATGAGGGTGCCAAGCTAAGTTTAACATTGCAAGTTAATTAACATGCTTGTAAAAAAAGGGAGAAAAACTCTCTCTGCTGTAGCAGGAGACATCTCAAGTCAAATTTTGATTATGCTCATAAAAGGCCAGATTCATATTACAAATCTATTGAGAGATATCCAACAATTTGATATTGGAGCAATGAAGTCCTTGTATTCACACTGATGTCTGAGACGACAAAGTGACTTCTGCAATAACATTTCAAGATGATTTTTCTCATTAGAAATTTACATTTGTTCTCATTATGTTTAATTTATCTCTCTCTGAAATCAATAGAAGCTTCTCTTTTGACATGAGCGGATGGGCTTTACATAGTCTCTTTTACTGCGGCTGTGCCAGAAGTCACACACACTGCGCTCCTCAGACTCAAGAGCTCAGTGGTGCACATTAGTGTAGTACCTAAATCTGCATCAGGGGTTTCTGTTACAGACACTATGGTAAATGTACTTTTTAATATTCCTATATCTCCTTTCTTCATATTCCTTGAGACCTGGTAGATCTATCTTCTTGCTCTGGAGTTCCCTCTGTTACAATGAATTTATGCCGTTCCAGTTTGCAACCTTCCCATGAAGTGTTTGCTTACGTAGTGGAGTGAATTATCCACAGTAAAAGTAGAATAGGTTAGGATTCAGAGTTAAGGAATTTTAGAGATCAAAAATAAACAATTACCAGTGGAAAAAACATAATCAACATTAAAAGGAATCTGTACTTGAAATAGCTGAGACTCAGTTTGTGTAAAGTCTGTGACAATGCTGAGGGACTCTTTTAAACACTGTTAAGTAAAACAGAATTATAGTTGAAGAATGGCTTGAGGCAAGGAATTAATGAAAAAACTACCCTGTTGTGAAACTCAGCAAATTAGGAGCTATAAAATGGGTATTATATTTAGAAATGTTAAAGCTGTTTTGTGTTTCTAGATTTCAGAAGGGGAAGTAAGATGTACTCAATAGAATACATCTGTTACCAGTTAACTTAAAATAGTCAACACATTGCTGACCTTGAAAAATATCCAAGGAAAAAAACCAAAAGAAATTAATATAGTGGGAAGGTAAGTGAAAGTTCTGACCTCAAAATAATTAAATGAAAGTTATTCTGTTGGCTGAGACAGTTTTCAGTGTCCTAGAGCCTTTTGCTCCCTGGATGTTTCCAGAAATGGTAAAGTTGTTACTGCTCAGAGAGATAAGACATTCTAATGAGAATGACTGTTAAACAATAACTTTCAAAACCAGTCAAGCAACACCTATTGCTTGAATTATGTTTTTTATTTACTTAATCATTTAGGTATTACCTGTACTTTCAGTACTTCAGTAAGGAAGAGGTGTCCATTTCATGTTTCTTCCTTCAGGTTGAAGAAAGGGAGAGGGATCTGGCCCTGCTTCTCTGATTTGGTGTTCAGGTAGAACAGGGTCAGTGAGTGGTTAGTAGCATGCAACATTCAGCAAATGTCAGAAGCAATTAGAAAGAGCAAAAACACACTAGAAGAAGGAGGGGGAATTGACTGTATATCTAAACTCTAAAAAAAAACCCCATACACATCTTCATTCTATTACAATATTGGAAAAGAAACTTGAATGCAAGATTTCTGTCCTTGTGGATATACACTGGTATTAAGAAAAGGCTGCATTAGGGAAAAAAAATAAAATTCCTGTCAGTAACGTTCAGTTGCCTAGGATATAGTGAGCAGAATGCAGATTTTATTAAAAAAAAAAAAAAAAAAAAAAAAAAGAGGTGATCAAGTTGTACTGCAATAGCAACAATCTTCATACACATACAGTGCAGATGAGCACTGATGAATGGGTATTGAGCCAATATGAGTTGCTGTACTTTCATGGAAGTCAATGGTGATGAGTAGGGAGTAGGGAAGTCACTCATGTCAA
The DNA here is from genome assembly GCF_011004875.1 of Balearica regulorum gibbericeps. NCBI lineage: Eukaryota > Metazoa > Chordata > Aves > Gruiformes > Gruidae > Balearica > Balearica regulorum. The sequence goes on along the minus strand of NC_046220.1, from coordinate 47,529,499 downwards.
TGAGAATCTGTCCTACTGTCCAGCAATATATATTCATATAATAATGCTAAGTTATACATGCCTGAATGAATATAGCCAAATGTGCCTACACAGATAAGGCATCTCCCTAGAGGGATGGACATGATGATTCATTAGAATCACATGTTCTTTGGTGCACAATGAAAGCAAAATGCTTTTAAATATGGAGAAACACATGAATTGCATGTATACTGCTTACCTTGAGCACTTTAAGTATCACTACATTCAAGTCAAAAAAAGCTAAATTGAACAAGTTTTATCTTAAGTTCTTGGAAAGCAACTAGGACAGAGTAAGCTATGTTTTCTTTTTATACAGTTTAGTCTGAAGTAAGACCCTAGCATGTGCTACAACATTAAAGAGTCTTTGGCAGGTTTACATCCCTTTTGAAAAAATGCTGACAGCTAGATATCATAGAGTTGTTGCTTTCATATGCAAATCTGAGCTTTTGCGCCTGGTTCCCATCAACAATTCAGAAAATAAATTGCAGACTTTTTTTTAATTAAAATGTTTTAACAATAAAACCTGAGAAAAGCAATCTTGAAATCTCTTTGATGTAATAGAAGATAAAATACAGTGACAATTTTGCTAATGGATGTGAAAGGTGCCATTTTTTTTTTCTTTTTCCAATAATTGAGTTTAATGTCAAATCACAGATCAGTTCATTATCAGTCAGGGCTAGAGGCAACATCACCCACTTGAGTGTACTTTGAAATGAGGTGTAAATCTGAGATTGGGTTGAATGGTCATGTTTCTCAGATAGTCTTGGGCAGTAAATCAGACACTTCACTTAGAAACAGATTTATTTGAATGGTGTAACAAGCAGGCATTGATAAATAAACTTTTCTTTGTCAGGACGAATAATTGCTGGCAACTTGAGTTTTAACACGAGGCAGGAGCTTGATCACTGAGCTAATTTATTTAATCAAGGAAAGTTCTTGAGACAGAATCACTGAATTTTGAACATATGAGCTTTGGAAAAGGTTACAGAGGGAGGCATAAAACTTAAGGTATCTGAAGTGAAACGGGCAACAGACCTAAAAAGAATCTTGGCATAGGATAGTGTCATATGAATTTTATGTGTTAGCTTGATGTATCCAAAATCTTATTAGGTTCTGACACACAAATGCCATTTTTCACCAGGTAAAGTGTTGATAGGTCAGTAAATTCTGAGAAAGGGGAAGCAGCCTGACAAGAAATGATTGTCTCGCAGCCCTGTAAAAAGAGTATGTATGAGTGGGGCCGGTGTTGTAAATGTTTAGTTATAGTTCCTTCCAGCAAAACGTAAGATATAAAGTTAGTTCAAGGGATTTTACTGCCTGTGACAAATTGAGACTATATAACCTTTCCAGTCTTCAGTTACTCAGCATTTTGATACCTCTACTATTTTCAAATGCTTCCTAGGTTATGACAAGAATTCACAATAAAACAGGTGCTTGTACCACATGAACAGTAACCAAAAATGTCTTCCCTTACTCTCTGTGAATTTATAAACACAAATTTGTTACACCAAGCAGGACGGGGAAGCAATAGGTCTCAGTGAAGTGTTATTCGTTCCAACATGTGAGCGTGTTTTGAGACAATCAATCAAGACAAGAAAAGGAAATAGCTGAAGTAATGACAGGAGCAAACACAAAACATGTACCAAAAAAAAAAAAAAAAAGTCTTAAAACGTGATCCCTGTAAAACAAGTGAAATGCCTGTTGCCCTTTGGTCATGCACTCCATGGTGAATAAAAGAGGCAAAATGGGATGACAGGAAGAATAAGAGGATTTTCTTTTGTGCAACTATGAACTCCATGCTGGACTTGTACACAGCCTTCATCAGTGTACTGTCTGAGCAATTAACTGTCAGTTGCCTCCACTCTGTGTTTCCCAAAGCTGGTGGTGGCAGCTGCTCTCCACAGCAGATTCAGCCAAGAGGAGAAGTAGTGGCATTCACTCTACCATCTTTGCTGTACTGATGCAAACTCTACTGGAGGACACTGATGCTAATCTAAAGGGCCAGAATAAGTCACTAGAGATCACCTGCATTTCCTTTAGTGCATGAGCTAAACTTCTGCAGTCTCTCTCATTGCTCACCAAAAGCTTTTTTCTAATCTGTTCTGAGATGAAAATGTTGAGAGACTCATTAGCCTTCTGCACTTCTTTTACTGTCTGTTCAGTTGCTCGCAGTTTGTACAAAGTGTTTTTGTCAGAGAAATTCACAACAAACCGATGGCAGTGTCCAGAATTCTTGGTGGAGGGAAACATCTGATACATTCCAGTCCCGTGATGAAAAATTGCATAAAAATTTGGGCAGGAAGGGAGCACAGGCTGAGATGATCAAAGCTGTTGCTTGCAAGATCATGACTCAATGCATTGGTAGGATTACAACAAATACCCGATTCAAAAGACAGAGCATAGTGAAAACTCTTGTCACACAATCACCTAGAGAGCTAAACATTAGAGAAATAAAAGTTAAGCAATTAAAAACCTGTTTGTTGCCTTAGGCATGTTTCAGTTCGTTGTTCATCAACCCCGTTGCTCTGTCTGTTCCACTTAATGGTTCATTTGGCTGAATTTGGGACCAAAAAAAAAAAAAGAAACAAATATACTGTGCAAAAGAGAAAATTGTTATGTTTTCTCAGGGTGTGCTGCCTGTGGGTCAGAAGCCCTAAGGAGACAGCTACCAAAGAACTGTCTTATTTAGTACACAGAGACATACAGAATCAGGGAAACCTTTTGTATCTAGTATTCTGGTCACATTTGCTTTAGAATACGGTTCTAAAAATCTCAGAGGCGAATGGACAGTACAGCAGAACTCATTAGCAGTTAAATTTTAGGTCTGTCTCTCTTCTCACATTGGTTTTAATAAAGATTCTCTTTATTGTTAGTAACATTAGAGAGCGATAAAGCTCTATGTATTTAACTTCTGTCCACTTTACTGAAGAGCTACTCTATGGAATCAGATGAAATATCCCCCTGGCACAATATCTTGCCTCTGATAATGACCAGTGGTAGACACTTAGGAAAGAAACAAGCTCATGGCTAGCTAATCTTTGCTGGGATATACCCTACTTTTAATTCATCAGCGGTTTGGAGATTGGCCTCTGGATCATCAAGTTTACATGACTTGATGGACTTATTCTCCCTGAAGTTGTCCAGCCTTATTCATCTCTCATCACAAATGTGTTTTGCTTTCAACATTTACAGTAGTCTGGATAAAAGAGGAAATGAGTTTACACTCTACTTGTAAAACTTATGATGTTTTCCTTATTTTGATTTATTAAAGCCACCAGTCAGTAGAAATCTACTACCAAATTAAATTGAAAATTAGATCAAAGATCGATTCCCAAAATTTTTGAGGTTCAAGAAAGTTGAGTTATCTACTTTTGTTTAGAAATACATACTCCACCTTTACTATATCTCTGACCATCTCATTGGTCCCATAAGGATCACCATACTATAATAGGATATGAATCACCCAGGATTTCCAGGCTGAGTAGACACAGAACTCTTATAAATCTCAAGTCAAAACCCTTTTTCATGAGACATATGATTTTAGTTTGCAGGCCAAAGAGAACTGATCCAAAACTGAAATATTAGCAGTTTTCCAGAAGGATCAACTGAAATTATCTTTTTCCTTTTCATTATTCTGCTTTACTGTTCCTTTTGTCTGCTAAATGAATGCCATAGCATTTAGTTCTATTGTTCTGAGAGAAAAGAATATTTATTGCTTAATTTGAAAAAGCAAAGGTTAGTTAATGGAATAGATGATTCTGTAAGGCTTTTTGTTGTTTTTGTTTTGATGTAATTAATGCAGTTCCCATGCAGTCTAATGAAACAAATATATAATTCAGATGCTCAAAAATTGTTATGGGGTTATTCAGACATCTGCATACCTATGTCAGGGTAATAAACCAGTAAAACAAAATTGCTATTCTACTATACCAAATAGCATGCTTCTGCAATATCATTAACTCTGTTGCAGAGTTCTTTTTATCTGAAAGATGATTTACAGATGCCTGAGGAGACAAGTTCTCTTTCCAAGCACTTGCAAAGAGAAGATTAGAATGGGTATGAAAGAGGATGTTGAAGGGAAATTCATGGGGAAAAAATTCAGTCTCAGATGGAATTCATTCGATTGGAAATGTTATTAGGAATAACAACTCCTTGCCTTAGTAAAGACACCCACCATTTCACTCCTAGGTGGTACCTATGGAGGTAGTGCAATCAAACCCTAGCTTCCTTAATCAGACCCCCTTGCTCTTTCTCAGCCAGTTTGTACCTTCTGAAGGATAGCAACAATGTGATAACCCCCATAAAAGCAAACCAAATGAAATGCTGCTTCTTTCATCATTTTTGAGAATTGTATGGAGTATGTCTCTGATGAATAGCTGGCAGTCAGGATGAAGCACTTGCCTTATAGCAAGTTGTTGCATGCTGCAAAGTCCTATTCAAAGTCTTGCAGCCCTGGTGATGCTGAGCTTATTCATTTCAGATGGTGGACCTTCCAAATTTATGTCCTGAATGTGTTTGGTCTTACAGATGATACGTGACAATTTTATTCCCTCAAAAGGTATGAAATGTCATGCTGACATATGTAAAAGGCATACACAGAGATAAATTTTATAATACAGGGAGGGTAGTTCGGCTGGATGAAAATCATCTCTAAACATGGGTCAGAGGGACTTTATGTGTGGAAGGTTAGGCAGCATAAGCATTCAAATAAGAGGCTATAGTTTGATAGCAGCTGAACACAAACTATGCTGAGAGTCTTTGCCATTCTGTCCTCCTCTTTGCTCCTCAGCCCTACACCTCTGTCCCCCACCCACACACCTTATAGCAAGCTAATAGAGTTCACTAGGTGCAAGAACTGATCCTACAGGAATAGTTTTCTCTTGGTCCACATGGTAAGGTTAGCATCTATATCATGAGAAAGAAGGATGAGGAACTGCAACCAACAGCAGTTAAATTGCCTTGATCTGTCATGGAAGTAGGGAAGACATGCTTTTATAAGACAGAGAATCTAATTCTAGGAAGTCCTATGAAGACAGGCTGAGAGAGTTGGGATTCAGCCTGAAGAAAAGAAGGCACTGGGGAGACCTGATTGCAGCCTTCCAGTACCTGAAGGGGCCTACAGGAAAGCTGGAGAAGGACTGTCTATCAGGGAGTGTAGTGACAGGACAAGGGGTAATGGGTTTAATCTAACAGAGGGTAGATTTACATTAGATGTTAGAAAGAAATTCTTTACTGTGAGGGTGGTGAGGTACTAGAACAGGTTGCCCAGAGAGATTGTGGAAGTTTTTAAGGCCAGGTTGGATAAGGCTTTGGGCAACGTGGTCTAGTGGAGAGTGTCCCTGCCCATGGCAGGGGGGTTGGAACTAGATGGTCTTTAAAGTCCCATCCAACTCAAACCATTCTATAATACTATGATTCTATAAGTTGAACTCAAAGAGAGGAAAAAGGATGCAATGCAAAAGCACAGATACTGAGCATTTATGTACAATGTACTTTAATTTCTGAGTTCTGTTGACTCAGTAGGTGCTTGAAGGTGCAGAAGCCCAAGGGACCTGAAGACATGCATCCATGGGTCCTGGGGGAAATGGCAGATGAAGTGGTTAAGCCATTTCCCATTATATTTGAGAAGTCCTGGCAGTCCAGTGAAGTTCCCACTGATGGGAAAAAGGGAAACAGAATCCCCATTTTTAAACAGGAAAAAATGGAAGATCCACAGAACAACAGACGAGTCAGTCTCACCTTGTACCCGGCAAGATCATGGAGCAGATCCTCCTGGAAACTATGCTAAGGCTCATGGAAAACAAGAAGGTGATTGGTGACAGCCAACATGGCTTCACTAAGGGCAAATAGTACCTGACAAATTTGGTGGCATTCTATGACGGGGTTTCAGCGCTGGTGGCTAAGGGAAGAACTACTGACATCATCTACCTGGACTTGTGCAAAGCATTTGACGCTGTCCTGCGTGACATCCTTGTCTCTAAAATGGAGACACATGCATTTGATGTGTGGACCACTCAGTGGATAAGGAATTGGCTGGATGGTCGTACTCAAAGAGTTGCAGTCAATGGCTCAATGTCCAAGTGGAGAACAGTGATGAGTGGTGTTCCTCAGGGGTTGGTATTGGGACCAGCACTAACATCTTTGTTGGTGACATGGACAGTGGGATCGAGTGCACCCTCAGCAAGTTTGCCGACAACACCAAGCTGTGTGGTGCAGTCAACGCGCTGGAGGGAAGGGATGCCATCCAAGAGGGACCCTGACAGGCTGGAGAGGTGGGCCCATGTGAACTGCATGAAGTTCAACAAGGCCAAGTGTAAGGTCCTGCACATGGGTCAGCGCAATCCCAAGTGTAAATACAGGCTGGGTGAGGAATGGATTGAGAGCAGCCCTGTAGTGAAGGACTTGGGAGTATTGATTGATGACAAGCTCAACATGAGCTGGCAATGCACGTTTGCTGTCCAGAAAGTCAACCATATCATGGGCTGCAGCAAAAACAGTGTGACCAGTAGATCAAGGGAGGTGATTCTGCCCCCTCTATTCTGCTCTGGTGAGACCCCACCTGGAATACTCCATCCAGCTCTGGGGTTCTCAGTGCAAGAAAGACATGTAGCCGTTGGAGCAAGTCCAGAGGAGGGCCACAAAGCTGATCAGAGGGCTGGAGCACCTCTCTTATGAGGACAGGCTGAGAGAGTTGGGGTTGTTCAGCCTAGAGAAGAGAAGGCTCTGGGGAGATCTAATTGCAGCTTTCCAGTACCTGAAGGAGGCCTGTAGGAAAGCTGGAGAGGGCACGCAGTGATAGAACAACTGGTAATGGCCTTAAGCTGAAGGAGGGTCGATTTAGATTGGATATAAGGAAGAAATTCTTCCCTGTGAGGGTGATGAGACACTGGAACAGGGTGCCCAGAGACGTTGTGGATGCCCTCTCCCTGGAAGTGTTGAAGGCCAGGTTGGATGGAGCTTTGGGCAAAGTGGTCTAGCAGAGGGTTGGAAATAGACGATCTTTGAGGTCCCTTCCAACCCAACCCATTTTATTATTCATTCTATGATTCTATGATTTTTCAAAGTCACTCATTTTAGCTATTTTCAGTCTTCAAACTACAATTTGGACTATATGAAATATGTACATGATTGTTTCTAGTACCATTTATTTTAATATTAATGTCTTTATGTAGAGCTAGGGGTCTTAGACTTGGAGTACAAGAGAAGGTAAATTAGGAAAATATTAAAAAGATGAATAAGAATTGAGAAGATCTCAGCAATATAAATTTTAAAGACTTCTGCAAGTTTCCCAGTGGAAAAGGAATAGAGGGGGAAATGAAAAAAAAATGAGGGGGAGAAGAAAGAAGGCCGTGTAGCAAAAGCTGAAAAGTGAACATCATAGAGTTATGGAAGACAGGTGTTAATAACATAGGCGAAATCAGGCATTGTTTAGTTGTAACTGAAATCAGCTGGAATTTAAAGAATGGATGCCATGATATCAGTTATCCTCTTTTGAAATACATTTTCAGTTGTGTGCTTTTGATAAAAATATCCTATTTCTGAATGTAAACCTAAATATTATTTATTAAGAGTATATCTAGTTTGTAACCAAACACTTCACAATTACTGCCCTTTGGAAAAATACTAATTATAGAAATCAAGTTGTGCTCTCCATGAGTATACTTCAGAAGTACTTTTCTTACAGTTACGTCTTTACACAACATTACACTTTCCTAAAATAATGAATTGTTCTCATATACTAAACAAAGTCTTCAAGACTTTCATATTCCTAACGGTGATCTATTGATTCAAATTGTTCTTCCGTACTTGAGTGGAAACTGTTAGTATAACACAAGTATTCATTATACTATTTATACTATTTATTTATTTATACTATTCATTATACTATTTAGTATTCATTATACTATTTATGTTACTTAAATAACATACACCCTATCTATTCAAGTATATGCTTTCCACAAAATGATTGACTATTTCAGATAACCAGTTCATCACCCAAAGACAAACATGTATTTAAAGTCCTTACCAAAATTAGACTGGTAGTTTTGTAAATTGTCCATCTCAATGGCAAATTGATGACCAGTTTCAATTTTCACTACAGATCTAGATGGAAAGATAGCTTAGTATTATTCTAGTATCTCCACAGGCATTTTCTTACAGGCTGGAAGAGAGTGAGAGACATGTAATAGATGCTTATCTTTGATACCTTTTTCAGTGCTGCTAGCAGGAGGGCTCCTCAGGTAGCCAGCTGAGAATCCAGCTCTCTCTGATCTCCTCTCAGGTTAGATGGCTTCAGGGAAGTGACTTGGTATAGCTGATGGGCCCCTGGCATTAACTTCTAAGGTCATCCAGTGACTGGTTTTCTTTCACTGAAACCAGTCTTGGACTGGTCTGTACACTAGCAACATTTTGTAAATTATTTCTTTTTCAGGCACAGAAGTTTAATTTTTCATAATCTCAAGAAAGCCCTTTTTGCTATTTCAACAGGCTTAGATGAGTATCTAGTGACTTCAGAACATTTTGTACCTCTGAAGTTCTGGTTTGGGAGTGATTTAAAAATCCTCTTTCTCTAGTCTATTGTTGTTGTTGTTGTTGTTGTTGTTGTTGTTATTATTATTATTATTATTATTATTATTGACAAGTTTGGGGAAGGAGGAATGAATTTTTCTTTAGTCATTCCGACGCATTTTTTTCCAGATTATTTCTAACATTTAACACACTTGAGTTCTGTTTACTTCTTGTAGCACCTCACACCCTCCCACTTCCCAAGTATATGCAAGCATTTAGGATTTTAATTGCGGGGTAAACTGACATCTCACAGGAAAATAGTAGAATGGGAATTCTTTGAAGATAAAGCATTACAAGAGTCCCTTCAGAGAATCATTCTTAAATCACACTACTGTGTAATCTGTTCTGCTTAGCCCATCTCTGATGAACAACGTTACCACGTGAAGACAGGAGAAACAAGCTGGTGTTTGCCCTTCCAGTTTTGTTCCATCTGAGTTGTTGTTACCATATATCAGCAACTGTAGGGTGCAGACAGTCTTCTTTAGCTTCATATGTAACTACATCCCATTCTCTAGTACAATTGGGATTTTTTCTGCACATTGCTAACTCATTCATTCCAGCTGGCAGCTCCACAAGACAGGGAGAGACCATCATTGTCATATAGAGGGATTAAAAGCGTGAGCACCATAAAAGTCTAAGCAGAGTATACTGGGATCTGACACTACATTTTGTTGGAAATTCTGCAATTAAAAATAATTAATATAATTAGAAAATTACTTCTGAGTAATTCTGTGCATATGAGTTCTCTCCTTCAAAATAATGTCATTATTTGCAAGCAGGTATGAATTTAGGGAAGCCTCAGAACTTAGATTTACATTGGTTTTGAACACTGGTTTTGGGACTAGACAGGGTTTCATGAAGTAACTGACTCTCAAACCACCAGGAGCTAAAAGCTACTGAGTCATCAGTGATCTAAGGCTTTCTAGGAGTAACGCTGAAGTCCCAGGAACCCAAAGCCCAAAGCTGCAAGGTATCTGGGCAGTTTTCTATCAGTAACTTTGGTTTCTGTTGTAAATATTGTAAATACACTGAAAGATTTTACTTTAATATAACTGGCATTCTCATTCAGTAAAGAAGCTTCCAACCATCCACTGCACATTTTAAATACAGAGTTAGGACTCATACACTTTGAGGATCTCATCAGAAAATCCTCAAACTGATTGCAATTAATGAGACAGGCATAAAAAATTAGTACACAGTAATAAGTAAGCATGGATCTTTTCTTTCATAAAAGCAGAAACATTAGAATTGAAAGGGGTTTTTTGTTGTTCTTGGTTTTTTTCCCCTTCCAGTCCTTGCTCTTTCCACAAAGAAATGTGTCAAAAAGATGGAGGAGCTTCCATGCCCCACAATTTTTTCTTGATAGTTTTAATGGCAATCCATTAGACTGAGAGGAAATTTTTCACAGTGGTGCACAGGGATTGCACTATGCAACTCCCATTAAGATCACTAGGAACCTGAAGGTAAACCTCCCCTCAGCTTTGATAATGTACCCCTAAACTATGAGAAATTTTCATTTATCTGTGCTGAATTAGCTGGATGATTTGTCATATTTTATTTCTTAAATACTATATTACACTTTTGGGTACCCATATAAGTGTGTTTAAATGATATAAGTGCATTGTAAAATCCCAAAGCAAGCTCTTTTTCATTTGTCATGTAGTAAGCTAATAAATACACAATATCTAAAATTTTCATTAATTATATCAACTAATTATCTTATTACAAAATGACAGAAGATTTGCAGTCATAGAAGGGATCACTGTTCATTTATTATGCATGAATTGCTAACTTCTAAATAAAATAGTCATCATGAGCTAATGTGAAACCTTGACAAATTAATAAAATTAATTGATATTGATTGTAATGTTACATGAATCATTATTGGTAATTTTGAAAAGTTCATGTAAATACAGGTGCAAAAATCTCTCTAGAATTAATTGAAAGTGTTGTAAGCAGTACTAAAATTGAAGAATGAATGTGATGAGCTCAAAATGATAAGCTGTAGAGCTGGGCAAGTTGATAGACTGCATTATACCACTTAAATCTATTGAGTGTGTCAGCCAATGTAGATATAAGTGGTCTTGGAATATGATGTCTACAAACACTCTATTTTCTCACTTACAGATATTTATTTGACTTTTATTACCAGTGTGTGACTGACACTGATGGGTTACTGGAGTGCATTGTGAGAAATGATCTTTTCATATGCATCTGCATCCTGTAAACATATTACTCTCATAAATACAAGCCTGAAAGTTGCTTTGTGAAAGCCTTACATGACTCTGAAACGTAAAGTACAAAAGTATAATACATGAGCAGGATTAGATTATATGACTTTCCTTATAGGTCCCCTTGTGCTGCCTTAGACTTGAAAATTTCCTTACTATACCTTAAAATAAGGCTTTGCTTAGCATTACACTACATTCAGGAAGAAGATGGATGTCAAAAAGTTCAGTTAAACTGATTTGTGAACTTTAGATCCAATGACAATTTCAAACAAAAGCCAGAAGTTCATCAGTCCTATAGTTACAGAAGTCTTGAATCTTAATCTGGGTCCAAAAATTGTGAGCTGTTGGGGGTGGGGGGGTGGGTTGTGTGGGGGTGTTTGTTGTTTGTTTGTTATGCTTTCTAAATGCAAGGTTTGCGTGGGATAAAGACTAAAATCCACTGTCTCCTACTTCCCAAGGACATATGTGTACAACATAAAAATATTACTGTCAGTGCAACTTCAAAGGAATAGATTCACAAATAAGGAAAGCTATTTCTCCAGTAATCAAGGGGTTGATTCTGGATATAATAATCCTTGAAAAATCTAAAATACATAGATATTATGAAAAACTTTGGCAGAATCAAAGGAAAGAGAAGCCAGCAGAAAAACAGAAGCAGCATCCCAATTTGTCACAGCTAGAGGCAAACAAGAAGCTGACAAAAAAAAAAAAAAAAAAAAAAAAAAGGCCCAAGGAGTCTGCTAGAGTCAAATGCCAGAAAGAATCATTTTCAGATTTCATTGCCCGCGTTTCTGTGATTAACAACAAAAAGTAAAGGGGAAAAAGATCGTGGGTGTCAAAAAATCATGCAAAGTCCCCTAGTGCAGCCATGTTTTAAAAGGACACAGAAACTAACAGGACAAATCAGCATCACATACCTAGAGCAAAACTAATCTTGTTGAACTTAGTAGCACAAAGATTCAGCTGTAAATGGTCACCCAGGACATGGAAATGATCTGAAAATGAAACTTATACTCACAGGAGTGAAATTCATTGCCAGACTCAGACCAAGTTGCTTATATTCCTCCTCCTCCAACTTTCTGCTCTCCTCCTACCCTTACCTCACTGCCGTGTATACTCATTATAGTCATTAAAAAGGGAAAATAGCCATAGCTCCAGCCTTATTTTACTATCTGACACATCATCTATCAGTCCCTCCACTAAGTGACAGTTCCTAGTCCAGGTTCCTCTATCTCTCATGCCTGGTCCCAACCTGGAAACTTGCATCTTCCCTTTCTGGTCAACAAGAGCTATTGGAAAAGTTTTACTTCCTTTAAATCCCTAAAGAGGTGCTGTTGTCTCCACTCACTTGAAAGAACTCAAGAGAATGAGAATTGGAGTAGGGAAGCCAGGTCTTGCAAGTCAGAAGCAAACAACATGGTCACTGGATCTTTCTTGCTTGCAAATATACTAAAGTTCTTACAGACACAGAAAGGGGGAAGTCATGCCAGTAGAAATCCTTAGAAATGTGGTTTTACAACACTGCTACAACATACCATAAAGTATGAGCTACTAACACGGTAATGTAAAGTAAGATCTTCCTCGCTTGATTTTAACAGTAACCTGATACCTACTTGAAGAATATCAAAAGGAGCTAGTTATTATTCATTTGCAGAGAAGGTCACCTTCTTGAAGGTGTTATGAACTGATTTAAATAGAAGCTGTGTACCTGAGTACCTTTACAAATCTGTCTTTTTCTTCCCTATTTTTATGAGCCTACAAAGTCTAAAACAGCACAGAGTGCAGTGCAGTGCCTGCTCCAGCACAGGTGTCTGGATTTGCAGTAGCTGTTACCACAATATGGGTCTCTCAGCAGCCTTAATAGACTCCATAACATAGCCACTGTCTGAAGTTAAGGAACGTTCTTTAAGTGTACTGTAAATAGTACAGACATCTGCTTACACACATAACTAGCAGAATTATCTGTCTGACCTTTTATTTCTTGACCCTTGTGTCTCCTATTTAGCCGTTGCTCACACATAGATATTTCTTAAGTGAGAGTCCATTACTCAAGTTAAATAATTCCACTCTATGTGTTTACTACCCTGCTGATGTGAATTTGTTTTGCTCAGGCAAGATGAATCCTGCTCATGTTCAACAATGGTTAGTGTACCTAATCCTCTGTAACATACCTCCTGTTACATGCACTTTGCACGCCAATATGACAATCCAGCAATTAAGAGGATGCAAAATCTTAATTTTGCTTCTGTGGATTTCAAGTTTGGGTATGTGAAGACAGATGAGCTGGAAATACATAAGGAAGGAGCGAGCTGTTTTTTAAATTATGTTCCCTAACTTTCCCCTTGGATACCACTAAGAAAGAACTATGTTAAGTTAAACTTAGTTAAACTTACCCTTCTTTTCCAAGACACTTTTTCTCTTTACAAGACTCTATGTCCCTTTTCCTATGATGATGAAAGGATAAAAAACATTTGTTGGTAGGTAGCAGGTGGCTTACTGTTATATGAAATGATCATTTTCATACTTTGAGATTCAAAAATAAAACTGAGTTAGTGCAACTACAGCTCTGGTCCTGTCACTATAGAGACAAAAATAACTAAAATTTAATTGTTACTTTTTCTCTTGTCTTTATCTGACTTCTATTATATTTCATTTTTCTCCACTGCCCTCTGTTCACCAGCATGTCCCGCTCCCTATTCTGGTTCCTCATCACATCTTCCCTTCATTGCATACCAGTCCTAGACTATGTTGCCAAAATCCTTCTCCTTTTTATATCATAGAATCATAGAATCATAGAATGTTTTGGGTTGGAAGGGACCTTAAAGACCATCTAGTTCTAAACCCCCTGCTACAGGCAGGGACACCCTCCACTAGACCACGTTGCCCAAAGCCTCATCCAACCTGGCCTTGAACATTTCCAGGGAGGGGGCATCCACAACCTCTCTGGGCAACCTGTTCCAGTGCCTCACCACTCTCACAGTAAAGAATTTCTTCCTAATGTCTAATCTAAATTGACCCTCCTTCAGCTTGAACCCATTACCCCTTGTCCTGTCACTACACTCCCTCATAAACAGTTCCTCTCCATCTTTCCTGTAGGCCCCCTCAGGTGCTAGAAGGCTGCTATAAGATGTCCTTGGAGCCTTTTCTTCTCCAGACTGAACAACCCCAACTCTCTCAGCCTGTCTTCATAGGAGAGGTGCTCCAGCCCTCCTCCTGTCTCTCTCCAACAGCTCGATGTCTCTCTTGTACTGGGGCCCCCAGAGCTGGACGCAGTACTCTGGGTGGGGTCTCACAAGGGCAGAGTAGAGGGGCAGGATCACCTCCCTCGACCTGCTGGTCACACCTCTTTTGCTGCAGCCCAGGACACAGTTGGCTTTGTGGGCTGCAAGCACACACTGCCGGCTCATGTTGAGCTTCTCATCAGTCAATGCCCCCAAGTCCTTCTCCTTGGGGCTGCTCTCTATTCATTCCTCACCCAGCCTACAGCTGTGCTTGGGATTACACCAACCCACGTGCAGGACCTCGCGCTTGGCCTTGTTGAACTTCATGTGGTTCACATGGGCCCACCTCTCCAGCCTGTCAAGGTCCCTCTGGATGGCATCACTTCCCTCCAGCGTGTCAGCCACACCACACAGCTTGGTGTCGTCAGCAAACTTGCTGAGGTTGCACTCAATCCCACTGTCCATGTCACCAACAGATATTAAACAGTGCTGGTCCCAGTACTGAGCCCTGAGGAACGCCACTTGTCACTGTTCTCCACTTGGACATTGAGCCATTGACCACAAGCCTTTGAGTGCAACCATTCAGCCAATGCTTTTTCCATTTCTAGTTTTGCTGACCTGTCTCCTCTGTAGAACAAGTCTCATTTTATTTTCAAAGCATTGCTTCTGCCTTCATCTCCTCCTGTATTCTCAACAATCTTTCTGTGCCAGCTCCTCCTCTTCCATCACCACTTTCACAACTGCTCTCAACAATCTGAACAAACTCCTGGTTGATTATATCATATGGTCTTCCTCTTGTAATTTCCTTTAGAAAATCTAGTTATCTCATGAAATAGCGATGTCAGTCCATTATAGAACGAGAATATACTGGGTACCGGAAGGTTGGAAATACTGTTTTTTTCCATAGTTGAACAAATGGGAGTGTTCGTAATGGAACAATCTGGAAGTCTTAATATATGTTTAAATCTTGTCCATTTATAGTTGCCTATATTCTTCCAAAGGAACACTTGAAATCTGCAAGGTAACTTCATTTTCCCATCAGGAATTCATGTCACCACTGGGGAAAGGATGGGATGCTGCACAGCTAAAAGTGTGTCAACAGCTGTTCTGACATTAAGGAAAGAAAAACAAAACTAAACACACACACACACAGAGACACACACAAAAAAATCAACAGACACCTCAACTGGCTGAGTCCCAAATTATTTCAATTTATGGCTAGATATTCCTTGTTAACCGATTAACATGATGATCTTGAAATTAGAAAAATGTGTTTGATCAACACAGGAATAACACAAGACATGCTTTTGGCAGATCCAGAAAAATAGTTCCCAGTGTTATAAAATTTCTTAGGACATTTGGTTTGGTAGTAACACTTTCTCCACTCCACCTTTTACAACATGAACAACTGTTCCTCAGATGAGGCATCCAGACATACTGTGGATCAGATTCTCAAATGTCAACTTTTGTAACAATTTCTCTTTATTTTTCCAAAGAAGAGGCAAGGCAAAAAAATATCTGAGGGTATTCTGAGGCCCCTATACAGCTGAAATATAAACAAGAAAGAGTATAGGTTTTAAAGTATGGACCTACACTTGTCTGTCAAACATTTTTTATGAGCATGACTTGAGAGACCTGCAATCTTTCATGCATTGATACAAAAATCAAGTAATCCATCCAAGTAAATGACATATCCTCATTCCCAGACTATAAGCAGCATCATAATTTATAGAAGGTTTAAGACTTTTGACACATCCTTTATGAACTCTAATATTTCCCTCTTGACTATTTTTTTCTTTGCTACTTTAATTCTATATCATGCAAAAAGCAATATATAAATCTACTTTTTTCTTACTGACTTCACACACTCTGTATTTTCAGAAATTCCCATTATGTTGGCTCGAAATTGCAGCTCAGCTGTGATTCTTTAGGAGTTTTTCTCGAAGAAAGGAATATCTTTATTATTGTGACAAACATTATTTATTGTAAAATGAAATAAGTGCCCAGACACTTAGGCCTCCCTTTAAATTATTTTGTGAAATTTGTTTGTGCTGAAATGTAGAGAGGACAAAACAGCTCACAAAGGCCTAGGAACAATAGCCCCATAACACCGGAATGGTACCCTCAGCTATTTCCTTGCTTTTATCAGTCAGCTTCTATTACAGAAATGCCATTAAAATAAACGTCCCCTTCCCTATTTTTTTGCACCAAATAGAACGATAGTTCTCATACAGAAGGGGATGAATCACTCCCAGACTTTGAGCCATATTTGTGACTTAAACTGTGCTTTTTGTACACAAAAATTATGATTGAAAAGATCTGAAAATAGATTTCTAAAATAGGGGATGGATGTAGCTTATGTAGCTCCTTTTATTATAATTCACTCACATCCCTTTATACATGGTATCCTTCCTGGAATCATAAGGTATGCAGTGGAAAACTTAGCTTTTCTCACAATAGAACATATCTGATTTGCCAAAATGACATGATACTGTTGCATTAGTAAGATGAAAGGCTTTTATCTTGCTCAGAGACACACATACTATAGTCATTTCAATAGACGAAATGTCAAACTGCTTGGGAGTATCAGTTGTGACATATAGACAAGTAATTGCCTTGGGAAGCTCTAAGGTAGTCAGTCTAAGATACAGGAGGATGCAGAGCTGACTAATGCAGATACTGCATTTTACACCTATTGGGAGAAAAAATAGGGGGAGGGGGGGAAAAGCCCTAGTAGTTTTTGTGAGAAATAAAGTAAAACTGTAGCTATTAAAAACTAAAATCCCTTCACATTTAATCAGAGACCTCCCTCACACTCATCCTCATGAGATTAGTCCCACTTGTAAATATTTTATCAGTTACTATGGATACGTCAGTCCTCATTCTTGCATAGTCCTTTGGCCAACAGAACACAGTTGTGTTACATATGACATGAACTAGCCTATTACACTTTCATAAAATGAGGTAAAAATAACATAAATTTAAAATTCAAATTATCCTAAAGTATTACCTAAAAAATAGTTTTGCTGAAATAAAATTTTAAACATGAATATTTAAAATGTAAACGCTTAGCTGCAAGATATAAATGTATCAAAGACATTTTTCCATAAAGTGTGAAATATGCTAAATCTGTACATTAAAACTTGGACTGATGTACTGCTTTAAAAAAAATAAAAATTACTCATTTACCTCACATAGGTACAGACATAGATGAAATTGATATTGACACCTGTGATGCAGCCTTTTGCTCCAAAGTTTGTTTTGTTTAAGACCTTTCTGTGTAGAATCTGTGGTCTTAGATTGCCTTAATTTCTCCAATTTGAGGCCTCATGCTAGTCAACATGGTAGAAATCAATACAGTATTTGTAAACTGCCTGATTGATTAACTTTCATTGACCTATGATAGAAATGTCAGGCTTGTTTTTTTTCCTTCTCTCATAATCAACAGTCCTTAATGAACAAGCATAACAAATGCTAGGATGCAAGTACAAAAGATCATTTGTTTCAAGATTCTCAGATCAAAAGAGCACTGAACTGGTTTAAACTCTATGAAAAAAGGTTAATGACCTTTTGATAACCTCTGACATGGTGTAAAACATAAAAAACCCAAAGCATATGATTATTTTTTAGCATTCTAATTAAATAGGAATTTTAGCTATGAATATTAGACAGTGATTCGTCCTTTCGTTGTTATTTTGTGTAGAGTTGACTTCTCATTAAGAAACCTATGTAGATAAAATACAATAGTTACACTGATAAGCCTGTAAAATTCATAATACAAAAGCTCCGTATTCAACTTCCATTCTATCTTTTGTTATGAAGAACTTTTTAATACTTATAAAACAGTCCTAGTCATGATCACAGCTAAGTTACAATAATTTTATTACATTCTTCAGCTGACTGCAATTACAACTGAGTTGAAAATAAACTCTGAGGAGTGCATTCTGAATATTAATCAACATAAATAATACAAGTTTATTATTAAAAGGATTCAAAACAAACAGATCCCTACAGGGATTTTTTTTAAAATTAATCCTTTTAAAATGTTCAGACTAGAAGTAGCCAACAACATAAGATAAATTAACTTTATCTACCTTCCCTTTAGAGAAGCTTTGACATCTGCAAAATGTGATTTTATTAAAGCTTATTATTTAAGTCATCAAAAACTTTTGAAGCCAAATGGCACTAGTATGACCATCTTTTTTCTTCATCATTAAATGCCATTCAAGAGTTTAAAGAATTTTTGCAAATAAGTGATCTGAATATTCCTGAACTTTTATTAGTTTAATCATACTAAAATCTAAGTCCCATTTATAGACAGCTTGGTAAAATCAGTAGAGTAAACCAAGATTTAGAAATATTTAAAACAATATTCTAAATTCGATGGCTTCAAATCAAATCAACCAGGTCAGCTAAATCAATAATCAACTTTTCTGTCCTTGATAACATTGCCAAATTAATTTCCAACTAATCACAGTAAGGTTATCACAGATCTTCAACTGCAATAAAGAGTTGAAGTTTTCTGAGATGCTGGACTGTATGACCAAGATTTTCCTAAAGTTCTATCTCAGGGAAAAATCTCTTCCTCCAATGTGCTCATTTAGAACCCAAATTGTCTAACTGCATGAAATTTTATGAGGTTACCTGGATTTCTTTGAACAGCAGGTCATTTACATGATCTTCATGTTGACAACATCATTATTCTCCCATTAGTTCAGAGCTAAGAGTGGCCCCATACAACTAGACCTACTCCAAAATATATTACTGAAATCGAGTCCAACCTCACAAGTTTCTGCTTAAAATATTTTCTATCAGTTTATGCACGTCTTGCTGACCAACATTGTAAGCCAACAAATTAACATATTTTAGGCTTTATTTCCTATTTTCTGAGCAGCAAAGTCCAAATATCCTTTTCTGTAAAAGGTAATAATTTCTAGAATTTTCTTCTCATAAATTCAGAAGCAGCACTCAGAGTCCAAATATTTATATCACAATAACCAAAGTCTCATGATAGTCAACAATGCCTTCAGAGTAAACATTTAGGTACTCTTTTAATTCATAATTATTAATGTAGTCTCAACAAAAGTTCAGGAGTTAAAATATTTTGGAATGTTTTTACTTATAGGAGAGTCGTTCTTGGGAGATGTTCCCTATGTTTAAAGTAGACATTGCACTAGAAGGTAGTATTACACAGTGGGATGATTTTTCTTTTAATTCTGGTGACAATATCACACAACTGGATGGGAAAATTGTTCAGTTACGTGATTAAAACCTGGTCACCAGTTACCTGCAAAGTAA
Source organism: Balearica regulorum gibbericeps (assembly GCF_011004875.1). NCBI lineage: Eukaryota > Metazoa > Chordata > Aves > Gruiformes > Gruidae > Balearica > Balearica regulorum. The sequence goes on along the minus strand of NC_046220.1, from coordinate 47,510,163 downwards.
CACAGCAAGGCAATGACAAGTGGAGGACCCTGAATAAAAATACTCTGCCCTTGCTCCTCCCAGGCCTATCATAGGAGCCATCAGCCTCTGGACATCACAATGATTGCTCAGCAGGAACAGGTCCTCAGGTCACATTTGAGGGCAGTCACTGTCTGGAGGTAGGGGACACATTATTGGATGCACGGGAAAAACCTCTTGGGACAGTACAAGGCTTATTACAGGATGTTTTGGTGAACCAGCTGTCGGGAAAGGGTGGTCACTGGAGAGGAACAAGCATGGTAAAATAGAGACACAACTGGATAGAAGAGGCTGGTCATGTGTGAAGACGTCAGTAAGGTTGTCTGGCTTGCCCTACACCTGATCAGCACAGCCTGTCCTGTCTTATCTAATTCCATTTCTAACTCTTTACCAGGTGATGGCTTTCTATTCTGAGTGCATGTGTGTGTATGGGGTTTAAGCGCAGCAGCTATTGGCAGACGATGGGGTGGAGGGCCCATGTGTCCATGGTACCAGGCAACAAAGTGAGTGTGGGTGTGCAAGTGTGATCACTACTGAAGATAAAGCTGGACCACCTGGTGAGTAGGTGAAGTTGCCTGGAGCAATGGTTTGAGTGGGTCTCTAACAGAGAGGCCATGAAGGATTGGCTACTGGGGGACCAGGGATGTTCCAGCCAGCTTGGGGTGTGTGTGTGCGTGTGTGTGTATGCACATGTGGGCACGCATGTACATGTGTGTGTGTGCATGTGTATACGCATGTAAGTGGCATGGTCCGTACTTGCAGCTGGAGCAGGCCTGTGGCCTCAAGGGCTGGTATGCCCAGGTGCCAGCAACAGAGGATGCTGGCATCCAGTGGCAGCGACTGGACATGCCAAGTGTTTAAGCCCCACTGCTGATGGAGTCTGCGTTGCACATATGTATATATACATTTTGTGCTAGCTTTGGCTGGGATAGAGTTAATTTTCTTCACAGTAGCTAGTATGAGGCTATGTTTTAGATTTGTGCCGAAATGTTTTCGTTACTGCTGAGCAGTGCTTACACAGAGCCAAGGCCTTTTCTGCTTCTCACCCCACCCCACCAGCAGGTAAGCTGGGGGTGCACAAGAAGTTTGGAGGGGACAAAGCTGAGACAGCTGACCCCAACTGACCAAAGGCATATTCTATACCATATGATGCCATGCTCAGCATATAAAGCTGGGGGAAGAAGAAGGAAGGGCAGGATGTTTGGAGTGCTAGCATTTGTCTTCCCAAGTCACCATTATGTGTGATGGAGCCCTGCTGCCCTGGAGATGGCTGAACACCTGCCTGCCCATGGGAAGTGGAGAATGAATTCCTATTTCGCTTTGCTTGTGCATGGCTCTTACTTTACCTATTAAACTGTCTTTATTTCAACCCACAAGTTTTCTCACTTTTTACCCTTCTGATTCTCTCCCCTGTCCCATTGGAGTATGTGAGAGCAGCTGCATGGGCCTTAGCAGGCATCTGAGGTTAAACCATGATGCATTTTCATCAGCAAATCTCCATCCTGCTCATCCAGAGAGTGTAACAGGATGATGCTGTTGTTGCTGTTTCTGCTTGTGTGGGTGCTCTGCATGTCTGCCTAATATGTGTGGCCAGCCACATATAGGTGTATACCTGAGATGTACACCTGTGCCTCAGCCTTACTACTGGTAGGACCTGAAATCATGGAGCTGTGGCATCCTTGCCCTTGTAGGGCTACCAGACTTGACAATCTCTAAGAAATATAAGCTAATGTTAAAAATTATTAAAAAGGTGGGACACCTTCTTACAAAGAAGTGATTTTACCTTTTAACCTAAAGAAATTGAGGAAAAAAGCAGGAATAAGGCATAACAATCAAGTACATGATTTTGTGTATTTTTTTAGCATTCCTACCTGTTCTTTCTAACTCTGGGACTGTCACTGTAGACAACCTTTGTTCCTTACTTTTTCTGTATGCTTTCTTTCTCTCCTTTGCCTTAAAGAATGTAAATCACCTTTCACATGCCTGTTTCCCTCACTAATCCTAGTGACAAATTCATGTCTTTTTGATAGTATATATTAATATATATATAAATATATGTATATTATGTCAGGATGGCCAAAGCCACACTCCAAAGTGCTCTATAGCTCATGAGAGTCACAAGTATAAAGCCAGTTCCCAGTATCTGTCCCTTTCCTAGAAGGTAGTCTTTCTGGTTTAAAGAACTATTGTGATTCTGTTCCTTCTTGTCTCTTTTGTGATGTCTCTTTATTAAACCTTTCCTCTTATAAAATCTCAGCTTCTCAGAATTTGGCCACTAAGATGTTACTTGTGATACTTTGTCCTACGTCATCCTAGTGTCTTACCAGTGCCTCACAGGTGTCTAGATGTTTGCACCTAGCAGAAGGTTTCAAACCTAAGTTCAATGAGATTCAAAACTCATTTTGCTTAAGCAGCAGCTTATTATTCTAATTCCGAAGTAATCTTCATGAAGAATATTTTAAATATTTTTACTTGGTGAATATATCTAATCTCCTTCATGTTATAAAATAATAATAATAAAAATCATTTGGTAAATAAGATTAAAACTAGTCAATAAAGATAAAAACACTTCAGGTTCAATGGAGGTAATACAGAAAGAAAATCCCAAACTAGAAAGTTTGACTTAAACATTTGCTGCATTTTAATGCTTTATATGAAAGACTTGTGATTGGCAAACTGCAACTGAACTTAAAAAATGTAGTTTGAGAGGAAGCTAAAATCTTTCCAAGGTCATATTTCAAGGGAAAAGGGAGATTGTAGAGAGTCAAAGCTAAGGAATTTTGTTGATACCTTGGATTAAATCAGACTTAGATTTCTCCTGATTAAAGAAAGTATAAACTAAGCATATAAAAATAATTTTTATTATTTAAATAAAGAGGTTTTGGAATTATCTAGATAAAACCAAAACCAAAAGCATGTTGAATAAAATGGGCTTTTTATTTAAAAAAATTTCAAGCAAGATCAAATACATCTTACCACTTTGAGTAGACATTTCAGTAAAATATAATATCAAATTTTTTCCAAGTTATATATGCAGCAATTATTATTTTACCTGTAAAATTTTCTCTGTCAATAATATTCTGGGCACTTGAGAAGGAGGGGACAGACTAGATGATATCAGGAGGTCTAGTCTAATCTAATGGTCTGTGATAAATGAGACAAAATTCCTGGATCTCCAAATATGCATTAGCAGAGATAGCTAATCTATTTATTTTACTGGATAATGTGAAAGCTACAGCAGAGCAGGAAAGACTTTTTGGTTACATACTTGTCACTAGACATGGTTGTAGGGAAGTGCAAAGAGAAGTTTGTTTTCCAGCGAAAAGATGTTACCTCTAGCTGACGTGGTTGAGCCCCAGCCGGTAGCTGAGTGCCACGCGCCGCTCGCTCACCCCTCCCCCGGCGGGATGGGGAGGAGAACAGAAAAACAACGTTGGGATAAGGGCAGGTTACTGGGACAGCAAGGGAGAGGGAAACAATCAACGGCAGTGCTGATAACAGATAGTAACAATGGTGATTACAGAGAATGATTTTACCGATCCCACCACCGACCTACCGGACGCTTGACCCGTCCTGGAGCCACGCTGACACGCCGAACCCGCCCCTGCCCGACTGGCCCCCTTTTATGGTGAGCATGATGTCACATGGTATGGAATAGCCCCCGGCCAGCTTGGCTCACCTGTCCTGGCTCCTTGGGAAATTAACTCTATCCTTGCCAGAACCAGGACATTATCCACCCCTTATTCCATACCATTTACATCATGCCCAGATTATTTTACAGAACTCATTGCCTTACTCTATGGGCTATCACTCTAAAATGTCTGTCGAGTTCATTTAGTCCATGGTTTTGGGTTCCATCTGCCATTACAGTCTCTCAGAGCAGGAGCAACGGTGCGTGCTGCTGGATTGTTGCACGCTGCATCCGGAGTCTTCACAGCCGGTGTATCTGGTATGGTCCATGCTCACAGTCTGGATATCAAAGATGTGATTTTTCGATAAAGCTTCTGGGCACCAGTTGAAGTCAGTTCTAGTTCCATCATCGTGGCACTTTGTTCAGTTTCAAAGTCCATCCTTCATTAGTTTTGGGTGATTCTTATGGTCATACCATTGATACAGTATATAGCTATTAACATCATGCAATTTAATTGATTGGCTATTTTCACCCAAAATCAAATCCCCTTGGGGTACACACCGGACTTCCCCATCTTTTCTCATCACCCACCAAGTGCACCCTGGTCCCTGAGCAAAAGCAATCCCGCAGATGGGTTTGCCTTTGCCTGAAGCAGGGATAACCCAAACTGTTTTACCCAACATATTTTTCATGCGCACTACAGGAACTTTATCCCTTTCTACTGGGCGTGGGAATTTTGACTGGGCAGGGCCAGCTCAATTGGCAGATCCCCAAGTGTTAACTAACCAGGTGGCCTTTGCTAAATGCGTATCCCAGTGTTTGAGGGTCCCACCACCCATTGCCCTCAGGGTAGTTTTTAGCAGCCCATTGCACCTTTCAACTTTCCCAGAGGCTGGTGCATGATAGGGGATGTGATAGACCCACTCAATACCATGCTCTTTGGCCCAGGTGTCTATGAGGTTGTTCCGAAAATGAGTCCCATTGTCTGACTCAATTCTCTCTGGGGTGCCATGTCACCACAGGACTTGCTTTTCAAGACCCAGAATAGTGTTCCGGGCAGTGGCATGGGGCACAGGATATGTTTCCAGCCACCCAGTGGTTGCTTCCACCATTGTAAGAACGTAACGCTTGCCTAGGCGGGTTTGTGGGAGCGTGATGTAGTTGATTTGCCATGCTTCCCCATATTTATATTTCAACCATCGGCCTCCATTCCACAGAGGCTTTACCCGCTTGGCTTGCTTGATTACAGCGCATGTTTCACATTGATGGATGACCTGTGAGATGGCGTCCATGCTCAAGTCCACCCCTCGATCACGGGCCCATCTGTATGTCGCATCTCTTCCTTGATGACCTGAGGTGTCATGGGCCCACCAAGCTAGAAATAATTCACTCTTACACTGCCAGTCCAAATCCACCTGAGCCACTTCAATCTTGGCAGCCTGATCCACCTGCTGGTTGTTCTGATGTTCCTCAGTGGCCCGACTCTTGGGTACATGGGCAGCTACATGACGTACGTTTACAACCAGCTTCTCTAGCTGGGCAGCAATATCTTGCCACAGTGGGGCAGCCCAGATGGGTTTGCCTCTACGCTGCCAGTTGCTCCGCTTCCACTGCTGTAACCACCCCCACAGGGCATTGGCCACCATCCATGAGTCAGTGTAGAGGTACAGCATTGGCCACTTTCCTCTTTCAGCAATATCTAAAGCCAGCTGGATGGCTTTCACCTCTGCAAACTGGCTCGATTCACCTTCTCCTTCAGCAGCTTCTGCAACTCGCCGTGTAGGACTCCATACAGCGGCCTTCCACCTCCGATGCTTTCCCATGATGCGACAGGACCCGTCAGTGAAGAGGGCATATGGTTTCTCATCTTCTGTTAGTTTATTATACGGTGGGGCTTCTTCAGCACGTGTCACCTCCTCCTCTGGTGACATTCCAAAATCTTTCCCTTCTGGCCAGTCTGTGATCACTTCCAGAATCTCTGGACGACTGGGGCGTCCTATTCGAGCCCGCTGTGTGATCAGTGCAACCCACTTACTCCATTGTAGCATCGGTTGCATGATGTGTAGAAGGAGCCCTCTTTGAACATCCAGCCCAGCACTGGCAGTCGGGGTGCCAAGAGGAGCTGTGCTTCAGTGCCAATCACCTCTGAAGCAGCTCGAACCCCTTCGTAGGCTGCCAATATCTCCTTTTCTGTTGGAGTGTAGCGGGCCTCGGATCCTCTGTATCCCCGGCTCCAGAACCCCAGGGGTCGACCTCGAGTCTCCTCTGGTGCTTTCTGCCAGAGACTCCAGGTAGGGCCATTCTCCCCGGCTGCGGTGTACAGCACATTTTTTACATCTGGTCCTGCCCGGACTGGCCCAAGAGTTATGGCATGAACTATTTCTTGTTTAATTTGTTCAAAAGCTTGTTGTTGCTCAGGGCCCCATTTGAAATCCTTCTTCTTCCGGGTTACATGGTAGAGAGGGCTTACTATCAAACTGTAATTCGGAATGTGCATTCGCCAGAAACCCACAATGCCTAAGAAGGCCTGTGTCTCCTTTTTGTTGGTTGGTGGGGACATGGCTGCTATTTTGTTGATAATATCCATAGGGATTTGACGCCGCCCATCATGCCACCTTATTCCTAAAAATTAGATTTCCTGCGCAGGCCCCTTCACCTTACTTCATTTTATGGCAAAGCCAGCCTGCAGCAGGATTTGGATTATTTTCCTCCCTTTCTCAGAAACTTCCTCTGCTGAGTTGCCCCATACAATGATGTCATCAATGTGTTGCAGGTGCTCTGGGGCTTCACCCTTTTCCAGTGCAGTCTGGATCAGTCCATGGCAGATGGTGGGGCTGTGTTTCCACCCCTGGGGCAGTCGATTCCAGGTGTACTGGACACCCCTCCAAGTGAAGGCAAACTGTGGCCTGCACTCTGCTGCCAAAGGGATTGAGAAAAATGCATTAGCGATATCAATTGTGGCATACCATTTGGCTGCCTTTGACTCCAGTTCATATTGAAGTTCCAGCATATCTGGCACGGCAGCACTCATCAGCGGTGTGACTTCATTCAGGCCACAATAGTCTACTGTCAGCCTCCACTCTCCATTGGACTTCCGCACTGGCCATATGGGACTGTTAAAGGGTGAGCGGGTTCTCCTGATCACTCCCTGACCCTCCAGTTGATGAATTAGTTTGCGGATGGGAACCAGGGAGTCTCTGTTGGTGCGGTATTGCCGCCGGTGCACAGTTGTAGTAGCAATCGGCACCTGTTGCTCTTCAACCTTCAGCAACCCTACAACAGAAGGGTCCTCCGAGAGACCAGGCAAACTAGACAATGGTTCAATTTCCTCCGCTTCTAAGGCAGCTATTCCAAAAGCCCACCTGTAACCTTTTGGGTCTTTGAAATACCCTTTCCGGAGGTAGTCTATGCCCAGGATGCATGGAGCCTCCGGCCCAGTCACAATGGGGTGCTTTTGCCACTCATTCCCAGTTAGACTTACTTCAGCCTCCAACAGAGTCAACTGTTGGGATCCCCCCATCACACCAGAAATAGATATTGGTTCCACCCCTTCATAGTTCGATGGCATTAGGGTACACTGTGCACCCGTGTCCACTAGGGCCTTGTACTCTTGTGGGTTCGATGTGCCAGGCCATCGGATCCACACAGTCCAATAAACCCTATTGTCCCTTTCCTCCACCTGGCTGGAGGCAGGGCCCCTCTAATCCTGCTCATCATAGTCACTACTCACGTCTTGCAAAAAGGATTTAGAATTCCCTTCAGGAGGATCAGAAGTGCGATCTGGCCTTTCACTTGGTCTGGGGGGCTGTCCGGTGGAAACTGGAGCAGCATTCTTTCTGGAAGAGTCCCTTTTTACAGCTGTCTTGCCTTGTAGCTCATGTACGCGTGCCCGCAGGGTTGAGGTGGGCTTCCCATCCCATTTCCTCATGTCTTCTCCGTGGTCACGCAGGAAAAACCACAGGATACCTCGTGGTGTGTATGCTCTATATCCCCTCTCTGGAGCAGAAAAACGCTTACTCCTAACAGCTGAAATGCGGGTCTGTACAGGTGGGGAGTAAGATATATCCTCTTTGAGTTGCTGGATGTCCTGAGACAGTTTCTCCACAGCCGAGACTAGGGAGGAGGAAAGGCTCTCTTCATACTGCCGGAGTCGGCCAGCCACTTCGTCCACCGTGGGTGCCTCTTCACTTTTCCAGTCGATTACTGCCAGTGAGTTGGCGTACGATGATGGTGCACTTCGCACAAATTTTCGCCACATGGGTCGGGTACAGTGGACTTCATCGGGGTCTGTGGGCAACTGTGCATTGTCCGGATCATAATAAACCATCTCCCACACAGCTAATTCCCTCAGATATTGAATACATCTCTCCATAGTGGTCCACTTGCCTGGCCAACATACAACATTTTCGCTGAAAGGGTACCTTTCCCTCACACTTGACAGGAGTCGCCTCCAGAGGCTGAGGGCCTGTGCCTTCTTCCCAATTGCTTTGTCAATGCCCCCTTCCCTAGACAAGGATCCTAGCTGCTTGGCCTCCCTGCCCTCCAGTTCCAGGCTACTGGCCCCATTATCCCAGCAGCGGAGCAGCCAGGTAATAATATGCTCCCCTGGAAGGCGGCTGAAATCTTTCCACATATCTCGCAGCTCACTCAGGGACAGGGATCGAGTAATCACTTCTGGTTCTGGCTCTTCGTCTTGTTCTCGTGATGGCCCCGGTTCATCATCATCTTTCACTAAGCGAACTGATTTCCTTGTGTATTTCTTTTTGTGTATAGGGGCAACTGATACTGGTGTGGGTTGATCTTTTGGCTTGACTACAGTGCCTGTTGCGGGGGTTTGGGTAGCTGCAGTGCGTGTTGCAGGGGCTTGGGCAGCTGCAGTGCCTGTGGGTCCGCTCTCTCCCTCTGGATGGTGCTGTCTACTATCCAGCAGTGTTTGATAGATTGTGGCCAGGGCCCAGCACAGCGCAGTGAGTTGTGTCTCCTTAGAATCCCCACAGCATCTTCCTTTCAAATATTCTACCATTTTATCAGGGTCTTGCAATTGTTCAGGAGTGAAGCTCCAAACCATTGGGGGTGAAAAGGTCTCTAGATACCTGCCCATACTCTCCCACATGCCATGCCAGCCCTGACCATTCAGCCTTGGGGAAGATCCCTGGGTGGTACTCTTGAAAAGATTTTTGCTAACCCGGAACAGGAGTGGGAAAGCATTCAGGAGACCTAGCAATAGGAATATACTGGCATGAACATTCCAAGGGTATTCAAAATTCTCCAAAATTGTTGTAACCAACCAAAAGGGAAAAGAGGAGGTGAAAGAGTGGGAGAAGGTATCCCCCCCTGTCTTCCCCACAGATTGGGTCCAATTATTAATCAATTCTGAAAGATATTGACCCAGGTACGGGCCTGACCGAAATGCTACATACACATACCAGCTCAGACCCATGACTGTCAATGATATCTTATCATAAGTCGATATCACACAATACAACAACATGAGAACAGGAACCCCTCTCCCAAAAGTGATAAACAGCACCGCAGGGATTGCATAGAGTAAACACGGGTTTAAACAGAGCCATGTGAGCAAACAGAACATCATTATGACCAGCAACTGTTTCAATAACATTATAAATGCTTATAACAACTTTGTTTTAACACACTTGGGTCAGACTTGTCGTTATCACAACCCCTCGAGCCCCACGTTGGTCGCCAAAAAAGACTGACGTGGTTTAGGCCCAGCCGGTAGCTGAGTGCCACGCGCCGCTCGCTCACCCCTCCCCCGGCAGGATGGGGAGGAGAACGGAAAAACAACGGCAAAGCCTCGAGGGTTGGGATAAGGGCAGGTTACTGGGACAGCAAGGGAGAGGGAAACAATCAACAACAGTGCTGATAACAGATAGTAACAATGGGTGATAACAGAGAACGATTTTACCCATCCCCGACCGGACGCTCGACCCGTCCCGGAGCCACGCCGACACGCCGAACCCGCCCCTGCCCGACTGGCCCCCTTTTATGGTGAGCATGACCTCATATGGTATGGAATAGCCCCCGGCCAGCTTGGCTCACCTGTCCTGGCTCCTTGGGAAATTAACTCTATCCTTGCCAGAACCAGGACACTAGCATAACTGAGTCAGAGCAGTGCTTGCATTCTTCTCTCACAGTTTTATTGTCTTCTATGCATTGTCTAATGAACCCTGTAATAGTTAAGTTGCCATTTATCTTCTTCTGTAATTTTACAGACACAGGCAATCATCTGCTAATGATCATTCTACCACAGTAGAGAAAACACAAATAAAAATATTCCTGATCTGATAAAAAGGGGGTTGTTTCTTCCTCCATCTGTACTTCACTTACTTTCATTCTAAGATTTACTGATCTTAGAAATTTTCTCTGGGATTTTAATTTAATGCTGGTTAAATACTGTGCTTGTTGTCAAGTTTACCTAGTCACTGCTCCTTCTTAAAAAAAAAAAGAAAAAGTTTTATTATAGTTAAGATTCCTCTGACTTTAGTTTACACATTTAATAGCTGCCTTTTCTGCCTTGTCTTCCTTTATAGTACTTTGCATCATTTGACAGTTCATCTTACATTAAGATAAGGATTTGCATTAATTGCATAGTCAGCTGAAGGGGGCTATAAAGATGGCCTAATGAGCTTAGATTTAGATAAATAACATTGTTGTGATTAAATTTAATGTGACTATGACACCTTCAGTATCACTGTAAAACTTTGAACTTAGCCTGTTGCTGGAAAGATATAATTATGTTTGCTCAACACTGTCAAGTCAGCCCCTAAGATATCCCAGGGTTGTTTTTTTTAAATTATTTTTTACCCCAAGACCTTTTAAATTTTTTTTGTTATTATTATTTATTTTTTAAATAACAAGAGGACTGGGGGCCTTACCCTAACACTTTTCAGGGTGGAAAGGTCTTCAAACAGGTGGTGCCCTGAAATGTCTATGAAAGCAAGAAGAGGAAATATTCCCATCTCCCAGCCACTTTTGCTTCCTTTTGCCTTTAGTGAGAAATAAATGTTGGCACTGTCTCGGTGGAATGCCTGATTATAGTCTCATGTATAAAGGATCTAGAAATATGTCAAAGGCCTCCCATTACTTTTAAAGGAGTGGGTTCTGCCTTTGTCCTGGAAGGACTGTAAAAGAAAAGTGGATTCACTTACTTAGTGGTTACACTCTATTATAACACACTATGGATTGGTAGTCAGGGCAAATGCCATTTTTGAGGATGAAACCCTTCATAATGCAGTTGTCATTTACCTTGAGTTCACAGAATTTAAAGATGAAAGTGGGAGAGGGGGGAAGACAAAAGCTCCATTAGCTTAACCAACTCACCTTCTGCCCACGAATTGTGCTTCTTACAAACACATTTTCTGGTATATTGTGCAGCCTAGTTTTAAATGTGCCAAACTGCTGGAGGCTCCATCACTCCTCTGGGATCCCTCAGTGCTGCTAATTGGCTTAGAAGTGCCAATACTGTGGAACTAAAAAGCTGAAGGGCAAAGTTTAATTTCTGACCTTTAATTTTATTTCTGTAATTCGAACTGACTTCACTGCAGTAAGATTTGGTGAAATTTTTCAGCTTTCATTCAGTGTTGCCTGACTCCCACCAACCTAGGTTCACTGCCGCAAAAGTCTGTAGGCCTGCAAATACAAACTTCTGTATCTTAAAAATTGTTGCAAGTACTTTAAAAAATACAGTTCTTTCAGAGACAAATGGATTATCAAAAATATGGAATATTCTATCACTGGAAAACCAGTCAAAAGAAGAAATAAATGCATGAGGAATAGGAACACATGAAGAATCTTCTTTTCCCTTCTCCAAAAACCATCTAAGTCTCTCATTTGATTTAGTTTACCAATACTACATTTACACACAATGCATTACTTTGAGCACACATTCAGTGTCACTGGAGAATTGTCTTGAGCTTTCAGCAATGCAACTTATTTTGCATTAAGTTAGAAATTTTTTTTTAATGTATCTTCATCAGAAAAAATTGGTGCATTAGGACCATATTTTGTAATGACACAACAGTTGCTGTCATAAGTTTATCAAGTAAGCAGTGGGAATTTTAATCAAAAAGAATGGCCAGCTCTTCTTTTTTCCTAGAACAGCTTAAGAGCTGCCTTGGGATCTGTGGGAACAGCAGGTCAGTTACGTATGCTATTAGAGTAAGATTCTGTCTTCCACACCATGGAAAAGTCATCTTCTGTTACCAAACTATTCACCTTTTATGAAAAAGCATGCATTAAAGTAAACATGGAGCAAACCTACCAGTAAGTCTACATGGAGGAATGGAGTTCCCTGAAAATGTACCAGCTTGAGCTGAGCAACTCCCTGAGCACAGTTATACAATGCTAATAAACCCTGGGATTTCTGATGCATTGCTTTATCTTTTTCTCTATTTAAAACAAAACCAAAACCAAAACCAACAAAACAACAACGAAACAAACAAAAAATGAAAAACCCAAAACCCTGAAAAATATTCGCAATAATCTTGTCTTACCTCTAGGGTTAAATGCAAGCATATTTTTGTTGGTCTGGGTTTTCTTTTTTCCCTCCAAAGCTTGCATATATTACAGGATGGGAAAATAATTTCTTGCTTTTTCTATAGCTTGAAACTTTCTTATCAGCCTGCTTCACTTATTCTTACTTTGTTTCTTGGATCTCTGTCTGTGGAAATGAGCTGAACCAAAGCCAGAGTCTACACAAAGAAAAACACAGCTTTCTTCTGAAGACAGAAATTCTGACCACTCATTTCTTACCTTGTTGTCTAGGGACAATCAGAACCACTAATGCTGTCTTTGAACAACAAAATTTTTGGGCTGTATTCTTCCAAACAGGTTGGACAGTTATTTGAAGTGTGTGAACAGATGGACTTGCTGGACCCAACATGTCTAGGAAATACCCTCCAGGCAAACGCCTGACAGTCTTATGTGCTCCTGTCTGTGGAGTAGACCACTATCATATTGACTATCATATTTTACCATTGACTCCACTGGTGTCAATGGTGAAAGGGACAATAAGATGGAAATATTCTCTCCAAACCAAAACATTTCCACATTTCTATGTCTCAATTCATCAGCTGTTCTGAGGGAAATTGTCTGGGTTTGGATTACACCCACCACTTTATCTTCCCTCTCCTGAACTGAACACCCAGCTCTAGGTAAATCTTGTTCCATCCCAGCTGGAGAAGAGACAACATGTTGGTTTTTTTTAAGAGTGTAAAACATGTTTAAGAAAACCTGCCAAGGAAGGCTCCATATGCACATGTCCTGTGGGAAAACTTTCCTATTCCCATGGGTCAGTGTGTCTAGCACAGCAAGAGATCTAGAAACGTCTCATCTGTTAAACAGTTGAATCTGGCACACAGATGCCCAGATTGCACTTACATTCACACACATACCTACATACCCAAAGAGAATTTTCCTTCTATCCACTAAAAAGAGCTGAATACTTGTTAAAAAGCTGTTTTGAAAGAAATTATTAAGAAAAAAGCCACAAAACCATGCAGGTTTAAAGAAAAATAATGAAGTGCTCACTGATGCTAGAAAAGGACCTGGTTTTGCCAATTCAATCCCTGTTTAGGGGATGAAGATCTCTGACTGAATAATTACTTTGGAAAAAGTTGTGCATAGTCAGCTTTGGATTTTAGAGTGAAAGCAAGAGGGAATGTGCATGATTTGCTGCAAAAATAATTTCCATCTTTTTAATAACCAGTTTTTGAGGTTCTAGATTGTCATAAACACTTATTAAAATTTATTACTAAACAATATTGAAACATTGCTGGAAAAATTATTCCTTATTACCCTCCTATCAGCTCGTTAGCATAAGTTTGGTAATTGTTTATAAGGAAAGACAGTATAAATGTATTATATATATAATTATATATATAATATAAATGTTTTTAATGTCATATCCTAAAAAAATCACAGATGAGTTGGTGGGAATAGTTACATATAACTCAAGAAGAGGAGACATCACAGCAAGTGAAAAGAAACACAAACTGGGAACAATTTTTTAAAATTATTACGGTGATCATTTTGTATTAGTACAGTAATGAGCCAATTAGTAAAAGATGGCATGGACAGGGACAGTATGCCTGTGTCTCTGTTTTCTCACCCATCAAAAAGAGCATTTTCCATTGCATACGTGTATGTGTGTGCACACTCACATATCTTCATCTGTTTGACCAGCCCTGCAGTGATTTAAAATACCACAGCTGCAGTAGAGTGCTAACAGTGCAGCTAATCCCTCAGCCATATTTCAGATAGTAAATACATGTTGAAAGCACCACTGTGCATGAGACAAAACCATGCAATACCGTATTAGGAAGCAGGCTCACAGAAGATGAACAAAAAATTTAGTTGAATTCCATGTACCCTTAGTGCCAGTCAGTGTTAAAAATTGCTAATTTGCTAAGAACAGAGAATATATACATACATATATATATACACACACTATTCCTGCCTGAAATTCAGCGTTTATTGTGTAAACATAGCATCATATCAGAGCATCAGGTATGTGCTCACAAGGTCTATAGAACTATAAAAAACAGAGCTTCTCCCTTTCTGACTGAAAACAGTCCCAGTAACTTAAGAAGCACTAGAAAAGCCTTGCATATCGTAGCTTGATCTGTTCCTAAATCTATTCCTTGAATGGACTGGAGTAGCGCTACTCATGCTGTACATGTGGATCCAACCATGACACCATGATTAAAGAAAACAAAATCTAGTTCTGAGTCATGATTGAAGGTATATTTATTCATCCAGTTTGCCGCTTGCTGGGACCTTGGTGTTGCGGCAACAACTCACTATTTTCAGAGAAAAGCTGCATTAAAAGTTTGAATATGCTGAAGCTATTCCTAACCTCTGTTAAACTATCTGCTCGTTTACAGTCTCCTGCTGCACCAACATTACTGAGGCACTTTCTAGGGCCTTTGACAAACAGATGTATATAAACCACGTGTCTCTAATTCACTGCTGCACAAACAATTTCTTAGTGACTTGCTTCCCTTTGAGAATGCTGTTAACAAGCTACTTCTGCTTACTTGATTCCTGACCTTGTAGCAGCTTTGGATGTCTTGCTTTCCTTTCCCCTTGTGTCTATAATGGCTTATTTAGTCACAGGGTTAAAAAGGCAGGTGTGGAAGGATATGGATTTGCTCACCTATGCCAGCAAACTAGCATGGAGTACTAAGAGAAGATGGTATCTCAGTCCAACACAGCCAGTAATTGATTTAATTATGAGGGAAGCATTTGGATTTTCCAGAGGTTGTAAGCTACATGCTGTTTGTTGGATGTTTGCATAAAGGCCTCTCTGTCTCTAGGTGATTGACCAGACATTTAGCCCTAAACCAATATTTTGCTACAGCAAATTATTTTTGTTGTTCTAAAGATATATTTTTTTTAAAAAAAAAAGGTCATATAAAGACATTTATGACAATGGTGTAGCTACACAAGCTAGAAAAAGATGAAATAAGTGCCTGACTGCATCTTTTTTTGTAAACAAACCTTCAGCTGGTATCTGGCTCCTGCTTAGACCACAATGCACATATTGTCGTGTTTATGTGATAATAATTATTAGGACCTATGAACTCTAGTATAAGTAACACCAAACATTGGCCAAATATGCTTATACCTCTTATTAAACATGCAAAATGCTGATTTATATCAGCATACGCTCTGATAACACAAGTGTTGTATTTATCCTGGAGCCTAGGAAGTTTTTACCCTACTGATATATTACTATTAATATTCTTTCAGGGGATATTTCAGAAGTGGTGGGGACAGGTGGCAGCACTGTGGGTGGATGTCTGTATTTACATATCCAACTCTTTTTGAATATCATACTAAATGGGAACTTCACGGACATAGAAGAATATGAAGTGTAACCACAACATGCACTCTCTCTAGTAATTCTCAGTGGATCAACATGGGTACTGCTATTCAGAAAGATGTAAGAGAAAAATTGTTGTATTCTGAGTGAAATACAAATTTAGACTGACTCTCCTCACACAGATTGAAGTGCTGTCTTTGATGTCAATGTTTAGCAATTATCACTCTCAATTAGATGCTTAGTTTCTTCCCACCAGGGATTTATATCATTGAGTGTCAGTGGTCACCTGGCAGGACTTCAATTAAAGAAAAGTTAAATTCTTTGCACCTACTTACATTGTGCCTACGTGTTCACCTCTCTTCAAGAGATGATTTCTGTAAGAGTGCAAAAAAATTTAGGAGGTTCTGAGCAACCAGCAGTACTGGGATATCCATGTTTTTTTTCTGAATGAAACTCTGTGGTATTACAGAGAAGAAAGGGAATAAAGTTATTGGCTTGAAGTATCAGAGCGGTTGTGTTTACCCCAATATGGAGTCACGCACAGCTGCCTGTTGTTCCTGGAATCATAACAGGAAGAAATAGTGAGCAGAGTTAAACGAAACATCACTTGTGATCACATTGTTGTCCCAGTAGCTATTGCTGATGTGGGTTACATAAGCATGAAGTAGGAAGACTAAGGTATAAAAGCAACCATTCAGTTTTAGTTTCCTGATTATCCCAAAGGATATCATTAGGATAAGCTGGCTGAAATAGCAGAGAAGACAACATCATAGACAGTAATTTAGATCCAAGTTCAACCCCAGACTACCTACGTTTTTCAAATCAGGCTGCTAACTTGAGGTTCTCTTTCAACCCTGTCTGTCCTCAGTGGGAAAAGGAAATGCAATATAAAGTTAGTCATTACCATAGGACTCTTCCTATTTCTACCTCTCCTTCTCTTATTCAAAGAAATTATTTTTGTGGGATTTCTGATTCATGGGAGGTGTGCCTCTGAGGAGAGAACAATGACCCATAGGGAATTTTTCTCTCCCACAGCAATGGTTTTAGGCAATATTCACCAGGATGCGGGAGGCAAAACTGCTGCAGTTTTGTTTCTTTTAGAGTTCATTAACCAGTGTCTTATTCTACTGTTCCTTTCCATAATTATTACTGCTAAACTTTTTTTACTCAAGTTGCTAATTTGTTATTGCCAAATTAGGATCTGTGCAAAAAGCAGCAGGCAGAGGAGAGCTCTGTTCTAATTTTAACATGATATCCCAGATGATATTGAATTCTGTTTTCTAGGTGTCATGCAACAGCAAACCCCAGTAAACTGATATGGTGACTCTTCATCAAAATCGCTTTTAAGAATCTTAAAATTTAACCACAATAAAGGCACCTTCAGGTTAAATGTGGCCCCAAATTTATGTTTTTGACAAAACAAGAAAAAAATATGAAGTTAAAAACACTCAAAAAACTCTGAGAAAAACTTATTTAAAGCCTTTGCAGTTAACATATTTATGTATTCAGCTGGTAGATAAAAGCAGTGCTGAAATAAGAAAGCTACTGTAAAAAAAAAGTTGTAAGTTTAACAATAAGAAAAATTCTAATAAACACATCATCACAGGCTGGTATTTAAAATATTCTCCATTTTTTAGAGTTGTAGTTATCATTCTAATTCAAATATTCAGTACTAAGTAGGAATCAGTACTGCAGAAATGCCTTAAAGGCTTTTTGTGTTCTGAATTTCTAGAAAGAGGAATTGTCCATTTTTCATGAAGTATTACTGCACAAGAGTTAGAAAAAATACTTTTCTGAAACATACATAAACCCCAAAGCTTTCTGGAAAATAAAATTTTAATGGAGGGTAACTTTTCAGTGTTTAAGACAAGAATTGTACAAATAGCCTTATTCTAACTCTACTATCCAAACAGAACTATACCACAACTCCGTGTGAAGTGAGAGAGGCAGGTAATCTTAACAATAGACATCCCATGTGTAATTATTTGTGATAAATGGACTGTTTCTGAACTCCTTCCAAATTTTTTTGGTATCTTTGGATTTGTGCTGGTTAATTCTTGTATTCTTTGCAATATTAACCTATATGAGTGCTAGTGAAATGACCCATAATCTTGCACATCTTTTTACCATTGAAAAGATCACAACTTGATTTTAGGAGAGCTTAGGTAGAGAAATACACTCCATGAAGCCCTCATGAGGTTCATGAGGTTCTTTCTGGTTATTTTATTGCCAATTAGGTAAGGCCCATAACAGTCAGATCTCAGCTGGCCTTGATCTGAGGAGGAGGTTATACAAGATGACCTCCAGAGGTCCCTTCCAACCTAAGTTTCTTTATGGCTATCTGCTTCTGGGGAACAATCAGAAGTTTTTGAACTTAACTTCATTCTTCTGGGACCACACAAACCCCATTACTTCCACAGGCCTTTTGCCATCATATTCTCCAAGCCACCACAACTGTTAAGCTCTGTGAGGGTACATGAACTTTAGGGCTCTGGGTTTGGAGTTTCCCAGAGAAACAGCAAATCTCACAGTCAGATTTGATGTTCCCTTTGGATTTCATTTGCTTTGATAAGTTGCTCAAAGGTCAAAGGCAATTTAAACATTGCACAGACTCAGGCAGATTGAAACACTAAGATACGTAGGGGGGATTCAAAAGCGCAATGAAAAGTCGGAAAACACTACTATATAAATTGCTTTAACCCTCCAGAGTCAGAACCCATCTTTAGATGGATTAAACAGATGATTTCATATCTTTTATAGCAGCAGATAGAGTTGACAATGTTTGATGTCAGTACTAGTTCAGTTTGTAAACCTTAAACACTGGTTCCCTTTAAGTTTGCACTCAAAATAGAGTGTATTGTGTCTGCAAGTAATCCCCTATATAATAGCTGTATTCAATAGCAACTAAATGCACAAAAGCTGGTTCATTGCATGGGTTCGTTTCTTAGTACCAGCTATTGTTCTAGGCTGTGTGAACAGTTCAACAACATTCTAGTTTTTCAATGAAGTCTTCTTGCCCAAGTCCCCTTCTTTTGAAGGTTACAGGCAAATAATTTGAGGTGTGTCTGGAGCTAGTGCTATCCTCTCACTGTGCTTGCTGGATTAGCTAGAATTAACAGGCTAAATCATTAACAGGTGAAAAACTTTAAAATCATTTTCTATTATCTATTTCAGCTCTGAAGTGCCCAAGACCGCCACCATTTTGAGAAGCAGGGACTGCAACTCTATTTAATAACTCAAGTGCCTTAACTTGGAAGAAGAGTCAGCTGTCAGGATGAAGTCAAAATTTAATACTAGGGATGCTCCCTTCACAGACAAATAGATTGTTTAGAAATAATATGAAATTTCTTAAGATTAAGAATAAAATAAATTTATATTAATGCTGGTGCTCATTATTCAGCACTTTTAATAATGAAGCCACTTTAGTCATTTGAATATGGATTTAAGAGTCTAACTTAAGGCATTTGCTTTTGTGGGGGGAAAAAAAAAAAAAAAGACAGAAAATTTATTCAGGAAGCCATGGGGGAAAAAAAGGAAGATCTGCTGAGATTTTGGAGAGTCACAAAGGACTTTCATATGGAACCTAGTGTCTAACAACTAGATTTGAAAGTGCATTCCAATTATACCCTGCAATTCAAGAACAGTTCCTGCAGAAACATTCAAGAAATTGCAAAATTCTTCTTCACTGAAGGGAAAGCATATTTTCTATATGCTGCCATTTTCTTTTTATTTGTTGTGCTACAGGAAAGAAAATGTAACGAAGTCCAACTAAAGAACCTGTTATATTAATATCTGTTTTAAAAGGGTCAATGGTTTAAGACACAGAAAGATGTAGCCTGAATCTGTGTTCAAGCCACATGAAGCACTTGAAAAAAGGGCAGAGATATTTGAAAGATCAGGCAAAATATTGTAGCTTTACAATGCAGTTCCCTCTTGGCTTGTAAGCATTTGCCTCCTGAGACTTGCATTCCAGTTTGTAACATTGACAGTTAAGACATTGCTTTATTTTTAATAAGCTAAACTATGAGAATGAAAGGGAATTTAGCTTCTATATACTGAAGAATTTACAGTCTGGAGAATTTTAATTGTGTTAAATGCTCAATCTACCTGAAAAAATACTTTCCTTGTCCAACTACTTCTAGACACTGGGAAGCATGACTACAACAGACTCATTAGAGGCACACAATCTTTTGGGAAGTAAGGAAAATATTTCCACATTTCCTTTTAAATGTACCGTATCTCCACGTAACTTCACTGAACCTAGCAGGATTAAAACACTGAGCCTAACTGATTCTTTTCCATCCTTACCCTGGAAATATCAGAAGCAACCAGGAGGTTCAGTTTACTTTCTAAAACCAGAATAAGCAAGACAAAAAAAGGCAACCTTCTCTCACGTATCCAGCCGTGAAAGTTTCAGCATTGGCAAGGCAATACTGACAGGAATATGAAGCATTCTGACACAGAAATCAGTGTTCCTAATAGACTATCTATGAAGAATATTAAAGCTCTGCTTGTTCTACCTTAGATCTATATAAATCAGGAACAGGGCAGGCAGGAAGTTATGCATAAATAGTGAAGTTCTCTTCATGTTAGTTAGAAGTCCTTTAGCTTGTGTAAATGAGGACAGACCAAGAAAAGTAGCAACAGATTTTTGCTGAAGTCAAGGGCAGTCTAAGATCTCAAACTCGAATCCTGTGGGGTTTTGTTTTGGTTGGGTTTTTTTTTGTTGTTGTTGTTGGGGGGTTTTTTTGTTTGTTTTTCTGTTTGTTTGTTTGTTGGTTGGGGTTTTTTTAATCCAAAATGCTCTTCTTCTAATATGTCTTAACTATAGGTCCCCTCTGACATATAATTTTTTCTTAAAGGTGCTACTGGAGAGTTAACATCTTCTATGTCTGTCTGAAAATTCTAAATTCTTTCACACCTTCACTATTTAAATAGAAAAATAAAATGCTTCTTATATTATGTTCTTTTGTGTATGCTTTTTAAATAATACAACCTTCCATTTTTTCAGGCGGGAAAAATATTTATTTTACTAATTCAGATGCTACAGAAGAAGATCTGCCCCTGTGGTGCCAGGTGGGCTGGGAGAGACTGTGTTAGTACAAATGCATTTTGCATTAATGTGTCATCAAAGAGTTCAAGAGAGGAAAGAAGCAATTTATTTTAAGTGTCCATGAACACCTATGGAGAAACATATGACATCTCTGAATACCAAATGAAATTATTATGATCAGCGATACTCTAATGAATACCAAATGAATCCATAATGAGAGGACCCTAAGCATTATTTTGATCAATTATATCACAATACTATGGGAGTATACCAACAGTATTCGTAGGCTGTAAGCTCTACTCTGACTTTTAACTATATAATTAACATGCACATAATTGTTTCTGTAATGTAATCCCTTCACTCTTATCAATCTTTCACTTGCTTGAGAAATATAATCCTTTAAAACAAAGGAAGAAAAAGTAAAATAGCATGAAAATATGAATAGCATACAGTTTTTCCATCAGAAGGTACCAGATTTTCTGTGGGATACAGACACTAGGATTGAAAAGAAAGGTCTGTCAAGATGTAGTGACTTATATCTATGAAATAATACATATCCTATTAGTACACATCCGTGTCACCTCTCAAACCCAAGATCAGTCACTGGCTGGAAATGAAACAGATAAGCTTCATTCTTCTTCAGGTCAGATGAGTGCTCTTCATGTGTGTTCTCTTTATCTCCTCCACCAAATTCCTTGACAACTTAGACTGGAAACATCTTTGCTAGATGTAAAAGCTATATATCTCAGACTCACAAATATATTTTTCATAACCCTTTCAGTATTGAGATTACAAAAAATAAACAAAGCTCCCAATAAAATAAAATATCTGCCCCCTAGTTAAAGAGATCATATATCTTTCCAGTTGCACCATGACCAATGTAGCTAGTGGAAAGAATGTATTTGAGTGGTTGTTGCTAGACTTAACAGAGATGTTTTTCCTTTCTAGTAGAATTGCCTTAAATTATAGTTAATTCTTTTTTTAAGTTGAAGGCGAAAGTGACCTATTCTATCATTTAAAAAAACCCCTGAGACTTAAATTCACGGAGTTGTATATCTGCAATGCCTACTAACTTGGTTTATGCTTGAATACTCTGTGCTTCTGAAAACCAGACTTCTGAATGTTTAAGGGAAAAAATTAATGTAAATGTACCTTAATTGCACAAGGCAATTCAGGTGCATTTGAACAGGGGGTGAGCAGAAGGAAGAAGGTAAGGAGTTTGAGAATGTTCATATCAGTAGGTTCATTACTGCAACAAAGCCAGACACGATAGAATCAAAGTATCATTAGGGACCATCTGGTAGCATTGTTGCAAAGATCATCCAAAACATACTTTCAACAGAATCACATTATGAAGAATAGATTTAGCTTTCGCTCTGCTATTCATCTTGAAGTTTATTGCTGAGAATTTGACTGCCCATTTCTCTGATTAGTTTTCCAAATCTTGTGATAAAATGTGTCCCTTTGAAACAAGTTTTAAGGCAATGACATCAGTCATTTGCTATTTTTCTATCTGTATGATAAAGCAAACTCAAGTAAGTTGAGTAGTTACAATTTTGCAAGAAATGTTTTCAGCAGTGATGCTCTGATAATTATGATAAAAATAAAGCCATGGACACCATCAGGCATTAACTTGTTGATGACACAAGCAGGAGGTTTTTCAAGAGAAACCACGTATTCAGCAACATATTTAGTGAGATATTGAATATATAGACACTGGCTTTCTTAACACCATTCAACCTTGCCTTTCACTTCTGATTATCTGCTGTTTCTTTTTCATTCTTCAGTACAATATCCATTGTCTTCCTTTTTTTCTCTTATTTCTCATTCTACTCTATGCTAGTGCCAGATCAAAGTTCTAATTCTTCTGAAATCTCTCTTTGTACTAACCCACAGTAAATACATTTTCTCTCCTACTGTTAAAAGTGCAAGATGATATTGAGGAAAACAAATGCATAAATGAATGAAATTACATACATAAAGTGAACATTTCATGCCCACATTAGTACCCTTGTCTGAGTCTCACTATTCATCTTGCCATAATTTTCCTTTATTTTTTTATGGGCTGGTCCTCTAAATCCATACACAGTGCAGTAGCATACAAACACCACTAAAGTAATTCTGCAAATTATCAAAATCAGTCAATCAAAATCAATTGCAATCCGCAATTGTACATCACTGCAGGAACTAACTTTATTCTCTGTAGATTAGACACATATTTCAACCACTGTCTTTGAATAAAGCTTTTGAAGGAGATGTCTTGGCTTTATTCACTGTTTTCTTGGCACTGTTGATCTTCCCCACCCTTTTCTTCCATATGTCCATAAACTTCAAGTTTGAGAAAGTAAACTAATAGCTGGTTTCATCTAGGATATTTTTTTTTCTTTCCTTATTGTTATTTCTAAATTTAAAAGTTCTACAAAGGAAATCCAAAAAGGGTTTTTGAAGTTCCAAGTAACAAAACATCTCAAAAACCAAAACCAAACAAAACCTACCCCAACTCCCCCCCCCAAAAAAAAAAAACAGCAAAAAGCACCACACCTTGTATTCTGTATAATTGTACAGTATCTTGAATCTTGCAGGTTTTTGCAATCTGTTGCTGCACAGCAAGCAGAATTTTTATGTTTTTAACCTGTGTGAAGAAGGACTTCTACAAAAATGCAAAGAAATGGCATTTAGATACAACCTCTTCAGGAGGTTCTAGTACTACTTACTTGCACATTTTTTTCTAAGATGTTGCTATTTAAAATTAATCCTTGGGTTTTAATGTTCAAGCCACATGCAGCTCTTCAGAGAGTTTGCTTTTAAAAAGGAAGAAGATGGGGGGCGTGGGGCGGGGGACGGGGGAGGGCAGGGGGAGAAGAAGAAGAAGCAGGCTGAATGACAGATTCCTCCATGCCCAGTAGCAACATAACATACTTCTGCAGAAAGACACTGATCAGCTACTGATTTCCACCAGCTTCCCCATCAGGCAGCCAGTCTCTCTCCACTTCATGCAGTCATTGCATTCCCAGCTATGAGCTCGGCAGGACGTGGGTCAGGCCATAAGCAGTCAAATCACATTCCTGTCTTCTCCCCAAGACAGAGGCAGCTATGATGAGTTGAAAGCACCTGCTTGCTACTCACAAAGGCTGTAGTGTAGCTGCATTAGCAATTCCCTCCTTTCTTTTACTCAATCACTCTATTCACCAGGTGCATCAAGGAATCGCTCCCCCTCTGGGCCAGTGCAAAGTATAGATTAATTATGCTAATCATCCACTCTAGGCAGCAAATGCACAAAACATTCACCCCTTCTATTCCTCCAGTCAATTCTTTTCCATCTACACTTTTTACCTCTGGGTTGTCCCAGTGTGCCTGACTCAACGCACGGCCGGGATTTGGAGACGGATTCCAAGCATTTTCTCTAGTCATTCACCACTGCCAAACCACATTAAGAAGCTTTGCTTCTTTTAACTACTGTGGATATTTGTAGACTTGTTAATTTTCAGCTTTAACTCTATAAATACTCCCAATACTCATGCATAATTTCTTTTCAAACTAGTTCCTTACCACGCTACTTTTCTAAACCTTCTATGTATGAAAGTTCAAGATTTTGATGTTTTATATAGTCTCTATTTTGTTTATGAAGTAGCTTTTATTTCCCTTCTAGTAACCTGTAAGCCAATTTATTTTGTCTACAAGGTTCATGTGTAACAAGCTCTGAGTAACTCCACCTTTTTTTTTTTTTTTTCCTGAAGCCAGTCAGGTTTGCAAATCCAATGCAAAGCTAAATGACATATGCCATGTGCAATTCACAAAATTCAGTATTTCTTGAAATTTTAAATGTCATTGAAAAAAAGTAATCTTTGGATAAAAATGGGTTTAAATGTTTGTTGTTGCTTTTTTTCTTGTATGGTTTTTAATTTGTTTAAAATTTTCAACACATTTCCACAATAGAAGACTTTTCCAGAAATCCTGTTCCTGTCAGGATAACTTCCTCAGTTAAAATCAAGAATTCTACCTTTCAATGTTGGGAGGAAATCTATAGTAAATTGAACAAATTTAAGCTGATACACTGGAATGTGCATAGATTTCCTAATTGTGGTAATTTAAAGGTCAATATTGTTGCCTATTTGTATAGTGACTGTTTTAGCAAAAGCACTCAACTTTTCACTTCTGACTGGGTTTCCCATTATCTGAAGTCTCATTAGCCACCTACACAATGAATAGTGTATTTCTACCTCTTTATTTAAGTGTTTACATGTAGTCAGTGTAAATGTTCTCTGGCTACT
The DNA here is from genome assembly GCF_011004875.1 of Balearica regulorum gibbericeps. NCBI lineage: Eukaryota > Metazoa > Chordata > Aves > Gruiformes > Gruidae > Balearica > Balearica regulorum. The sequence continues at coordinate 47,485,345 of NC_046220.1, read as the reverse complement.
AAAGTCTAGGAAACATATAACAACTTGAATTCAAGCACAGGAGAAAAAACCCAAAACAACAAACCACAAACAAACAGACAAAACCAACAAAAACCCAGGCCTGGTCTACAGATGCTATCTTTCATTTCCATGTTTGACTCAAAACCCACTCCTTTTTTAGATATAAATGAGAGTGACAGAGAAATGCCAGTCTGTCACACCACAGCACCACAAAAACTAGGCATCTTGCCATCAAAACTGTGTCCTCTTTGCCAGGGCATTGTCCAGAACAATGTTTGAAAAAGCATAATGTTAAATAGAGTTTAAACTGAAAATATACAGAGAATGTGTTTATGTCTGAAAACTGAATCTAATTCTTTTGTATTGAACTATGAATTCACTTAATGAATTCACTAGTAAACAGCACAATGTTTAAGGTATTGCAGTCATTTTGTTGGTGTTTGTTAGGATGCAATATTGGCAGTTTTTGAATCAGATGACCTTCTTTAACCCTTATACCCTGCTAAATCAGTGAAGAAACAAGGTCATTTTTCAGCCTATGTTAAATAGAATGTCAATTACTCTTTTGCTCCGCTACAAAGCAGTCACAGAGAGTTAGTGCACGGGCTCAGATGTGAACACGTAGAGAGGGACAGTCTCAAGATATATTCAGTCTGCTGATGTCAATGTTTGCTTTTCTAACCCTGTTGGCAGTCAATATGATATTCAAGGTTTGATTCACTTTTCAGACTTTCAATAGTTAATTCAAACACACTCATCTGTACTTCCTTTTTAACTGGATTATTTCCCAAACCTTTTTTGATGAATTTACTGCAGTTAAAATACGGTTCTTTACTTTCTCGGAACCACAGAATGGTTGAGGCTGGAAGGAGACCTCTGGAGGTCATCATGTCCTACCCCCTCATGCTCAAGGAGGGTCACCTGGAGTAAGTTGCAGAGGACCACGTCCAGATGGCTTTTGAATATCTGCAGGGATGGAGACTCCACAACTCCTCTGGGTAACCTGTGCCAATGCTCAGTCACCCCCTCAATGGAAAAGTGTTTGGATGGAACCTCCTGTGTTTCAGTTTGTGCCCATTGCTTTTTGTTCTGTCACTGGGAACCACTGAAAAGAGGCTGGCTCTGTCTTCTTTACACCTTCCCTTCAGATATTTGTACACATTCATGAGATTCCCCTGAGTTTTCTCTGCTCTAGGCTGAACAGGCCCAGTACCTTCAGTCTTTCCTCATGAAAGATGTTCCCATCCCTCAGTCATCATAGTGGTCCTTCGCTGGACTCTCTTTAGTAACTGCATATCTTTGTTGTACTCAGAAGCCCAGTAGTCCAAGTGTGGTCTCACTTCTTCATTAAATTAGTATCATTAAGGGTATTAATTACATAGATTTTGACTATACAAGACCCTTCTTCTTCAAGTGCTTATTGTGTAACCATAGCTAAATCAACACAGTCAAAATTTTTATTGCAAGATGGGTGTATTGATAATATGTCCCATTCTGGAAAAGTATGTAACCAGACTAATGTGCTCGATGTAAAGCAGAGTGGAGGTGAGAAAGAGAATGACTACAGGGATCTAGACCACAGGAGCATTGTGTGAACAAGTGGCAACAGGCAGCAGCACTCTTGCATATATCTGCAGAGAGAAAATCAATTGGAACAATCCAGAAAGAGTCACCATAAGCAAGAGCCACAGAGATTTTGGGCCTATAGTCTAATTCTACTCTGAGATACAAAAAACACTCTGGGAACGGTTCATAGGCAAAGCATCCTCTTCTGGGCTTCCTCTTTGATCCAGGTTGAGAAATTTTGTCATTGATTGTACAATGAAGTTACTTTGATGTTTTCCACACCTCATGCAAGGTGGCCAGGTTGATAGTGCTGTATGGTCTCTAGCAAAATAAGTAACATGCACATTGGAGCTTACGGGCTGACTCCTCTAATTATTAGCTATCATTTTTAGGCCATGTGTGGTTCACAGTGAAGAGATTTTTTTTCTGAAATCCCATTCTAGAACATTTCGATCAACTTGCACCATTAA